>NC_067148.1:40444741-40782532 GCF_903995435.1 Acomys russatus | reverse complement strand
TTGCCTTCAAGTATGCTACGACAACCAAGTTTGCTATAGATGGCCCTCCAGGGCCCCTGCTTGCAGCAGGCATGCTCACTCCTGCCTAACACTTCCAGAGAAAATCACTCCTAAGAAGATGATTAATAAAAAAATAAAAAACCCACAGGCTTCCAGTAAGAGTCAAGGAAACCCTCAGCCAATAGTTGTTGCAGGGATAATTGTCCTGGGTCTATCAATAATGCTAAGCTCCCCTTCATTGACTGCAAACACCAATTTCTTTCACCCGGGATTATAAGTTGGTGTTCTCGGGCTCACTACTGCCATTACGGTGATAAACAGTTGAGACCACAACAGGATCTGACATGTAGATCAATTCTGGGTCCATAAAGAATCTACACAAGAGGTTCCAGGACAGGAATTTACAGCCACCAGTTTTTTATTCTCTCTTGCTGCAAAAATTACTTCTGTCAAACACTTAGGAGAGTGAGGAAAAATGTAAAAAAATTAATTTTTCATGTACTACTGGAACAGCCTTTTTCAGCACAGAAGTTCAAGACGAATATACTCTGAGGTTAAAAAATTACACGGCGCAGCATGCGATACTTAGTGCAAGAGGGATCCAATCCCCGGTGTGGCTCGCAAGCCAGCAGACAGCAATTTGAAACCCTGAACAGAGCTGTCTGGATTTTCTCTGAGGGCAGATGCTGGGCTCACGTTAGCAATGCCAAATTATATTAGACGTTTAATTTTAAACCTCAGGTATTTAAATGTAATACCATATAACAGTAATAGCCATAAAGCAGTGGGGCATTCCATCTCACCGAATGGGCTCCTCTTGCCTTCTTCTCTTAATTTAGCCAGCGCCTCCTGCTTCCTAGTGTTACCCACTACAAAGTCATCTATCTAATTAGGAGTTGCTCACAGCTGCTTAGAGGCAGAGGCCCCAGGGGCACCTGTGTGTCAAAGTGGGAAAGATGGAACAGTCTTCATTTAGGGTGGACGAAGAAGGCAGAGAAAACAGACTTCTAGCGCTGGGTCCGAAGACAAGGCCTTCAACTAGTGCAGGTGGAGGTAACTCCTAAAGCTTCTGGGCTCTGCCTGTACTGTGCCATAGGGCAAGCTGCTGCTGCTGACCCCGACAGGCAGCGCAGAGGCGGGCAGGTATGTGTTTGGGGCGAGGTTAGGTGATGGGTAAAGTGATTACAAAGAGAAGGGCCTTGTATCAGCTACGTGAAAACATCATGGAAAGGCCTCCTTCACGGGTGTCTCCTTGGTTACTACCGTGAGGCATGGCAGAGGAACATTTGTGTGAGGAGAGGTCTTATGATGCACTTATACACACACTTTACTTAAGTGTCCCATAGGGTTCTGTGCTCCTCAAAAGTGATGGGGGTTGGGACTGGCCCCAGATGGATCTATGCAGCACAGGTGTGATGATGCTAACCAGAGAGAGATGGCACATGATGTGCCTGCCCTAGTGTGTGGGAGCAGCCTGGGCTCCTACCCTTCTAGCCAAGTCCTGGGGGGCTGTTAGACGGCCCTCTGTTCAGATCACCTTTCCTGCCCGCGCTTCTCTCTCACTTTTGAGAAGCCTTGGTCTGGCTGGAAGCAACTGTTTGGCCCTGTCTGTCGGGAGTGTTGTGGATAACCAGAAGTAAGATGGTGTTTACCCAAAGCAAGCGTCCTGCCGCAGCAGCTGGTGGGTCCACAGGGAAGACCTGATGTGGAATCTTTTAATTAGAACAAATTATGCTAAAATGACTCTCAAACCCTGTCTGATAGATTACATACAACAGTGGGAATTCCCTTAAATACCGGTGAACAGGCCACAGACAGAATGCCACAGGCGAAGCAAGCTGCACCAGCCAGTGCACGGGAGGCACACTGCATAATTCATGTTGTCACACATACATCAAAGGCAGTTTCCAGGGTGCCACATCTGTCCCCCAAGAAGCAGGGCCACACTTGCCAAATAATGTGTAAATCTAGAAGAGACAACAGAGGGGATTCCCCCAGAATTCAGAAGCTACCTCAGGAGTCCTGGAAGACCGAGAGGCAGATGAATGGACCGAACCATACAAAATTTGTGCGAGTGGTGAGATGCTAACGATCCAGGTAGGGCAGGAGGCCGAGACAGAGCATCTGACATCTGTTTTCAGCTTCACTGCCTTCCTGTTACATAACCACAGGTAAGCCACCTGTCCCATCTGCAGCCTCCACTTCCAAATCTGACCAGTGGAGAGGGTTCAAGCCTACTTCCTTGCCAGAGGAGAACACATGATGTAAATGATGTTGATGACGTAGATGAGACAGGCGATTGAGGACAAAGTGTTCACAGATGAGACATGTGTGCCACTGTCTTAGCAGCCCCATGGCACCGTGCTCCCAGTGGAGCACGGATGCCCTGGGCACTGAGCCCAGCCCCTGGCTTTCACAGAGGACCTGGAGATGGCCACGGTCTGTGCCCCCTCTTACCACTGCTGATGGCTGAGTTTGCAATGACTGTAGCGTCACTCCACTGGTCGGCACTGGAGACTGAGTAGGAGCGCTGGTGCATGCCATCAGGTCGGCTGTTGAAGGAGACCAGGCTGATGCCGCTTGCCATCTGAGACCCAGACGCACTAGTGACATTCCCTAGGAATAAACAAGTCAGGTGAACACCACGGCGGACTGCAGACCACAGAAGCCAGCACGACCGCATCTACGGGGCTTCACGCTGGCACACATACCTGGCCCCAGCACGCCGCTGCTGTCATCCTGCCTACGTGGTAAATCGAAGGAAGCCTCATGTGGCACAAGATGGTGAGGAAGAGAAGGGTGCTGTGAACCCCAGTGGTGCCCCACTGAGCAACAGTGAAGGAAGGCTGCAGACAACTGCCCATAAAATGATTCCAAAGACAAGTGGGCCTACTGCAATCTCTAAAGACAAGAGAACCAGTGAGAACAGAAAAAGAGCCACCACAGGGCAAAAGGAGCACTATCTACACAGGCTCCCCTACTGGGGGTCAAGTGTCTGGTAGCAGGAGATGCAGTTCATAGGGCAGTTCTCCCTTATGATGAGATCCCCAGAGGTGCCACGGTGGAGGTGGCGACCCTGACCCCTGACCTTGTAAAGATTCTACGGAACAACAACAACAAACACAAAAAGTCACCCCAGTGGCTTCAGACTCACAAGGACCGTGAAGAAAGACAGTTTTGGTCACACCAACTTTAGACTCAAAAAACTAATCAGCTGCTTTTTTGTCTAAGGTTCGTCCCATTATGGCCGCAGCTTGTAAATGGGTCTGTTAGAGAGAAACATGTGGATCTCTGGGGATACTGTTGTTGTTGTTGCTTAAGATGGGGGTCTCTACACAGCCCCGGCTGTCCAGGAACTCACTATGTAGACCAGCTGGCCTCAAACTCACAGAGAGGACATGTACCGCCACACCCAGCTACTGGCTCCATGTTTTTAACTTTCCTAGCAGGCCTGGTTCAGTGCTGGTTCAGCAGGAGGTTTTCATGGGGCAGGGCTTAAGCAAGTGGCTGGTCAGTAGTGACCAAGCCTGGGCGATCAGAGGCTTTAAAAGCCAGGCTTCTGATTTTGGTGGGGAAGGGGTGGGGTCAAAAGACTATGCACTCTTGTGCACCTGCACTGGCAGGTGGGCGAGCTCCACACAGACCCCGCTAAGTTAGAGTTGTTTGCAGAGATGCAGTATAGAGCAGAGCAGCACAGCGTGCTGAGTGAAGGCTGTACAGACCATCTGTCCCATGCCTGCGACAAGACACCTGAAGAGCGCAGCTTATGGGAAGGAGTTTGTGCTTGGCTCACAGTTTAAAAGTGCAGTCCGTTGGTTGCATTGTAACTACAGCCAAGAGGCCGAGGGCCACACATGCTTTACAGTCTGTGGCTACAACCCATGGAATACTGCCACTCACATTTTGGGTCAATTCTTTTTACCTCAACTCAATCTAACTGAGAAACGTCCTCAAGGACAAGTCTCTTGGGTGATTCTACAACCATTCAAGTTGACGATCTGCATGAGCCAGCACAAAGATGCCTCTACAGCAAAAACAGGACCACAACAGAACATACAGTCTTTGCTGTTGTCTGAACTGAGTATGGTCTGAACCTCAGAAGGGAAATCACCCATGCCAGCCCAGACCAACATCCCAAGTAACAACCATGGGAAAGAACTCAGGGCCACAGATCTTCTTGTTTACGGTAGTGCCCAGGGGCCAGAGAAGCAGACCTGAGAGGGTCCAATACGCAGAGTCCAGGCCACTTGGCCCCTCGTTTCTAGATACACAGGTTATATGAACCTGAGAGTGGGTGTTTGAGGACTCTGACACTAACAATGTAGAAACTAGTGACACGACCACAACTGCAAGCAAAGTTCTTCATCCCCACAGGCACATGGGCCAGGTGCTTAGAAGCCATGTTTTGTGTGTATGTGTCGGTATGTGGGAGGGTTGGGGCTATGTTGAAAGCCTCAGGGCCAGCCTCCCCCAGCTGCCATGTTCTGAAGGCACAGGAGCATCTTTTGGGTGGATGTATGGCATCAGGGTGCTCAGGAGAAGAGAACCAGAGTGAACAGGGTTGAGTACCAGAGCTGGTGGGAATAATACCCTGGGAAGGAACAGCAATATTCTGAGGTCCCAATGCTCTGGGTGACAGTGCCACGAATAATAAAAAGACCTTGCTCTTGCGCCACTCCTCGTAGCAGCTGGGGAGGGGCTACTGTTACCAAGGAGACACTACACACAGCTGCTGGGATTCCTCACATGCCTCCTCTGAGGCTACCCTGAAGCTGCCTCTTGGTAAGCTCATCATCACTACAGCACAGAGGTAGCATCCTCCAGAGTGGGTGAGGGGCTCTCTCTACCAGCTGTGGCTCTGGTTGCCTGTGCCAGCTGTGCTCCTGCTGAAGTCTCTCTGCCAGGCTGTTCACCTGGGGACCACCCACGTGGGCTGTGTCCACTGCCTGCAAAGCAAAGGTCCATTACGAAGAGCAGGACAGGGACACAGAGGAGGAAAGGTGGTGAGACTTGGGGAGCCAGTTCTGAGGCTGCTCCCTGAGCCCCACTTTAGGCCGATGGGCTGCTTCCTTGCTGGTGTCATTCCCACTGGCTGTGGCACTCACACCATCCACTCTGGCTTTCTTTTCCTGGGTGCCCTGATCCCATATATTTACACCCTACCCCAGTGTCAGCCCTGGCTCACTCCCACTTCTATCCCATGAGGTTCCTGCAGGCAGAAGCTGCGGATGTAACTAATGTGATGGAAGAAGAGCCCTCAGAGAGTGTCGGGGTGTGGTGGAGCGTGCCATAACTGCAGTACCGAAGAGGTAAAGACAGGAGCTCCTCGCCAGCCTGGGTTATAAAGAGAGTTCCAGGGCAGCATGGGCTAGGAGGCTCCTTCTCGGGGTTCACTAGGGGGGTGGGGGGAGATTATATGTATTGGGGGGTGAGGGGACAGACTCCTCTTTGCTCTTCCAGTTCCTCTGGGCCCACCCGGCCTATAGGGACTCCTGCCACTTAGCAACATGCCAAGACAATTCTGCCGACACATTTTATGCTAGCTTTAGGCTCAAGAGGCCTGAATACCTAACAAACGCAAAACAAATCTGTCCATCTTCTGGTCCCTGATGGCGATGCTCATCAGAGCTGCTGCTTCCTCCATCCGTTCTCTAGGAAGGATGCTGTGCTGGCTAGCTTTAACTGCCATTGTGACACAATCTGGAATCACCTGAGAAGACCGTCTCAGGGAGGGGTGGCCTGTGGGTACATCTGTGGGGGACTGTCTTGGTTGCTTTAATTGATGAGGAAAGGGTGACCCTCAAAGTGGGTGGCTCCCTTCTCTGGCTAAGGGCCCTGGGCTGTCACAGGAGTAAGTATACACGGTCACTGAGTAGTAAGGATGGCATGTTCATTTCTCGGTTCCCGACTGTGGATACTATGTGACCAGATGCCTCAGGTTCTTGCCTTGATTTCCCTGCACAGATGGACCGCAACCTGGAGTGGTGAGCTAAAATAAACCCTTTCTCCTTGAAGTTGCTTTTTGTCACATCATTTCATCACCGTGACAGAAATGAAACTACCAGGCGCCCAAATTTTAGACACTGTCATCTACAATAAATAAATGAAACCGCAAAAATGCTTAAGTAATTTTGTATTTGTCTGCATTCATAACTGTCTTTGGCCCCGTGTGACCTGGAGGCTGGACACCCTTGCTGGAGGGTAGGTCTACAGGATGAACTGCCTAACACCTTCTAAGGTGGCTTTCTTGAAAGGTCAAAGAGAGGATCCCCAAGTCTGTATCGCTGACTATGGAAATGGGCCTTGGACAGAAACTCTGAGCATCATTTGTACTCCCAGGAGCAGCATAGACATTAAAATGCCCAAAAGACGAGCCTAGGGTCGCCAGGACCATGGCTGGTGGCTGGCTGTCAAACTGCTGGACAATGAAGGCAGATTCTCTTTTGAAGTGTACCTGCTGCAGGAAGTACAGAGCAAGGATGCTCACACATTTCTGTGTGCTCCTCTTGACTGCAAACCTCCTGCTGTTTGTCAATTTAAGCACAACCTAGATGTATTAAGACACTGGTGAGGCGGCTCCCCGGGTTTGGTACAGAGATCTCCTTCTAAGCAGGAGGGAGTCCCCAGGGAACCAAAGGGGACCTAGGTGGCCAAGGACTCCCTGACTCCAGAAGGGCCCTAGCCACCCTGGCTGCTCAGAGACAGCAGGTACTCAGAAGCCCTCATTTGCCCAGACACCCGAGATCCCAATGGCGAGGCTAAGCTGGAACACCGCAGGTAGAATTTTGAGCTGGGTGCTTACACCTGCGGCTGGAATGGTGCCTGGGAAGTGTTCACAGGTAACATTGTTGCTGACATACAATGATTTTATACCCTGAGTAGAATTAGGTTTGGCTATTTCATCTCAAAGTAACCTATGGCTTGGACTAGCAAGAAGTTTAGCATGTAAAGGCATTTGGTGTCTGATGACTCGGGTTTGACCCCTGAAGGAGAGAACTGGTTCTCTCAAGTTGTCCTCTGATCATCAGATGCCTCCCCAATAAATAAAAAATTAAATTCTAGGGTGTCTGGCATCACTCAGCCAATGCTGATGTCTGACAGCTGTGGCCCTGGCTGTGCTCCTGGACACAACGAGCTGAAGCTGTCAGGACCTGACTTTCCTGGATGCACCACACCTCACAATCTTCTCAACCCACTGCCCACAGGTTCCTATTCTCTCATGACTCACAGTTAAACAGTTTTCCAAATACAGAGGGAACTAACCCAGTTCTGGCGCTCCTCTCTGGAAATAAAGCTCCTTTTTATATACACTAATGTATTCCATTTCAACATGAATTAAGACTTGTACTGATTTGTACTGAAAATGTCTCCTCTGTTGGGCACGGTGACATACATCTAGGGTCCCAGCACTCAGGAGCCAGAGGCAAGAAGATGGCTGCAGCCCTGATGCCAGGATGGCCTACATTGTCTCAAAACAGCACATTAAAGAAAGATGCCCTCGAGGGGTGGGGGGTGGGTGATACAGGAATGTATTTGTCAAATTGAAAATAAGAAAAATACAAACATCAGGAAACGATGTTTCTAATCTTAATCTATAGTTCGAAAGTCCACAAGCAGGCACTGCCTTTAAATATGAGTCTGTAAGGAGAGCTGTGACTCTGCCTATCAGGGCTAGGAAGCATCTCTAGCAGTCACATTTCTGGCCAGTGATCACACTTTAAGCATTTCTACATCTTCAGTAAGTCTGCCAGGCAAAGGACAACCCTACAATGTTTGCCGAGAGGTTTTATTTTTTTAAAGTACCTATGCCCATTTCTAATTGCACCAGGGCACAATTCTTCTATACTAATTTCCTTTCTGTTGCTATAATAAAAACCACACCAAGCCAAAAGCAGCTTAGGAGAGGAAATTCTTTATTTAGATGATAATTCCAGGTCACAGCCCATCACTGAGAGAGTCGGAGCAAAGAACTCAGGCAAGAGCTTGAAGCGGAAACCATGGAGAGACACTGCTTACTGGCTCACAGACTGATGCATGCTTAGTTAGCTTTCTTACACAGCCCAGGGGATGGTGCTGCCCACAGTGGGCTGGGCTCTCTTATATCAAACAAGAATCGAAACATCATCCACAAACATGCCCATGGGCCAATCTCATCTGGGCAATCCATAGGCTGAGACTCTCTTCTCTGGGCTGTGTCACGGTGGCAGTGAAAGCCGACTAGGGCACTATCTAATGCTTTTTGTTGTTGTTTTTAAATATACACTGACAAACATGCAACATGTAGTTCCATTTGTTCCCTGGTGAACATCACTAAGTGGCTAGATGCTACTATCCCCATGTCCAGTGTTCACAGGGGAGTTCCTGGCAGGACCTGCCTATGGCACCACATAAGGAGCTTGTACCTCTGCTTCTGCAAACACCTACACACACAAGGGGAGGCTATATTTAAGATACTTTGACTCTCCGAGCACTTGAGGGCTGCGGCTCTCACTAGATGGCAATTCCCTACATGCTGGTGAGCTGTTAATTAGGCCAAGAAGCAGGAGTCCTTATCTGTGAAGGATGCTGATGACTTTATCTGACTGTCTGAGAGCTAAGGACTTTGACCTCAAGACCACTTAAGACAGAAGTGTGTATAAAGCATCGTCTCAGACACCTTCAAAGCCAGGCTGAAGCAGTCCAGTGATGGGGAGACTGCCTTTGCTCCCTATCAATTAGTTGAAGGGCTGGGGATCCTATACCTATCTGGTGCTGATCCTGTTAAAGTTAAGAGAAACCTATAACTACACCAGCTATGACGAGGGTATGTTCTGAGCTCTCCCTACCCACTGTTAGAACTGCAAGTGTCAGATGGTCAAAAGGATGGCGCTACAAACTATGTATATACCAGGAAACCTATAAGACAGAATCACATCCTGAGCTGAAGCTGCTAGCTCCAAGCTGAACATATGCATGGCCTGCTGAAAGCCATGCCAACCCCACAGTCCCAGCAGAAAAGTCTGGGGTGGGTCTCTGCTCATCAGGCAACTTCCTAAAAAAAAAAAAAAATCATATGCACACTCTATCATACAGCATTTTGTTGGCATGCCTGGGAAAATGACATAAATCTGGGGCCTTTGGGATGTGGAGGAGTTTGTTGCCACACAGCTGGTACCCACTGAAAGCCACATCAGGGCTCCTCTTTCCTGGGGTGAGGAGGGAACCGTGGTGGGTTCTAATGCACAAAGCTCAAGCCAGTCATAGACAAGGGCCTGAAAGGGAAGCTTCTACTCCCTGGGGCAACATGGCCATCAGTCTCAGGGCTGAGTCTGCTGGAACAAGGTCGTCTGCTTCTTTTCCTCTTGCACTTGTGGCCTCACCTCACACCCTTGCCTCACTGGCCACTGTGGGCAGGTAGCTCTCTATGGCCTCTGGTTTTCCTCACCTACTGTGGCTGTGGCTGTCCCAGTTTTCCCCTAAGGGTGTCTACAGAGCAAAATGATGACAGGGACAGTGTTTTCCCCCAGAGAAGGGCAGACTTTTCTAACTCATGTAGCAATAATGGCAGTTTTTATGGCAAAAGTAGGGGTGACTGGCTTCCACCCTCCCACAGAAGACTGTCCTGAGCTTAGGGTTCTATACTGCATTAGTACGCTGTGTGCTGTGCCATCTAGTGAGAACTGGGCCTGGGGTGGTGACAATGCTGAGCTTCTGCCTAACTACCACTTCTGGAATGGGCTGTCATCTGCTCTAGCCCAAAATTCTTATCAGCCATGTAACCAGTTAGAGCTCAAGGAGGGTGGGATTGATTCCAAGGTTGTTCTTGTCCTGATTCTTGCCACCAGCCTCATACTAAGCACTCCCCGCTTCCCGCACACCAAGCATGGATGGCCTTAGGAACCGCCCCAGTCAAAGCACAGAGATGAAGCCTTCAGATCCCCCCCAACCCCCCACTGTAAGGTCCCAGTAGGCCCCTGTGGAGCGCTGCGACTTAGTTTAGACTCTGGAGCGCTACCCCTGGAGAGATGGAGGAAGCATAGAGCCTGTAGAGGACACACTATGCTATCACAGGACAAGTGGACTGACTTGTGTTAACACAGAGTTCCACAGAGAGTTCAAAGTCCAGTTGCCTTCTCTTTAAAACTTTCCCCCTCCTTTCACCGGCACCCCCAACAAGTCACATGCCCAGATAAGTTCAAACACATTCACCCAAAAGCACAAATATAGCTGTGTTCTAAATGTTCACAACCTCACAGTGGACGCCAGCAGCTGTGCCCAATCCCTAGGACGCACCACAGCACCTATATACCACCAAGAATGAAAGAGTTATTGACCAGAGGTAGGAGGATGGATGGCAGACAGACCATGGAGCAGGTGGCAGCAAGGAGAACTCAGGCTGTCAGGGCAGGGCTGAAGAAACATGTCCCACCCATGGCATGCTAAGTCAAAGAGGGGCCACCCTTGTGTGTATGCTGAAGACAGTGACAGGAGGGGCCCTGAGGCTGCCAGCACTGGGCACCTGTGTTCAGCTGTAGTTCAGAATACTGCACTTTCTTTAACCATTTCTAGTAAATAACTAATTTTGTTTGTGTGTACATGTGTGTTGGTGCACCCTTGCCATAGTGTGTGTGGGGAGATCGGAGAACAATTTCCAAGAGCTGCTTCTCTCCTTTCACCATGTGGGCCCTGGGAATCAAACGCAGGTCATGTCACGTGGTAGGTGCTTTTATCTGCTGAGCCATCTTGCTGGCTTGGGTTTTGCACTTTTTACACAAATTTATTGTATCAGTTTTAAACCCCCCCCCCACCCCCAAAGTTAAAAAACAAAAACTCCTCTGCCCTGGTGGATTGTCAGTTGCAGATGCTGCTTCAGAAGAACAGGCAAGAGAGGCAAGAGCCAGTACAGGCAAAAGGCAAAGGCATCCCACCCCCCCCCCACCCCCCCAGTGAGGCCTAGGCCGTGACCCTGTTCGCTATAGCTTGGGATGTTGATTTCCCCATAAGGTCCCTGAAGGCACCTACTTGGCTTTTCATCTGGGAACTTCCTCTCAAATATTACCAAGAAACCCAGGGGCTAGTTAGCTACCTGGCCAGCCAGGGGGTTCAGAGGGGGCAGTTCCTGGAAAACTCCCTTCCGGGATCAGCTGGAGGTGGCCTGATTAGCAGGGGGCAGCCGCATTACCATGCTAATCCATGCCCCCCCAGCGTCCCTTCCTTGATATGGATATGTGGGCACGCTTAGCCGCCAGTCTTGATGAGCGCAAGCTCCCCCCGTGTCAAAAGGCCCGATTCTCTCCAAAGAATAATTTTCCTTGTACTTACCTCCCTAAAGTGCGAGAGTTGATTTGAAAAGATACTTACCTCCGCCATATGCTATTTTTCTTTAAACAATTTGCATTTCAAAGTGAATATGGCATTTATATCTGAATGAGCATCAGTATGTTGCCTGAACTGATCTCAAACGAGCATGGAAAAGATGCTGCTTCTCTATTGAACGAGGATGTTTTCATCCCCCAAATGACATCAAAGGCAGACTTCCTCTTTTAAGCAATAGGCTTAGTACATTAAAAATAGCCCGATCTGATTTGGGAAAAAAAGAAAAAAATGCTCTGAGCCGAAGGCTTTCCACAGTGCTCAAGTACGCACTCATCAACATCGTCCTTTTAAAATACATTTTCATCACCTAGTCAATTTCCATCTATCTTCACAAACGGGATTTAACTTTACCAAAGAATTTAACTAAGGGTGGGGTAGGGGCAATCTTTGGGCTTTAGATTAGATACGACTGAAACAATTAATTGCTTCAATCATTGGAGAGACAGCCATGAACTTCCACGTGTGCCAGGTAGGGATTAGAAACCTGAAAAACTCCAACGAGTCAGAAACAGACATAGTAGAACCCAAACTTTAAAAACCCAACCCAAAGGAACTATCAGAATAGAATAGAAAAAGCTTACTTCTCTGGTAGGGCCTTCACTTAAAAAACAGCTCGGGGACGCGTCTCAGGTTCAGGCTCCCAAAGCTGACAGGGCACATGGGAAACCGGGGCCATTGCAATTGCGGTTTGACAACAGAGGCTATTCCGACAGTCACATCACCTCAAACTAGGCCTTCACCATCTGCTCCATCCTCTAATTACAAGCCCGAAAAGAATGTAATTCACAACACTACCATAAAAAGTGAGATGCGAACGATTTAAGTGCCAGCGAGAGGGGCTGGAGTTGTTTGCTCCAATATTTACCCTGGGAAGCTGCCCTCCTTTTGGCCACCAGAATTTCAGTCAGAGAGGATTAGGACTGTTTTTCCAAGGACACCTTTAGCATCTTTCTCCAGGTGCAGAAGTCTCTGCCCTGCAAGCTAAGGCTCCTGTTTTGTAGACAGGCGCAATTCAACACGCTCCTTACTGAGACGTGAAGCTGGGACCATTTGCTGCAGCGTAGTAACATCTTTCTGTTACTAGACTTTCTGTATTGTGTTTCTTAGGGAAAGAAATGCTGGTCTAGACCTCAGTGTGGTGAACCATATCTGATTACTAAATTCTGAGGATGACTACACTCAAATTTCAAAAGCCTAGAACTGGAAAGTTGAGTTGTTCCCGAAAATATGCAAACAGCTAGTCCTAGTCTGGCTTCTCTGTAGTTACGATGCCAAAGGAAAATAACAAAAGCATACATTCCTTAAAACCAATTTTGCCAAATGACTGCTGAGAGTTAAGTCCATCAACATCACATCACACAGGCCAGCATTTTATTGAGCACATGCAGATGTTTTCCTTAGCTATCACCATAGAAAAGGTATTTTATGTTATGCGTCATTTCCCCCCAAAAATATATGGTATGCGTGTGTGTATGTATGTACGCACGTACGTATGTATGTACATGGGCAGAAGTGCGAAAGCCAGAAGACAATCAGGGGGAATCCCATTAATTTTACCCACTTTTACCGCACGGGTACACAAAAATGAACCCAGGTTATTGGGATTTGTGGTTAAGTACCCTGATCTGCAGAGCCATCTTGTTGGCTCTATGTTACACATCTTTGGCAGAGACGGTTTTTCCACAGTGTCACACAAGCATCATCTTATTTTTGGATCCATAACTTCAGCATGGTGATTCAGTGTAGGCAACTGGCATTACCTATGTCTAGGTAGTTCTTACTGTTTCTCCAGTTTCCTGTGTCTATAAACACCACTTTGAAAGACAACTGATAGTTTTGTTTTGTTTTGTTTTTCAACTGATAGTTTTGGGCTTTCCTAGGATAACTCCTCAGAGGGGTTAGGGTTGGGGTGAGCGGTGTAGATCTTTTTGATCCACATTTCGGGTAGTTTTCATAATGACTGATGCCCCAAAGAGGTCTGGCCAATATTAGAACAGCGCAGCCCACATTTTACAAAACAGATAAAATCAAAGAATGAGACAATGTTGGCAATAAATAATAAAATGATCGAATTATGCAAGGTACCCTGCAACCAGCCAAGCCTCTGAAGACCTTAGGAGTTCAGGATCTTATCAACAGTGGGCTCTCCTTTCCTCTCATAGTTTATTTACTTACATTTTAGCAAACATGTTAAAATGGCTAATTCTTCAATATATAGAGGGTGTGTGCTCTGTGTTTGCCTGGCGACAGTCTCCTCGTCACAGATGGTGCCTGGGCTTGCTCTAGGGACCCAGTCAGTTTCACTTCCCATGAGTTCACTCAATGATGTTATTGAACCCATTGGCCATTGAGGTGCTTGGCACTTAGGGACAACTCAACATGCTATGCTAATATGGCCAGAGGTGCAGCTTATGAAAGAGGAGCAGAGAAGGGAGAGGGGACACGTGTGTGGGACACAAGGGACAACAAGGAGTACTTCCTGGCAGTGGGGGAGAGTGAGCGAAGAGAGCAGAAAAGCTGTTAACGTCTCATGGCTGGCGGTTAGTCTTCCTCCAGAAGGAGATAACAGAGCCTCAGCACAAATCAAGAGACAGTGCTGAGCATCCCAGAAGGTGCTGCCAAGGCAAAGCCTCCCTCACCCCTCCCTACCACCACTCAAAGCTCACATTACAAACCCTTCTTCATTTTGCCAGTTTTTATCTGCTTACAGAGTGCTTGCTGGGATGATCCTGAGAGTGTTTAAGGAAAAGCATCATGAAGCTCACTTGGCTCCCACTCACTTCTGTTCAAGTAACACAAGCAAATGTACATGCAGGAATGGAATCATCATACAAAAAGGTATTAAAACCTGGGTTTTTGTGTAACAAACAGCATTCAGAAAACTGGCTTTACAAAGCTTCCCAGGTATTCATACTTATTTGCCTCAACTTCAAAGAGCCAAATGTTCAGTCTCACTTTCTATACTTAATTCATTTTTCAAAAATATATGTATTTTTAATGTGCACAAGTGGTTTTGTTGGGGTGGGGTTGTGCACTAAGTGCATGTTGTGCCTGCAGCAGTTAGAAGAGGGCGTCAGAACCCTTGAAACTGCAGTTACAAATGATTGTGAGCTGCCATGTAGGGGTGCTGTGACCCAAAACCTGAGTCCTCTACAAGAGTAGTTAAGTGTTCTTAACTCCTCATACGCCTCAAAAAATGCAAATACAAATCTGCCCCAAACTCAAGGCTCTGCCTCCCAACCTCTCTTAATTACAGTGCCCTTTAAAGTATTCTTTTTCCCCATGTGAACAGTGCGACAGGTGTCTTTTGCACAAAACATACTTTGATTTCATAGTACTGCTTTGAGGGGAGTTGGCTAGTGTCGCTCTGAGGGAAGAGCCATGGTGGCTTCAGGTTTACCCCTCGGAAGTGCTTACCATTACCCCTCCCCCTATCTCTCCCACTCCCACATTTCTTGTACAGCCCATCTCAAGCCTAATGACAACACAGGTCCCATGGAGCAGGAAGGAATACTTGGGAGTTAGGGTTAGCACAAGAATTAAAACAGTTGTGGTTTCTCCGTGCTCTAAATGTGTTTCAGAAAGATAAACCTGTCTGTATGATGGTCAATGATGTGCCGGAGGTTGGAAGATGGCGAAATACCAGGATGATTTCGAGGGGCTGTTCTGCGCCAGTGTGGGAAGGTAGGCAGATTGAAGACTCCACGCTGGCTGAGCTTATCTCTAGCCAATGCTGAGGTCTGCTCACTGGCTTTTCTTTCTAGAAAGATGCTGGGGCAGCAACTGGGATCATGGCTTCTGCCTACCCCAAGCTCTTCTCACTTGCATGTCCTATTTCACTGAACTCACTCTTTTAAAGGGTAATGGTTCTAGAGCCACTTTGATTTCCTTGAAGGCTCTCAGGTTATCACAAAAACGTGTAGCTTAGGGTCACAGCATCCCTCGTACACCTTGCATGGAAAGTCCATAGAATCAGGTAGCTTTGTCAGAACTTACACAAAATAACACTTTACTGATAGTTCAAGTCTCTAGAAAAGGTCTCCTTGAATTGGAAGCATATTCGCATTTCCTTTTGAATTGTACTCTCTGCTGTAGACCACTGGGGGTTCATCACTCAGAAGAAACTAAAAAAATCCCCTTCTTAGTGTTTATTACTTGTTACCTACATCATGAAACAAATTTCTGATTTCACTAAGGCCTGGAAACTTCAATCTGGGAACCCTCACCAAACTACTATTTTTGCGAAAAACTAATTATTAAATAGCCATCACAACTTATTCTAATAGATCTGGTTCTCAGAAGCAAGTATCATGCCATAGCTAGTAATTTTTTTTTTTTAAAGGAAAATAGTTCCCAACCAGTAGCTTTGGGTGACAACTGTTCTTCTGTTTTCCTGAAGGATGTTTAGCAGAAGTGCCCATTTCTATATCAGGGGGTGGAGTGTTGTAGCCAAAGTCCAAGCATGGGGGATTCTGGGTGAGCAAGGTGGGTCAGGAGAGACCAAGCCTGAGGACCTAGGGCCTGGTGCCATTCTACAAACAGGCAGGGGACCCACAGACCCGTGCTGCCCGCCCGTACACTGGAGTTATTAAAATGTTTTCTAGACCATTTGAAACTAAACAAAGAAAAACTTTGTCTCTCTGACATAACAACGGATCTCATTTGGACGCTGTGTTATTATTTTTTTTCTTTAATAGCTATTACCACTGTAACAGCAGCTTAGCGACTCCGTCTGCAGTGTGAGCAGTTTTGATAAACAGCCTCTGCGGGCCACACAACGGGGATAATGTATCCTTAAGTACCGCCAATGAGCTGCCATTCTGCACAGCCAATTACTTCTGTGCGTCTGTCACTCAAAGGAAAAATGACTGAGCCCATTAGATCAAACCTTTGTCACTGTTCCTAATGCACTCTTAGGCCTCATTAATCTCCGGGAGCAGCAACAGAGCCGCCGGTGCCTCGCCGCCTCCCCCTAACAGGCCCACGTGAAGCCTCTCATGTCTCCCCCAAGTGCGCGCGTTAATCAAGCTCTCCTTATTGCCCCAGTCCCTGTCACGGCGGAGAGCGCTCCCTCTTAAATGCTCTCATTATGACCCATCCTTAGAGCTGGCTAAGTGGAAAAAAAGAGAGAGGGAGCAAGGGAGGAAGAGGACGGGGAGAGAAAGAGGAGAGAGTGAGTCCAATTCCATTAATATTCATGACAATAATTAGTATTCTAGGTCACTGAATATTCATGCTATTAGTTTGGTTTTTTATGGGTTTGCTGGATGTCCTGATTGCTGAAGTGTGGAGAAAACAGCATGGTTGAGACTGTAGATGTCAACGGCAGTTCAATACTCAAAACACATTCCCTGTTCGCCCTCCCCCACGGTACTCAGAGCATTGGCGCAGGCCTCCTGCAGGCTGGCCTGCCTCCAACTGCTGGGGACCTCAAGTGGGGGAGGCGGAGGAAAAGGGGTAAGGGTTCCTCTTACAGGGGTCGAGGTGCCAACCTGGGTAGGATGAAAAAAAAACCCATTAATTGCAGAAATCCAACAAAGACACATGGCTATGGGGGACAGCAAGAGAAGCTGTGGTCCCAGAACAAAGATGTGGCAGCCAGAAGTCATCTACAAATTAATGACAGGGCACAGAATCGGAGAGAGGCCTCCACAGAGATCATGAAAGTCCCACAGAACACTTTCCAGGCCACATAGCACTGCCATGTCGGTAAGGTGTTTAGTGGGGGCAGGATCTAGATATGCCATCTGTCCACAACCAGGCGTCTGAAAGGCCAACTTCAAAACACCACTCAGCCACCCTTCCCCCGCTGCACACTTTTGTCAGGAAACAATGACAGGACTCTGGAAGTCACCGAGGCGAGGCGCAGAGGCACACTTCTGATTCCACAGCGGCTACTCTTGGCATAAGCTCCTCTGCTTTCTACGGAAACATCAAATAACTCCATGGCTGATGCAGTTCTGTCACATGCCTGTCCCTAGATTTACCAAACCAGGTTGGCTGAAGCTCAGTAAGAAATATGCAAGGATGATATTTCAGCTTTTTCTTTGGAAGGACTTTAGGAATTAAAGTTGGGGAGACTCTCAAATGTAGCTTCTGGTAAATCCCCATTACCTACCGGCTACTTGGCTACTGGGGACGCTCCCACAAGCTCCCTGCTGAAGGAACAGAAATGAAGCCTCCACTGAGCATGCTGAGGGAGCCACCTTAGAAGAGATGTCAGACAGACCTCAATAAATTCTTTTCTGGATGCTTACATTTTTATCATTTATTTTTGCTGGAGTAGACCCTTAAGTAATTTCTTTTCAAACACCTGTTCAGACAGAAATATTCTACATTTCCATATGTAGCCAGCCAATGTCTTTAAAAAAACAAACAAACAAACAAACTATTATTTCTGTTCTTATTGGCTGCAGCGATCAAGCTTAGAATAGGCTTCTAGAGGTCAGAATTATTTGTCCTGAGAAAGGAGCTCTCAGAACAAACAATAAGAGCAATCGGCACTGTCTACAACCCTGACAGGGTTTCCTTTGGTCAGGCCTGCTCTCCTATCTCAGCATCTTTTATGGTTTTTATTTTTGTTTGTGTTTGCAAAGTTTTCTCTTCCACCCAACTCAGAGTTAGGCTTTCAGATGGCCCTGATCAATGGCAGGAATTTCTTCTGAATATCTTTATCAAAATTGTCCTTAATCAAGCTTATTTCTACTTGATAATTTTTGTAGCTAATTTTTTCACACTTATTTTTGTGTGTGGAGATCAGAGCATGACGTGTGGGAGTTGGTTCTTTTTCCACCATGTGCTCTGGGGATTATACTTAGGTCACTAGGCTGGGTGGCAAGCGTCTTTATCTGCTGTGCCATCACATCAGCCCTATTTATTTACTTATTTGAGATGAGGTCTCTTACAGTCTAACCTCTCCTGAAGGTTGCTATGTAGTCAAGGATGATCAAGGATGATCTCCTGCCTCCACCTCTCAAATGCTGGGATTACAGGTATGTGCCACCATATCCTGCTTATGTGGTATTAGGGATCAAATTCTGTGCACTGTGTGTTAGGCAAGCATGCTACCAGCTGAGCTACAACCTTAGAAGTACATGAGGAAAAGGAGGAAAACCACCAGTGTGAGGAACGCAAGAAACACAGGTGCATGAGTTAGGCAGCTGCCATGACAATATGCTTTTCTTTCTCTTTCCCAAGGCCACAGAGGAAATGGACATTAAGATTATAATGCTTTCAGTATTTGAACATGTGACATGCAGTCAACATTTCCAAAGGAAGAAGGAAACCTCTAAGTGTAAACTAAGTTATAAAGTGCATAAAGTAAACAATAAACCAGCAGTATATCTGAGAAACATAACACATTGATAGCTCAAATACACAAACAACCCTGGCCAGATGTGGTGGCACACACCTTTAATCCTAGCATTTGGGAGAAAAGGGAGGCAGAGGAAGACAGATCCTTTAGTTCAAGGCCAGCCTGGTCTACAATTGAGTTCAAGGACAGCCAGGACTAAATAGGACATTATCTCAAAAAAACAAAATGAAACAACAACAACAACAACAAAACCAATCAACTGAACAACAGCAGCAGCAGGACCAAAACCATAACCCTGCCAGCAGCAGATGTCCCCTCAGTACCGACTGATAGTGGCAATGATCATAGCAGTGTGCTTATCTTGTGATTCTCTGACCCCACTGAGGTGGTATGCTCCTGGAGGAAAAGCCTTAAACAGCATCTCTCACCCCGTCTTCAGAGCAATGATCAAGGTTAGGCACATAACAGACCAAGTAACCATGGAAGACGAAAGATACAAGAAGAAATAATGTAACTCATGAGGTGGATGGGAGACATTAAATCAGGTCAGAATAGAGACCTGTGACATGTGAACTAAGGATGCATTCTCGGATTCATCAGGTGAGTCCTATAGCTGACCCAACTAACACGGCTTCAATTACACGGCTGGCTATGAAAAGTAATAACCAGGGGTTATTACTATGGAACCACTGAGATCTTGTGAAAGAGCTCCTTGAAAAAAGAGCAGCACAGTGAAACTGAAGGTTTTGAAGACAGGATGGATTAACAAACTTTCTAGGATCTGAATGAAGAAAACCACTTGCCATCTTGAGGGTTTAAAATCAACCTGAAGAAATCCAGAGAGTAATCGTGCCTCCCTGTCCTGCCTCAATAAAACCAACGGTAGGGCCTGGGATGCGCTCGGCGGGGAGAGTGCCTGCCTGCCTAGCATGTGTAAAGCCCTGGGTTCCACATCCATAAACTAGGCGTGGCGACATATACCTATAATACCAGCACCTGAGAGGTGAAGGCAGGAGGATCAGCAGTTCAAGGTCATGCTCAGGTCATGTACTAAGGTCCAGGCTAGTTTAGGCATCATGAGACCCTGTCTCAAAAACCCCCAAAATGAATGAATGAATAAATGCTCACCAATATAGGATTATTTGGTAGTATATAGATTTTTGTTTTTGTTTTTGTTTCTGTGTTTTCAGACATGAGGTTCATGTGAAAAAGAACAGAAATAAGTATCAACAGCTTGGGATAACTGGAGGGAAAGGTAGGGTGCAGAAGTGTTATGCTGCCATACTGAACTACGTCTGGGTGTAATACAATGTGGCAGAACTACAGCATAAGACACCTTACAGAGAACAGTAGATGAGATGGGTCAGAACACCCAGAAACTGCATTTCATCATAGCTGTACACGGAGGAGACACAGGACTAATAAAGATCATTCAACAGGAAGGAATGGCTGTTTAAACAGACAACTGCTTATATTTCCTACACATATGACGGATCCAAACAAATAAGTTAATAGAATTAGAAGCTAACATTTTTAAAGGGAGAGGACTTAATAAAACTTGGAAATAAATATACATCTGCTATGAACAGACTTCAGACTACTAAAGGATCTTTGAAGAGATTAATGTAAAAACCACAGAAACATGAATCACAATTTGGATACACAGGAAAAAAGAAAAAAACTATCGGTGTAAATAAGACTACAAAAAGTATAAGCAAACTATTATATTTAAAATTGTATACATATAAAATACCAATATTCTCAACATATGAAGAGCTTTACCATATCAACAAGAAAAAAGACCTACTAAACACATGCAAATGAGACATGTAAAGTAAATACAACAAGAGATATACATGGGCAGTAAACCCACGAGGGGCTTGGATTCACAACTAATGGAAGAGGCTAAACACACAAAGCGTGGGGTGTTTTTATCTTGTTGATTCTGGAAACGACAGTTAAAAGTAACACCAGGTGGGTACTTTATAGACAATTCTTAGAGGTTATTTTGGAAATACACACGAGAACCTGACTGACAGCTGAGCCACACTGCTCATGACTGCTCGCTGTTGGAGGTAAGGTTGTGTATTGAGGCTAGGTATGAGCACGCCTCAGGTCAGCCAGGTGGACAGTTACATCAGAGGAAGAAAACCAAGGGATCCCCAAAGGAGCCAAACACACAGCAGAACTCAATAGCCAAGAGCCTCCTCAATTATCATGTCTAACTATTTGGCAAATGGCTACAAGTAACTATTTTTAGCTCAAAGTCCATCACATCAAGTCCACTTTTCCTGCAGCCGTTCCTCGCACTAGAGTGTTTATGAATAACAACTTCAAACGCAGGGAATTCACCTTTCAGAGTGTAACTTAGGGTCTAAGAGCTCGAACCCAGCAATGTGTTGAGTTCTTAAGCAAAAACGTAATGTGTCATTTTAGATTAATGTCCAGGTTTAAGACATCAACTTGAATTAAAGCGTCACAAGGTTCTGGTGAACTAGCTGTCTCTTACAGGACTGGACCCATAGTCCAGCCTGATGACCCAAGGACTAGACTGGCAAATACGCACCCCAAGGTCTCTCCAACTCTTATGAGAAGCAATGACATCATCCCTATGCCTATGGAGGGAGCTGCACTCCCCAGTAAGATGGAGATCCTGAGGCACATGACTAATGAATGTCACACCCCTACTCCCTCCCTACAATTGACAGCTACAGAGTTTAAAAAAAAAAAAAAAAAAAAAAAAAAAAAAAAAAAAAAGCAACCAAGTGGAAGACCAGAAAGATCCCTAGTCATAAACCCGAGAAGACGTGACCATGCAAACGGGTCTTACTCACGTCTCTGGTTCAGCAAGGCTTTTTCTGTGAATGAAACTGGGGTGAGAACACATAGCTCCCATCCTTAGGGAGCAAGCCTTGGAGAGATCCCAGAATACGGTCTGGTCTATGTATTTTTGTATTTGTGTTTCCCACTTGGAGAGAGTCATTTTGGGCTAGCGTTATGTGGTACCCAAGAACTCAAGTCTCAAGACTAAGAGGTCCAAAAATCTTAATCTTATGCACTGCTTCTTGAACTCATGATAACTTTTTCCTTATGTAGGTTTCTGGCAGGTTCCTGCTTCCCTTGTCTGGACCCTAAGTCCTGCCCCTCTTTCCTGTTGTAGAGATCCCAGCCCTTCCATAGCTGTTGCCTTGGACTTCCTGTCTTTGTCCACAACCAGAGAGTGAGAGTGTCTGGAGTAGGCGCTAGGCTTTATATTCTGTGTCCCTGGGTTCAGGAGTGTGGGAACACCACAAAGCCAGAGACTTCAGTCAGCCACTTAATGTATACACAGTGCCAATCACTGTTACTTTTGTCAACTTCAAGTCCCTTAAAATTTATCTAGCAGGTGCTTCCAGTTATTTTCAGGAAACTCCCACATAAAAGTTCATTAAAAAAGAACATAAGCAAATGCTCGCTGCCATGAATGAATGAGCACTGCATGCGAAGTGAGGAGCTGGCTGGCAGGTGGCTGGTATGTACAGGAACTCTGGAGGCCAGAGATGCCAAAGCCACAGTGCACATAACTTTTGGATCAGAACTGACCACTGATAAATTATTCCCTGACGAAAGGAAGGAGTGATGTTGTGTAATAAAGTATGGAAAAGAACTTTCTATTCATTCTAGAGTTTTTCTTCTTCCTGAGGCATCATTTCCCCCTCTTCCCACACGATGGGAACCTCATCATCATTTTGGGAGTGAGGGGAACAGGTCAGAGAGGTCTTCAGAGCAAAAATCTCTCCTTTCTGGAAGAAACTGGTCCCTCCCTTAGGAGAAGGCAACTTTTAGTTTGATTACTAACCGCCCACAATGCTTTCGTCTTTGCCCCTCTCCTGGGCCTCCCGTGCTTGTGTTCATTAACAGTGGTTGGCGGGATGCGCAAGGCATGGCATATTGACTTGCCAAACACCACAAGATGTCAAGGGGTGCCATCTGGGGAAGAGCACATTCGGACTCTTTCGTGTCATCCCACTTTCACCAACCAGGGTCATTCGCCACCCTCTGCAGTTCATCACACTGTCTTTAAAAGCACCCCAAGTTTCAAAGTCAGAAATGTAGTATTCCAAGCAGTCGATATGTCTTGGAGTCTGAGAATTTCTCAACACACTGAATTCTCAGAAAACAAAACTTTCTCTAATCCTGAATGAAAACAAAACAAAACAAAAACAACAACAAAAATAATTCTTTGAAAGAGAATAAAGAACAACATTGTTTAACTAACGAGAGACACTAGTGAAGCTAGCAAAGGACAGTTCAGCTGTGTACAGGTCTGTGTGTGTTGCTCACATCTTCCTCCAGTTTAAATGTGTAGTTACCAGGCATGTTCTTCTTTTACACCTCATTCCTCTACCTCTGAATGACCTTAGCTGATCAACAACCAGCCTGGGAAGGCCTCGGATACCAGTTTGTGTGGCTCTGGCTTGCCTGCTGCCATTCACAGAAACACTGCTTTAAGCTTGCCTGAGGCTACCATCTACCTGTGGCAGGACTCAGCTCCTCAGGTGCGCCCGAAGCTGTGAGCTTACCTGAATTTGGTGAGATGTGTAAACTGCTCATGTCCTTGGCCAGGCCGTTGGTTTTGGGACTGGAGATGGGTGCGCAGGCCGATGTGGCGCGGGGTGGCCTCTTCCCCGGCACTTTCACAGTGGTTCGCAGGAGGTCTATCTCTTTGCCGTGGACATTCTGCATGTAATCCTGTGTGAATGTTAAATATCCAACAGAGATTAGAGAGAGGGTGGGCTAAGGTGAGACCCAAGACCCAGTCAATGTCCTGAGCTGCAATGCTGTGGCTGCCATTTTCGTGTGCAGGGTGTGGGCGACATCATTCTATTTAAAGCCAGGCTAGGCATCTCTGCCCCGGCCTAAGCGAGGGCTGGGAATGGGGAGGAGAAACAATCAGCACAAGACCTTGAGCTCTTGCTTCCTAGGAACCTGGGCTTCTGCTGTGAAATCTGAGTAATACACTGCACGGGCATAAGGGGAAGATTCATGAGAATGTGTCCAAAATGTAAGGGTGCAACTACGTTGTACTGGCTAGTTTCATATTGACTTGACATGAGATAGACTTGGCTGAAAGGAGGAAACTTCGACTGGAAAGATGCCTCCATAAGATCCGGCTATAGGGCATTTTCTTAATAAATGACCGATGAGGGGAAAGCCCAGCCCATTGTGGGTGGTGCTACCCTTGGGCTTGTGGTCCTGGGTTCTATGAGAAAACAGGCTGAGCAAGCCATGGGAAGCAAGCCAGTGAGCAGCACTCCTCTGCTTAAGTTCCTGCCTCCATGTTCCTGTCCTGTTTGAGTTCCTGTCCCAGCTTCCTTGAATGATGGACTACAATGTGGAAGCATAAGCCAAACAAACCCTTTCCTCCCCAACTTGCTTTTTGGTCATGGTGTTTCATCACAGCAATGGTAGCCCTACCTACCAAAAGGACTGGAGGTGACTGGAGGACTAGGGGAACCAGCAGCAAGGTAGTATAAAAATAACAACAAAGCACTCACAAGTGGGCCTAACAAGGATGTGCACGCTCTCCTGTTAACATCAGAAGAAACACCCACAAAGTCTCACCTGCATGATTATTTATTTGTGAGTTCAACAAGGCTGACACGAACAAACACGCCAGACTGCATGGGGGAAAGGCTGCTAGTATTCAACCCTGAACAAAGAGGCAACCGAGGAAAGCTGGGACCAGGAGAAGTGGCCTTTCCCAGGGCAGAACACACCAATTGGTTGTTTAATGCCAAAGTCAGCCCTGAAAAAATACACACAGGTAACATTGTATGGATTTAAAGGGCCTCATTTCACTTAATGAGGCAGAGGCAGGGAGATCTCTATGAGTTCCAGGCCAACCTGGTCTACAAAGAGAGTCCAAGGCAGCCATGGCTACACAGAGAAAGCCTGTCTTGAAAAAAACTAACCAACCAACCAACAACAACAACAAACACGTTTTATATGGGGACATATATTTATATACAAATACATATATACATGTACTAACAATGGACAAATAAAGAGGCCTCTGAATTCCAAGGAGAGCAGGGAGGGAGGGGTACACGGGAGGTTACGCAGGGAGGAAATGGAAGGCATATTATAATTAAGACACAACCTCAAGAATAAACAAACAAGGATGTGCAATGCTGTGGCCCCATGTGACGTGCCCCCACAAGCTCACTTGGTCCCTGGCTGGGGGTGCTGTTTGGGAAGGCTGTAGGGGCCTTTGGAGAGTGAATGCTCCTTAGAGGAAACGAGTCACCAAAGCCAGGCTGTAAGGCTGAATAGCCTGCCCTCACTTTCTGTTCACAGACGCATGTGACCAGCAGGCAGCCTCTTGCTCCTGCCACCAAACCTTCCTGCTCTGATGCCTCATGTCCCTCTGGAACTGTAAGCTAAAGCGAAAGTCCCACCCTTCCTTAAAATGCTTCTTTTCAGGCAACTGGCTGCACATCCCCAAAGAAAGAAACCAAAGACCTAGAAACTAATCCACCAGACCCTTGGCTACTACATGGCAGAAGCCAGCAGCCAGCACAGAGACTACCAGAGGGCAGCCTGAGCTAAGTCACTAACAACCCATCGTACAGTACAGCGAACACAATACCTGGGAAGGAAGGAAGGAAGGAAGGAAGGAAGGAAGGAAGGAAGGAAGGAAGGAGATGGCAGGCAAAGGGTCCGAGTGAGCATCCTCGAAAAAAACTGCTGTGTGCCAAAAGCTTAGCTGTCAGCTTGTGGTGCTCTTGGGAAGCAGTACGATTTTAGGAGACGGGGCCTAATGGGGGTAGTTAGGTCCCTAGAGGTATGCTCTTGTGGGAGGCCAGTCAGCCTTCATGTCCTCCATCCTTCCCTTCCTGATTTCTGCTGCTGTGAGGTGAGCAGGTGTACTCTGCCACCACGTGCTGCTATAGGCTCAAAGCAACAGGGTGAAATGCCTGTGGACTCAAGTCTCTGGAACCAAAACCAAAATAAGGCTTTCTACCATAAAAGTTGGCCATCTCACAAGTGCTTTGTCACAGTGATTGAAAGGTGCCGCAACAACTGAGGCAGGGTGCAGGGACTGCTGCGAGCACGGCCTGCCAAACTCTCTCATTCATTATGTCATCATTACCGTCATCATCACCATCTCCTCAGTGAGGCCTCTTGTCTATAGACACAGCATTTCACATACCCTGGATGTGTTACCTCATTACATATTAGAAAAAAAAAAAAAACCACCCCGAATTACCTTTTTTTTGAGACAGTGTTTCTCTGTGTATCCTTGGCTGTCCTAGAACTCACCAAGACCTGCTTGTCTCTGCCTGCTAGAGTGCTGGGATTATAGACGTGTGCCACTTCACCTGGATCTTGAATTACTCTTAGATAAATAATGTTTCAGGTACTTTAACAACAAGCAGGAAGTAGGACTAGGAAGGATACAGGAAATAGGATTCTTAGCAGACCCAGAAATTTGTGTTTGTTCTAAATGATTAAGTTCAGGCCTGGGTAAGGTTAGAATGGTCTGACCTTACATAACTTGGGAAAATAAGCCAAGCTTCAGTCTGCTGGAAAGCAGCAGGGCAACACATACTGATGGGGCTGTACGGCACAGCCAGTAGCATGGGAGTCCTGAAAAGTCCCTTATCATTCCTGGGAAAGAGGCAAGCCACCCAATGTACCATATTTTCTGGTGTATAAGAGAACCCCAACTTTAACTTTTCCAGTGAAAATATAGAGCCTGAGTCAGCTGCACGGGACTTGCATTGGAAGAGGGGTAGTCATATACGGCGAGTATATTCCAAGCTCTATATTTTCACTGGAAAAGTTAAAGTTGGGGGCCATCTTATAAGCCGGAAAATATGTTAATTGCAGAAGAATGTCATGGCCTAGCAGCTCAAGTACCAGGAAGATGACTGTGATGGTTAGCCTTGACTGTCACCTTGTTTTTACTGAGATGTGTTAAGACAGGGATGAAGTGAGCCTCTACATAAGCTGTCAGGAAATCCCTGAAGGCTTGGCTGAGGTGGGAAGACGGGCCATGAGCACGGGTGGCACTGTGCCATATGGATAAAGGATTAAAGCCTGTGGAGGATTCATTCTCGGCTTCTGGGCCACCACAATGTGAGCTGTATTTCCCATGACCTGTCCCCACGATGGTAGGATGTGGATCAAAGATGAAAAAAGTTATTACCATCAAGTCGGACTGAAGGATAGCATGGACTCTGATAGGAGAAACTTGGCACTGAAGAACTCATTTCCATCAAGAGAGTGAGGGACTGTGGCTAGGACAGGTCATTAGGGGAAGAAAAAAAAAAAGATGGCTTTTTTTGTTACTAATGCCTGCCATTAGCACCCATTTAGCACTCTATTTCCAAACAGAGTTATACTTGCAAACATCGGATTCCTTCTTGCACAGTTACTCCTTTAAAATACCAACTTGCTGTAACTTTCTCCTTTAATGCCAATTCTTAACAAATTAAAATACAATAACAGGAGTGTAATTGAGCATTTATTGCTTATGAGTTCTAAAATGAGGCTAATCAGAGAGTGACTAAGCCCCAGCGTGGGCTCTTTTAATAGGCATGTTTTAACATACAATAACCAGGATATTTTATTTAAAATTATTGTAGAAATGTACGCTCTGCTTTCTGGATCTGAACCCGCCAAGGGAGGACATTTATCTTGAGCCCAGCATGGGCTAGCCGCTCTTGCCTATGTTAGACACTGCAGCTTTAGACCTGGTTGGAAGACACTTGAGCCTCTGAGGGCTGGGAAGGCGGCTCAGGGGTAAAGTGCTTGCTGGGAGTTTGACCTCCAGCGAGGCTGCCTATGATCTCACTGCTGGGGAAGCAGAGACAGGAGAATCCTTGGCTTCCAGATGGGGAAAAAGCGAGGAAGACCTCACACTTTGACGTCTGGCTTCTGCAGGTTTGCGTGCGTGCGTGCGTGCGAGCGAGTGCTCGCACGCACGCTACATACACCTACCCACAAAACGGAAACCAGATATTCATTTGGCAACTCCCGTATTTCCATTCAGCCTTGCTTCTTCTCCCAAGAGAAAAACTGCCCCAAGTTTGTTTGATCCTGCTCCTGCAAGAACATGGCCTTTTCGTCTCTCCCTGGCTTGGTACTTAAGGAATTAAAGCTGCTGCCACTAAATAATGTGGTGTCTTCAGAAGCAGACTGCAAGTGCAGATCATGGGTGAGTGTGAGGTAGGGGCCTTGCTGGGTAAAATAAAGACAGCAAGCTTATTTTGATATGCAAATACTACACAGCTACCCTTCTCCATGTTAGCTGCAGAAAATGCTGATCGAAGATAAAAGAGGGGAAAAAAACCTTTAACAAGGCATGAGGGTAATTCAAAGCCAAGTACTTTTAAACAGCACTTAACAAGTCCCTGGGGCCCACTCAAGAGCCTGGCCCCCCAGAGGTGCCATCTCCCGCCCCTCAACAGCTTGAAAAAGTAGTAATTGCAAACCTATTTGCATTTTTCTCCTCAACTTGCCCATGCTTATCATGTGGACTCTTTTTTCCAAGCCCCGGCACCAGAGCAAAGGGACCCGTTCCTGAATGTGCCAACAGCTCGGCAGCCATGCCTCGCTGTCCCCCTGTACCCGTGCCTGCACCTCTGCCTTCCCCTGTTTTTTACATTTTGCTCCTAATTATGTTGCATCTATTGCCGTACACTTAATTAGCTGCATTAATGTGATTTCTTTTCACATAGTCAAGCAATTAAGAGCTATGATTGAGTTTCATTCAATTAGCCTCAACAAACATGCTAATTGATGTCCCAGATGCAAATGAGGTGCAATGAGAGAGACCTGCTCGCAATTGAGAGCCACGTCAGAGACCCAGAGCTTCCAGCTTGCTGACAGAAGCACAGTTTAACGTGGCTCCCGCCTTCTGCAGGGTGGCCTTAGCAGAAAGATGAGGAGCCATTAGCGCCTCTGTGTTCCAGATCATTCCGGATATTGAGAATTTGCTGTTTGGCTGCGGTACCATGTGGCCTCCCACTTCATAGTTAGGTGTCCCTGCACTGGAAGGTGATCAGCTGGCTGCTGCAAACGGAGCACTGTGCAATCCCCACCAGCAGACAGTTATAAGGCTGTCAAAAAACTCCCCCCCAAGAACCTCAAAAGCAATCCCAGCCATCCCCGAGCCCTCTGCATGCGTGATGGCCTAGATCCTCTTCAGGAAAGGGGAAGTTCATCTTCGTCACCTCTGGGGCATTTGGCACTCGAGTTAAGCACAAAATACAGCAATCCATCAATGGTCCCTAAAAATATTCTTAGCAGATCGATTCCGGCTGCCTTGCGTCTGGAGGTTACTTTCAGCTGCCTGTGAAGGATGGTTTGCTGATGCACTCACAGGGTTAGCCAAAGCAGTCAACAGGATCTTGAAGCCGAAGCGGAACACACAAACTATGACCTGCACCCCCAAACTACATCTACCACACACACGAGGCCTGGGAACACGGCAGCTCTATTTGCTGAGAGTCCAGTTAAGAGAATCAATGAATGCCATTAGAAAACAAATAAAGAAACAAACAATTTTTAAAAGAATTATAATGCTTAAGGTCAAATGGCAAAGTAAAGAAAATCTTTGTTGCAATTGTATTTTCCCAATATGCTTTGGTTTCAGAGTGTTGATAAAGCCGATACTTTACCACAACATATGATACTTTGAGTCAGGTAACTTTTAATTTGCCTTTTCTTTAAATTACACTTACTATCTTTAGTTACTTTATTATCTGTGTGTGTGCAGGTCAGAGGATGACTGAACTCAGGACCTCTGGCTTGGCAGCAGAAACTTCTACCTGAGGAGCCATCTCCCACCATGACTTTTGGACATGGCCAATCTAGCTGAACTTTCTTCCGTTCTATAGTTTAGCTTAGCAATCTTCAAAGTGTGGCCCTCCATGCCTGGCATGGGTTCCAGAAGTCTATGAACAGCTCAACATGGCACTAGGAGGTAATTTGCTATTTTAATAGTATGGAAATCTGTTCTGATGTTATGATAGTGACAGGGCAGTTTACCTACAACAAAAACTACTTTCACTTTTTGAATTTCAACTGTCGAGTGCACACCTTGTTCATTTTCTGAATGCTGTCACAAGCAGGGTGCATGAAGTCTTCCTCCAGGTCTGACAGTTACTGGGCACCATTTTTGGAACTGCCAGCTAAACTAGCCACTTTTGTTGTTTTTATTTCTGTTGGGGGAAACAATATTTTCAGTTAACAGAAAGACTGTCACACATAGGCTATAGTTATCTCTTGGGAAATTACAGGTATTTTCTTGAAGAAAAAAAAAACTGAACAAAATGAATCCTTTAAGGAAATAGCTGACAGTATTAGCGACTAATGATGAAATCTGTGCTTCCTTGAAAAAAAAAAGGGAAGAAAAGAAAATTTTAAAACCTTATTTCGATCTCATTGTGAGCCTGGCATCTTTCAACTACTTAACATTTTCTGAAAATATTGGTATTAATAGTGTCTAGATATTATGGATTGAAGAGGAGTGTTACTGTTTGCAAATCCGTACACTTTATTTCAGAAACATTACTGAAGTACAGAAGTGACAGTTGCATGAGGCCATGTGCATAGATGCCAGTGGCCAGGACTATCTGGATAAAATGCACAAAAAGGCCATTCAAAGCGCACTGTAATGGGCTTTAATTCAGCAGAGAAGGCCATGCTTTGACTCCCATGGGCATTCCTGAGCTATAAGGTGCACACTGTGTTTTGGTGTATCATCAAGGAACAGCAATGCTTAATGCACTTCTTCCTCCTCCACTACCGCTACCAGTGGATACCTGTATCTTCCACTTGAACAAGAGTTGTCAGGTCTTAAAGAGGTTTGGAAAAATGGAAAAGAACATTGCTACCTCACAGCTTTCTGCTGAAAGCTCCTCTTCCTTATTTACTTATGGAAGAGGCACACACGTGGCCTCTAGATACCTTCTGTGCTCTCTTTTTGCCTTCTACTATATGGGCTGCAGGGACTGAATTAAGGTAGTCAGGCTTGGCGACAAGCACCTTTACCTACTGAGCCACCTCACTCACTGGTCCATAGAATACATATTTTCACAAACTATTATATACCCGAACACAGAATGTTTGGGTCCTTATTTTAAATGAACATCGACATCTAAAATTTTTGTTTGAATGCTTGACATGGGGAAAAAAAAAACAAAACTCATTTCTTTTTCTTTCTTTCTTTTTTTTAAATCTTTCTTTCTTAATTTATTTACCTTTAATGTGCATTGGTGCTTTGCTTTCATGTATCAGATGTAAGATCTTACACAGTGTCAGATCTTGGAGTTACAGACAGTTGTGAGCTGCCATGTGGGCGCTGGGAATTGAACTCGGGTCCTCTTTAAGAGCAGCCAGTGCCTCCAACCGCTGAGCCATCTCTCTAGCCCCAAGACTCATTTCTTATTTTCACTATACTTTGAAAACGTCCAGGTTACAAAAGGAAGCCTTAGTTCATTAACTTCTATTAAAAAAAAAAAAAAAAAACCTCACACAAAAAGTGTATGTAAGAGAAGCCATTGTTAGACACACTCCTATTCCCAAACTCCATTTAACATTTGTTTTTCAAAGGAAACTGATCCATGAAGACAGATATAGCAGCAGCCGCTCACGGAGATCAAGCGCATGTGAGCGTCCTGCACGTATGAATGATAAACAATAGCCTCATGCATAGTCACGGGCAGAGGAGAAGCGCTCGCCTAAAAATACCTCGGGAATGCTCAAGGACTAGGAAAGAATCTTCTGGCCACATCCTTTCAGATCATGAGACTCAAAGATGACAATTTCTCCTTCTCTCCAAAGGGTCCCAGTCACAATAGCAAGGTAGGGGGCAGCTTCAAAGCTACAAGGCTTCTAAGAGGAATAATTTGGTTTCCCAAGACAACTGACAGGATTCCAGAGCCCTGCTTTCACAAGGGCCTTCCTGAAGGACACTTCTCAGCGCGCATGCTCCTGACCCTGAGCCGTCTTGGAAAGAAGGCAGCCAGCAAATAAGAGGCTAACAGTGACCGAGGCCAAAGTTTCAGTTAGGACACCGTTGGCCCTGACGGGTCTGGGTAATTAAGCCACTCCTGGTAGCTGGTGGAACATGGCTAGGGTTCAGTGGCAGCACACTTCTCTTGCCACAGTATAGTGACTGGCTCATTCCTGCACTTGGGCAGGGCAAAGCTCTATTCCTGTTCACTACTGAGGCCAGCATCCAACCATGGTAGGCAAAAGTCCAACATCAGCCCAGGGGGATAGGTTATTGTAATATAAATCAAAATAGTAGAAAACCCCACAGTGAATTATGAATATACCTTTGGCCCCTTGATTGTATCTGTCTTGATGGACTTACTCTACTGAGCATCACACTGAAATAAAGAGGCTTCTCATTTTAGGTTCAATTGAATATCACCCAGTTGTAACCCAACTTAGCCTGTCCCAGATGAATGCTTCCGCTACGTCAAAGACTGTATCTGCCTTCAGGAGCTGCAGGCATCTCTGAGGGCAAGGCACATTTTACCACAGCAAATTGTGAGGGTAGGGTAGGGTAGTGTCCTTTGCTAGCGGGAAACTTTAGTATTTAAATACTGGCAGAGCGGTGGGTCATCTTGGCATCTGTGAGTTCTACAGGAATGTTCACCACACTGGTGTCTGGCTAGCCTGGACGTGTTTTAAGTCTTCAGACTGGTATTAGATAAACCGGTTAGAAGCGACCCACTGTAGGAAAGATCTGACTTAGGAGGAGCAGGCTCTTACAGCAGAGGGTACCAGTTACTTGACCTAAGTGGGCACTCAAAGGTCCCACTGGAGGCGTCTCTTGCCTACCACAGATTTTAAGTAATTTTAATGTGCAAGTGTGCACATAGGCCTGCTTACAAGTCTGCTGTTTCCATAGCTCTCTGTGAGTCACTTTCTCAGAAGCTCCACCCCTCTCCCTTTCTGCTCACAAGGTAGTTTACAGCACCCGCTAGGAACGCGGTGACTCAGGATTCCCATGGCCTTCTCTCCCACACTGAGGGCTATGTCGAGAAGACAGCACAGATTCTCCCATTAGAGAACAGGTCCCCACCAAATAGCCTGAGTGACTGACAGGGGCCATCACCACTTCATTTGCTGTGGGTGTGGGGCTAGCTGCCTCGGCGTCCTGGTCTGTATGCCCACAACTTTCCTATGGTGTGGGATCGCTGTGAGGTCTAAGCCCAGATGATAAGCAAAAGGCTTAAGAAAGTGACGCAGCTTAGTAAATGAACACCCTCGCCACGCTTCCCACTGCTTCCGCCTCTTCCGCTTTACATGACTATTTCTTGAGCTAAAGGTGTTATTCTCAGCCTTAGACAGCAGTTCTGACACAAAAAGCCATTAGGGGTGACTGTGAATCAATTTTTCACTTTACGATATAGGGAAAAAATTTCCTTGAAATGCTGACATTTTCTAGTTTTTCTCCCCTCCTCTCTTTGGTGGGGGAGGCATGTATCTGGCAGTCAGACATTTTTATTGCAAAACGCTGTCTGGAAAAGATGCAAAGTAAAACCTGCTAAAATGCAAGGGCAGAAACCCCCCACAAAACTAAGGGGGGAAAAACAAAAGGCCCCTTCCCTTTGCTTATTGAGTTCAGAGGCATAACAGGCTGCGCCCTGCAGCAAACGGGAAGCTACACTAATTTTAAAGCCATAAAACGCTATCAAGTGCCCTGCGGGGCAGGAGGCTCTGAAGCTAGTGGCACCTAAATAAGACATGGTTCATTTACTTCGTAGCTTAGCCTAATGTAATCATCAGCGGTTTCTTAGCCTAGAGTTGTTAACAGGCAAGTAGCCGGCGCAGAGGCAGCCCTCCCAGCCACTGAGGGGGCTGCGGCTAGATTGCTGTTGATTAGAAAATTTTTCAGTTTTGACAAGCACTTAATGAACATAAATCGCACCTTGATTGGTTTCCTTTTGGGGCCACCGGCACACCTGAGCAGAAGGGAAGGGGCCTTGCCAGGGCCGCCCCGCCCTACCTTGCGAGACCCTAGCAACAAGCCGGCAATCAGGTTATGAGCCATAGAAGAAAATATTTATAAAATAGAATAATGAAATTCAATTTCTCAGAGGAAGAGGGAGCACATTTGCTACCCCCCTCGGCCATCCTCTCCCACTGAGACCTCGGTGGTGACTGTCACCACAGGAAAACATAGGGGTTTGATTTATCTGTCTTTCTGGGGAAATTTCTGGCCACTATTTGTAACACTAAAAGGCAAAGGAAAAAAAAAAGCGTGGGTGAGTGGGTGGTGGAGAACAAAAATGATACAAATTGGGCACAAAAGATGTGGCCAGCACTATGGGAACTGCCATTCTGTACGCTGATAAGTCAACATCTCCTAGACTCTTCTAGAAGACCCATGAAGCACAGTGGAGTCTACATTTACATTCACCTACATTCTCTCTCTCTCTCTCTCTCTCTCTCTCTCTCTCTCTCTCTCTCTCTCTCACACACACACACACACACTTCTTCATTTTACTAAAACAAGCAAGAAGACAGTTTCCAACCTCAGCAAACAGCTCAGCTGGGGTCTCAGACGGCTGTAGTTTAGTTTTCACATGACTGCCTGGTCTTCCTCACTCATGATAACCCTTCATCAACTCAAGACAACTGTTAAAGAAGCGAGTATGCATTTTGACCATTTGCATCTACTTAATCTGGGGTGTGTGTGTGTGTGTGAGAGAGAGAGAGGTGGGGGGAGGGAGGGGGAGAGGGAGGGAGGAAGGTGTTTATGTTCATAAGGGTGTGCTCACACATGCCATGGTATGTATGTGGAGGTCAGAGGTTAACGCCTCTCCCCTTGAGGAAGTCTCTTCTTGTTCTTGAGGGCATGCATCAGGTTGGCAGCTCAAGTGCTTTGGAGAGCCTCCTGTTTTTGCCTCCATCTCATGCAAGAAGCCCTGGACTACAGATGTAGGTTACGGTACCTGGCTTTACATGGCTTCTGAGGACTCAAACTCAGGTCTTCACACTTGCTCAGCAGGTACTTTATCCACTGAGCTGTCTCCTCTGCCCCACTTTTACTTTTAAAACTTAAATGCTGCCTGAGCCCTGGAATAGGCATGAAATAAATACATTCCTTGAGCAAAACGAAACTTTGACAGGGACTCTATGTGTGCGAAGGAGCCTGCGTCTCCCAGGGGCCGTTTCCCCGGCCGAAGTTGGATACCCCTGAAAACACGAATACTGTTGTATCAAAGTCACTTCAGGGGGTATGTGACATAGTTGAAAAGCTTTTACAAGTGATTTGGACGATTGGCAAAAATATTTACCAGGTCACCCAGAGGCCTCCCCTGTCCTGCGCCCATGGAGCAGCAGTTGGAGAGAGGACTCTGAATGGCCGTCGGGCGTATCAAGCCTCCGTGATTCACCATACCCGGGGTGGGGGCAGCGGGGGCGTTGGGGGGGGGCGGGGGAGGGTGCGCTCCAGAAGGTTGGGTGGCTTCAGTTACAGGCATTTCAAAAGCTCTCCCACAAGTAGGGTTTAAAACTGAGTATCTCCAGCTCCGAGGAGTCATTTCTGTGACCCTCCACTACCTTCACCGCAGTCAGGTTCCCCAGAGCACGGACGCGTGAGCTCTGTCCCTACCACAGAGGATCCCTGAACAGGAAACGCACTGTGCCTGGTGCTACAAGGGTATCACGGTGCCCCGTGACGCCACCTACGACGTCCTGGAGTCGCCGAGGATGGAGAAGGGAAGCAGAACACTCTAAGAAGAGGGCTGGGAAGCAGTGTTGGATAGAGATCGAATTTCCATTGGGAAAGAGAGAGTTCTAGAGATGAGAAGCACAACGGTGGGTGTGAGTGACAACACCGCTGAGGCGTCTTTTCTTATTTGTTGATACTGGGGACCAACTTGAGACCTGGACACCCCAGCTGAGCAGTCCACCACTAAGTGCCTTAGCAGTGGTCAGAGTGGCACACTTGTTGTGTGCATCTTACTGAAGTTAAAAAGCAAGGAGAGGCACCCTCCAGCTCCTCTCCGTCAATCCCGTCCATTCCACCACAGAACAGAGTCAGGACCGGGCTGGGGCTTTTCTCCTGTGGCTTAGAAGCATCACTGGGTGGACTCTTCTCCTATCAGCTCTGGAACTTTAGCCCTGCAGACTTGAGGGCAAGCCAAGTGCATGGTTGCACTCTGGGCCCACCTCCCTGCCCATCCCCCATTCCTCCACCATCTGTTCACTTCTACCTGCCAGTCTATCCGCCCCCAAATATTCCCCAAAACAACTTCTCGCCCTGTCCCTCTTCTCTCTCTATCCACTCACCCAACCCAACCAGGACGCTACCCTCAAGACAACAGAGAGTTTGTGTGCTGTGGTAATATCTGAAGGAACTACATGGAGTAAAACAAACAAACAAATAAACAAACACCCCGAGAATTCCACAGAGAGGGAAAAAGCCAACACAGAAATGACACTCTTCTCTGGCTAGCTGATGCTGCAGACAGCTTACAGCAGGGGGTTACTCTAAGCGAAGTGGGCAGAAATGGGGCCTTCAAGTGACTTCTGACATATTCACCTTAGAGGAACATTGTTTGACTCATGCTTTCACTCTGGGGTCAAGGACATGGCTGTGCGCCATGGTGGAGCCATGTGGCATGGAGAATGGCCACTGGTATGGGTTGTGAAGTATAAACAGAATCAGAAAGCTGCTGGTTCCAGTGGCCCATTCCAGGGCCTGCCCACAAAGACCTACCTTTATTATTTTTAATTTGGCATCATCCTTTAGAGGTTCTACTTCTTCCCAGTAGAGTCACAAGGGTGGAGAACACATCTCCAACATGGCTTTTAGGGGACTCTCAACAGAGCATCAAATGTCACCTGCAGTGGCAACATTCACATGTCAAGGACCATGGCTCCCAGTCAGGCCTCTGTGAGGATGCTGGGTGGCATATGTTTCAGGAGAAACACAGGCTTCTGCACATCCAACATGGAAGAAGCCCTGCCCCCAAGGATGCTCTCTTGAGACTCAGAAAAGCCCCATGTTCTTTTTCCTGCCACCCACAGAAACCCAGTTGTGGTGTGGTATGTCATTTAGAGACCTGTTCCTGTTCTAAAACAGGTGTCTCAGACCATAAGAACACTGACTGCTGCCAGGGAGAGCCCAGCCTTTGATCTTCCGTATTTATAACTATAACATTCTAATTTAACTCTGAGTGGGCTCTTTGTACGGCAGTAGTACTTTCAGATGGTGAGATGTGCATGCATGCGCGCGCGCGCGCGCGTGTGTGTGTGTGTGTTTGTTCTTCCCACCTCACTAAATGACCCCATTATGGATCGCATTGTGCATAGATGTCGTGATCAAAGGTCCACATGGTGGGGTCTGGGCCCCCAGGCCATCTTGGATCAAGGACCCTACAAAGCCACAACCCTGATATCCACTGTGGCCACACTAGGGCAACGCAGCCTCCCCGGGCAATGCATAAGCATAGGCTGGAGAGATGGCCGTGAGCAGTGCAGAGCCACAAGACACTTACTCATGAAGAAGCAAGATGAAAAAACCCACTACTCATAAACTAAGTGACATGAACTAAAGCAGTGTGTCACCAACATGGCTCACTGGCTATGCTCATGTGCATGATGCAGGAAGGCTAGTCATTTCCTGTCAAATGGCTTTCCACGTGGGTGCAAGAATAAGGTCTTATAAGCCTGAGATGCTGTTGTCCAGGCGGTAGCTGGACAGGCATGGAAGGACTTTGAGTGTAACTGCATTCTCTCCACCTCAGGAAGTAGGAGGTCCATGCTGGCTGATGTGGGGTGGGATGCAGTGGGCAGGGATGATCAGAGAGTCTGGCCTCTCCAACCTCAAGTCTCCCTGTGATACACACCCAGTGTGCACCATGGGAGCGTGGTGGTGCTGCGAGGGGAACTGCTAGTTCCGGCAGGCTCTTTCCCCTGCAGCCAGAAAGATGTCTTTCACAAGACCTGGTTAGGAATCATCTCAGATCTCTTTCTGACATTTTTTCCATCAAGCGGCTTTCTGTCTGCCTGTTATATCTGCAGCAATCAGCATTCTGATGACAATTTCCAGAGTAACTGACAGCCAACTCAGAAAAGCATCGGAACTCAAGGTTCACAGTACACATAACCACCCAACCTCTAATGGACCTGTAGAGTAAAAAGGAGTCCCTCCCAGAGCCTAGTTCTGATTTCCTGTCTGGGACGAAAATACAAGGCGGATCTGCTTTCGAGAGGGTACCAGGAAGAAGAAAGGAACCTGAAGAAGGGGAAGCAATTCATACACATTAGGCTGGTGCAGAGGGGAGGGCTGGGCACAGCTGCCAGGCCTCTTGCAAGGAAGGCAGAGCCGGGCCTGACTGCAGTACGTGTACTCGGACAGGGTCTCATAATGTGATGTCTACGGTTTGCAGGGCTCACTCTTACAGGCTCACTTAGGAAGCCCACCACACAGAGCCGACACCAAGGGGAGGATCGTCAGTCGAGCAAGTGGCTGCTCCCCCGACACAGAAGATGAATAGGTGGCCTTGCTGTGCTGCAGAGCCCCAGGGCAAAGGTTCTTTCTCATTATCCCCTCCATTTTTTCCATCATGGTGCTCCCTACGGCTCAGATTTAAGTCCACAGAGAGGGAACCTAGGGAATTCAAGGCACACCGCCCTGCACCCACCCCAACAAGATCCATCAATGAGCCTTAAACCCACGAGGCCCTCACATATATCTCCTCTGCAGGACAGCTAAAATGCTTCGGGCCTTGGAGTTCTTGGAGATAAGATTTTTTTAATTATTATTTTATCTCATGGGTATAAGTACTTTGCGTGCTTGTGTGTACCATATACTCAAAGAGGCCAGAACAAAGTGTTGGACCCCCTAAAACTTGAGTTAGAGATGGTTTTGAGTTAAGGTCCTTTGGAGCAACAGCCAGTGCTCTTAAAGCTGAGCCATTTCCCAGCCCCAAGATGGATATTAATAGTAACAATAATAATAATTATTTAGAAAGAGAAACCACAAAATAACAAGCCGCTGGGTCAACAGATCAAGGTACCAGCAGGTTTCTGAGTGAACAACCCACGGAGCCACCAGGCTTGCTCTTAGCTGCTTTAGTTGGGCTTAAATGCTTGGAGCTGTCAGGACACAAGCCCCGGCAGAAGTGAAGCAGCAGATGTGGCTGGTCTGCCCTGGAGCAGGGTGACCCATGACCCCCTGTAACTTCCAGCCCTCTGCCCAGGACTCCTCCAGTCCCAAGAAAGCCAGGGCTCCACAGTCCCTGTAAGAGCACTCAGTCTTACTTTGGTTGGGTGTCTTCCTGCTCCCTAACCTGGGCTCTTGGTTTTACTTGCTCTGTATCAGCTGAGAAAGAAAGAGGAAGGAACTGAGTGGGTTTGGGGAGACTCCAGGGTTAGGTCCTCCATGTAACTAAGTTCCCCCTTGGCAGCTTCAGTCTCAGGATGGGCTTTTCCTTGGCTATCCGACTCCACTAGCTTTTCATTTTGCTCAGTCTGGTGCAAATTTCTGGGTGTCACACTCCAAAGGGCAGTTATCACCAAACTTCCTACCTAGTGGGTGATCTTCTGGGTTTCCAGAAAAGACAGCAGGCAGCCACGTTCAATGACAATGGAGAGCAATTGTGGCCAGTGTAGGGCCTAGACACCAGTGCGTATCTTTCAACTTCTAGACAGGCCACACAGCCCATACCCAGCACTGACCTGCTGCTGAACAGCCAATAATGGGACATTTCCCCATGCTGGCCCCGTGACTAAAGGTGGGCACCAGTCTGGGAATTACTGCTTTCTAGGAAACACAGAGCAGAAGTTGGCTATTACACGTTTCTCCTGTGCCTCTGCCCTCATCTCTCCACTTAGAAAATAAGGGCGGGTACCACCCACGCCCTCGGGGAAATAAGACATGTGTCGGAGCGGAAGGGCAGGGCTGGGCTAAGGTACCACTGGACAGGAATGTTCTTCTGGGGACAACAACTAGGCTCTGTGACAGGAAACAGGAACTTGAGTAGTTTCCTTCCATATATTCCATGGGGACAGAGGGGACATCGTGCAGCCTGGACTAAATACAGGGCAGAGAGACGGTGAGTCACCAGCCAGATTTGCCTTGTTACTTGTCACCAAGTCCCAGCTTTGCTGTCGAAGGCACATGAAGCACAGGTATGATAACGAGAGGTCTCCGGTCTCTGACAGGATCTGAGGAGAACAAGACCCAGGCCAGGGCAGACTTCCGGGTAGATTGGGCCGATCCAGGGCTGGGAAGGGCCTGGAAAGGCTCAGCACTGAGATGTGTGCTCAGGGATAGAATCTAAGTGTGGAAGAGCCGCCCAAGCAGGAGTGCTGGAAAAGGCATGGGCCCTGAACAGGTGGGGCTCCAGAAACAGGCATTCCGTCCTTGTGCAATCAAGGTCATCTGGAGAACAAATCCATTCCCAAGACAAGCTGGAGACAGAGCCATGCAAAGAAGGGTCCTCATCTATTGAAGACCATCTAGCTACACATGAATACGACTGCACCTTAGACTACAGAAGAACCTAGAAATATATCTACATGTATCTTGTACACACACACACACACACACACACACACACACACACCTTAAGATGGGGCTATATAGCAATAAATCCACTGTCACACTGAAAACACTATACATACAGAATGTCCTTAGTCCAACCCATCTCCGTCTTGTGCATCAGCCTGCACTTGGTCAGACTCATCTAAGACAGCGTCTGTTTCACAGTCACATTCTGACTGCCTCATCGCTCGGCTGAGGATGGGAATGAAACGGCATGATGGCTGTGTTGGAATGTTTTCACGGTGTTGTCCAGGCAAAACATCCTGCATGGGACCACCATAAGTCAGACACTGCCTGCAGATTGACAGTCAGGCACGTTGGGCACTCTCACTGGCACTGTAAGCCAGCCAGGCGCGGGGACTGAAGCAGGTGCTTTCTAGTGTGGTTCTGAAAGGTACAGATAAGGCTATAAACCAAGGCGGAGAAGGAGTCACACCAGCTACAACCTGCAGGAGGATAGATACTATGTGTCACCAAGCATTGGGGGGGGGGGGGGGGCGGGCATTTAAAAAGTGAATGCTCTTGAGTGTGCAGGGGAAAAGTCTCTTGCCAAAGGCCTTTTGAGGAGATAAATGCGCACCTGGGTCCTAGCTCTGCAAACTGATTACTGGGAGTCTGTCTTAGGGATACAGGAAAGGACCACAGAGATACTAGGAGAAAGCCCATTCAGGGTCACTCACACGATAATGGAAGAGGGAGGCCAGATTTATTTGCCAAATGCTTCTGCTGTGTTTTGAGATACTGGTGAACCACCCAGACTACATCCATACAGTAGAATAAAAATCAAAATGGTGTCCTGTACTTGCTGTCACGAAGGATGCACATGACCTCTATCATCGGTGAGGTGAGCAGGCTGTGGGATGTGCACCAAGGCCATGTGCACAGTGACACAGCCAACCGTACCCCAGCAGTCATAATCGCAGGGAGTGGATTCAACCCCTCACTCAGTATGTTTATTTTTAACGTTTTGTTAACAACTGCACTTTTTAAAGTATTTCAGTGTTTAAGAACATAACAGCTCTTGAGAGCAAGACACCTGAGCTAAGGGAGGCCTGAGGGACTTTCTGCATTATATACACCTCAGGGGACCTAATACTGCTGTCCTCTTCACACAGAGGCAGAGGGCTGTCCATGGCTCTGCCACTGCCTCTACCCCACGTTCACATCAGAAGGCACCACTAAGTGTGCCATGGAGCTGTACTCACGTGTAAACTGGGGTGGTAGGTCAGCACGCCGTTGTCGCACAGGGTGACATACTTCTTTTTCCACTCTTTGTTTAGTGACTTGCCACTTCGCTTCAGCAGCATGCCCTGTGGGGGAAGAGAGGCAGATGTCAGGTTGCGGATGTGAACGGAAAAGGGGTAGAAGATACAGAAGGATTCACATCAATGTAAACTTTCTTTTTCAATTTACATTTTTAGGGGAGATTATCTTTGGTTTTAGATCTAATTTGGGCTTTTCCTTCTCCTTCCTATGCAACAGTATAGGTGGTATCTGAAGGCTGAACTTTGCGATAGATTGTGACTGTCAACTGTTGATTGACAGCTGTAGTGGACATCCTAGCTGTCCATCGAACTCCCCACAGAACTGAGTCATAGCGATGGAAAGATGCTTTTACTCTTTGCTTGTTGGTTTTTGTGGCACTGGGGATTGCACATTTGAGGAGAGTCCTCTACCATGCCCCATGCCCCAGGCCCCAGGCCCCATTCCCCTGGCCCCTGGCCTCCAGCCCCATACCCCAGCCCAACATTTTAAACACAGAACCTGTGCCTTCTGCGATGAAAATGCATCAATGATTTTCTCATCACAATTTTATAAACACGACAATTTCATGTTACAATTTCTTTACAGAATTTTAATTTAGTCAAACTGAAATTCCATTTGCAAACTTTTAGTAACAACATTGGGTGGGTGAGCAGTGTGTAATTCACCTCAATCGATTTTTAATGAAGTCCCATTAAGATTTCTGGGAAAGCTTTCAGAATTCGAAACTAACATATTTTGGAAGTCACATGTGGCCTAGCCTTCCCTGGATGGCTGCTGCGAATGTGTTCCTGGTCTAAGTGCCAATTCCCAGCAAACCTTGCATCTGCTCGCAGGCTTTCCTAGGTGAGGATGATGGACTGGCAAGCCAGAGTGGGGGTCAGGCTAACAGGCCAGCCTTGGGCTTCCCCCCCTTCTCAGCTGCAGCTTTTGTGGCAGGTTTGCCCACTCCTGTACACATGCAGTGAGGAGCCCTTGTGTCCATCAATAAACTGCCACAGTTATATTAACAACCGAGAAGAGGTGTGTCTAACAGGGGCAAATTCAGCCAGACTTAGGAAGCAGGAAGTTACAGGTCTTCAAATGTTTCTTGGCCCCTTGGGGACACAGAGGCAGCCCTCTACTGCCTTCCTGGTCCTACTCTTCCCCAGGAATCTTGGTGTGGGAGAAAATCAGGTCAGTCTGCACGTGTGACAGGAAGGAGTGCTTACATGTCAATCACTGACGCTGTGAGAACACAGCAATGTGTACTCAGACTGTAAACAAGCTTCAAATCCTAGCGTGGGGATCTGGTCCATTCGTACCTGTTCCTGAGAGATCCGAACCACCCACAAAGAAACCCCAGGAAGGCCACTGCTCTGCAAGATTTTAGCATGTAAAGAAAGCACATGGCAAAAAGTGACAGAGGGGGAAATGTTTATGCTGCAAGCTAAGGCAACAGAAGATTGATCCCCACGCATGGTACAAATGGACAGGAGACCGAGTCACTCCCATGGACACAGTAAAAAACCTTCAAGCCCTCACATTCCCTCCCCACGGGCAGCTCCCACTCTTAGCCCAGCAACACAGAGCCACACCCAAGCTCTCTCATGGGCTCACATTTTCCCATCATCCACTTGAGATGGAATTTCAACAAAACAGAGGGCTGGGGGTCATTGCAATGTCACCAGAAGATTACGGCTGCTGCAGGCTTCAGAAGGCCATGTCCTTCCTGCTCAGGCAAGCACTGGCAGATGTCTAACACAACTCCTTTGGGAGGCTTGTGACCACTTTCATAAGCCAGCCCTACGTTCCTAATTGTCCTTCCACCAGTGAAGGCTACAGGGAAAAAGAAGAGAAACTAGCCAGTCTGGAGACAGGTGGAGGGGGTCTCACAGTTATCTGGGGAACTAAAAGAAGTAATCTATTTTTTAAAGACTTTAAAAAATATTCATTTATTTATTGTATGTATGCTTCTGTGTGTGTGCACGTGCATGCGTGCGTGAGTATGGGTACTTGCACACAAAGACCACTAGAGAGTTTGCAAGAATCAGTTCTCTCTTGTTACCATGAGGGTTCTAGGATTAGAACTTGGGTCAGACTTGGCAGCAAGCGTCTTTACTTGGTGAGCCATTTTGCTGGCCCCAAGCTGATCTATTTTGTTGCTAGGAAAATAATGTCACTATGAAATAAAACATGAATGTTGACAATCGTAAGTTCCACTGCTCCCTGGAGGACACTGTTGTCTTATCAACACTGTAAGAGTCAGTGGGCCTGAAGGAGACGGACCAGTCCGAGGGCTACCTTTTCTGCCTGCCTTCCTCAGTCGCACTGATTTAATTATGTAGCCTTATCTCTGCCCGTCAAGGTTATAGGAGGGACAGGGAGGCCTCCACCTTCTCACTCACATGACCCTCACACTGGCCAGCAGCAGGGTCCCAATGGGCTTCTTCTTTGGCCTGAGCACTGGCCCAGCACCTGACCTCCTTGAGCACTGACATGCTCACTCTCTCTCTTGCTTGCTCACCAGCAACCACAGACCTGAGGCAGCAAAGCCAAGAGATGCAAGGCTCCCCTTGTAGACCAGACTCTGGGACACACAGGCAAAGACATGCACGGCTACTGTGAAGTGGCAGGCCTCCTATTCCCATCACTACACCGGGCTGTGAATTTTTTGGTTCTCAGCCACAGTGAACATGTTGCTCTCACAGCAAAGTCTCAGCCATTGCCTGACTCAACGCTCGTAGCCTGGAACCACAGGCTCTCCCTCCCTTCCAATGCACAAATACAAGGGCTGGTGCACCTGTGACAGGGGTTCCCTCCAGAGCAAGGTCAGATTACGTGACTGCGGGGAAGGCAGGCACCTCTACTTTACAGCTCTCCACAGTTTACAGAGCTGTGCTTTAGCTTCCGAGGAATTCCAGCTTAGCTCAGGAACAAGGCTGGATGGGCTTCCTTTCTGGTACGGCCTTGGGACCCTGCCTGACTCTCAGATTTTCACAGAATACAATGCATTCAAGCCAGGCACTCTTGTGCATGCCTTTAGTCTCAACCTACACCAGGGTAGGAGAGGCAGCCAGGTGTCTGTGAGTTCAAGGCCAGTCTGGTGTACATATCCAGTTCTGAGACAATTAGGGCTAAATAATAAGACTGTCTCAAAAACAAGAAACAAAACAACTTACAAAAGACAGCATGCATTCAGAGTGAGAAAAGGCTTGGACTTCACTCCTAGCTGCGGAAAATCCAATGACACTCCTTAAACGACACTGCATCTGGCTGCGGAGGAAGGGCTCTGTTGATTACCCTGATGGCAGGCAGGCAGCATCCACGACTCTGAACACTTCCCAGGCAGGAGGAAAACTGGTGAGTGTGGTGGGAGTGACTCTCTACCTACAAGCGAACTCCAGGAACAGAGTACAGACGGCTGAAGGGGCTCAAGGTTCAGTCTTGCTGGAGAGTCTGCAGCTAGGACACAACATGCCAGGTGCCACTGCTGTTGGGGTGCAGCAGAGAAACAGAGGGCAGGCCAGCCCTGTTGTATCCAGATGTCTCCTTGGTACAAGAAACACTGGACTTGCCTTAGAAAGCACATTGGCAACATCTCAGAGGACTTTTGCACAGAGTGCAGATCAGTTCATTCTGTCTGGAGGATGCCTGCAGGTGGGCTTTGTGTGTGAGACTTGCAGGAAAGAGTCCTGGATATATCAGACCCTGGTGTCTTAGAGCCTAAGAGCATTTAACCTATGAGACAACACAGCACAGGAGTGGAGAGACAGGTGATTCAATGCCGGGCCACAGGCTGCACGAGAGAACTGCAGCCAACACATTGAGAGTCACACTCCAACACACATCAGCAGCTTCCTTGGACAGATCAGGTCCTCCAGAGTACAGAGCCCTGGACATCAAGACCTCAGCCTGACAATCAGCATGTGATTAAGCCCAGCAGGGACACCCTCTGTGGCCACATCATGATCCACACAAGGGCTGTTAGCCAAAGGTCTCACAAACACAGACCATTTCTGTTGTGAGCATCACTGGGCCTGGAGGTTCCTAAAATGTGAAGTGCATACATACGGTGACCACTTGGCAGCCCACAGACACAGAAGCAGGGCAAGGCGATGGTACGGCAAGGTGAGGTGAGAAGTGGCCTGAATTACAAGTCAGACTTAAAGAGTGACCTCCTCCTTGGCAGCTACATATGGAGGCTGGAGGAAGACATGGTGTAGGCACCTTCTATCTCAGGACCAAATTGTATGCCTTGTCCCAGGGCTGTCTCGCAAAGATCCAGTTTTCAGTGAGCCATCCATTTGGGGCCCATGTCAACAATAGCTGTTCCCCTAAATTATTTCTATTCTATAAGGCCATGTTCATTTGATGGGGTGTGATTAGAGTCACACCCCCCAAGTAAGGGCACCAGCGCATTACATGATTTAATCATGTATTCTTTTCCCTTTTCCAGTTTATACAGAGTGATAATCACTCTTTCAGTCTAAAGAGCCAGAGGTTAGACCATAAGCTCCATATCTGCCAAGAGGATATGCTGCGCAGCCTCTGCTTATGGTTCTCCAAGCTCTACTACGGCATAGAGTGGTCAGAGAGTCCCAGTGTGAACAGGGCCTGTGGTGGGCGGTGATCCACCCATCTCTGACAACCAAGAGAAAGCAGCAAGCCACACAAAAAACAGTTCATTTTAAAATTTCAGAGGACAGAAAGCCACAGTCCCGCCAGCCAGGAGATGACAGAGGCCGGAAGGCTCCTGGCTGTCTAGACACAGGCGGGCGGCTCCCGTCAGCGCGTGCAAATGGCCCTTATGATTCTAAGTCTCTTTGAGTGGCTGTAACCTAGGGCAAAACTGCACGGCAGAACGTCAAGATGCATCCTTTGTCCATCTTTCAGATGCCAATCTGGTACATGTGAAGACAATCCTTGCCAGGCAGCACAGCCACCCATTTGAGAATGCTCCATTTCACCATAGGGGGGCTGCGGAATTTATTTGGATATTGCTAAGTTTCAGGACAATACTGGGCTCCACTCAAGAGAAGAGTCTGCTCCCTGCATGCAAAATCGTTAGTCTACAGAAAGACAGAGCGTGAAACCATTAGCCTGCAGGAAGTGTCTGAGTACTTGGACACTGTTTAAGTCCATCATCTCACACTGACTCTGGTCTGTCCAGCTGACTGACGTCAAGCAATAGCAACCAAGGAACAGGCACTGTCCATGTACATTTAACACTTGTTAAAGCCAGTGAGGGGACTGGAGAGATGGCTCAGCAGTTAAGAGCAACTGTGCATCTTCCAGAAGACCAAAGTTTAGCTCCCAGCATCTACATAGGATGGCTCACAGTCCTCTGTAATTCCGGTTCTGGTGGATCTGACTTCCTGTTCCGACTCGACACTTGCACTTGCGTGTACACACACACACACACACACACACACACACACACACACACACACACACACACTTTTAAAAAATAAATCTTAAGAAAAAAGAGACAGGGCAGTGACTCCACTTTGTCCTCAATCATGATGTCAGGAGAAATGACAAAATGACTGCTCTTTCAGATCAGTCCATTCTAAAGTGGATAATGCAAATTGGCATCTCATACCATGTGTATGAGAAACAAATACTTTGTGGCATTGGTGTAGACACTGTCATCCGGGAGGCCAGCAGGACTCAGGGATGTTAGTGGGGCTCTGAGAAGAAGGATGCAATGTCACCTGAGGCTGGGCAAGCAGGACCAGGACGCAGGCCAGTAGAACTTCCAGTGAACACAGAGTCCAAAAGCCTTGTAAAATTCCATCCTGATTCTGTGCACATGGCAGCAAGGTTTTCATACTGAATTCTGGAAGCAATGTTGGCCCCAACTATGGGGAGGAGAAAGAGGCCAGATGAGTTTCCGAGGGGAGGAGTAGAGAAGAGATACCCAAGTCCAAACACCACTGCACCCATCACAAAAGAGCTCCTTGGTGCCAGCTTCTCCTACCAGTAAGAACTTCTGAAGAAGACCTAGCCTCAGAGCTTGGATCAAATGCAGACAACAATGGCCAGTTAAGACCTGGAAAGGGATGAGGTGTGGCAGTCGCATCCTTTTCTTGAGCACTCTGGAAAAATTTCAACAGCCCGCCAGTTGTCTTTTGTCTAGAGCTGGGGCTACAGACGGCAGAAAAGTTTTTGTGCCATGGAATGGACTATACCTTGAAACAATGAAGGCCAAGTAGAGCTAAAAAAAAAAAAAACAAAAAAAAACTAAAATGCTAGAAGGTTCAGAATGAAGCCTGGTCCCTGGACTCTGACTCAAGGCACAGCTGGAAGGAGGCAGGGCAAGGTGGCCACACAGCAGCAAATACACGCCATTTCTTGAGGAAGAGAGAAGAATCAAGGACCTAGGACTCCCTGTGCCCAGGGCAGGGTACCCTAGGAGCTGGTACCCGGCTGAACTTTAGTACTCCCACAGGCCAGTTATTGCCACTTGCGCCTCCTTCCTCTCCACCTTTTAAGAATAGAGAGATCTGATGTAATTCTGTCACTGGGTCATCACTACATGGGCTGTGGGTGTAATTCAATTCATCTCCTGAATCCCCTGACTCAGACAGCAAGGACTTCCTCCAGGTGTGCCTGTGTAGAGGACCACATTGTGGACTTCCAGTCTGAAGTCTCAGATTTGAGACTCTGGGGATCCTGGGATAGGCTGTGGGAGGGTAGGATGAAGTGAGAAGACTTTAAACAAGGCCTTTGAGCACCCTGGCTGGGTGTTGTTTGCACCCATATAGCTGCTGGTTTAATTTAACGCTAGAGTGTGCTGTGGATGACCTGTGCTAGTTCCACCCTCAGCTGGAAAGAGCTGGACAGATCCGGCTTTCATGTCCCATGGGATGTCAACACTGTCCTGCTATAGGCCCCGAGACTGCCCAAGGGGAGCACCAGGTACCTAAAGGATAACTGTAGCATTGCCTTCCTGCTGACCTCCATCTCCACCCTTCCTGATGCTCTGGACATGTGAGAGAAGAACTCTGGCGCTCTAGCGCCAGAGGCACTTGTGGAGCACAGAAGAGCTGTTGTCCCCAGAACCCCGAAGAATGCAACAAATAACAAGCCACTGTTGTTTTGAATGACCAGGATTTGGTTCAGTTACCTAGCTCGGGATAGCCAAAACACCAAGGCAGAGTGACAGAAGCAGACGTCTGGGTTTCCACTCATGGCCTGGAGGCTCTGTTGCCTCCCTGGGAGCCACTTCTTCCCTAAACCAAGTGTAAGGCTCCCAGTTGGGAGTTTCTATGTTTGCGTAAGAAATTTAAGGGCTTTGTGACAGCTCACATTATTCCTCAGAAGTGGCCAGTGTTGCTCTAATTGCTACACCTGACCCACCGACACACTGCAAAGACTGTGGTTAAGATGATCTACAGACATCCTAGGAAAGGGATGTCTCCCTTTTTGCTCAGGTAGCCTCCATGCACAGCAGCAGGAAGCAGCTCTGTCTACCACACTGCGATCTCTTTATTCGTCATGTGTATGCTTCTAGCCCCAAGAGGTCACCGAAAGCCAAAAGCAATGTTAAGTGTACAAGCTTTAAATAACTTACTAAGTTAATGTAATGAATGTAAGTGCGATCTGAAATCCATCACTCACTGCTGGCCGCAGCCCCAAGCTGTGATAAAACACCACTCATAAATTTATATTAAAACTCTGCTCGATAGCAATTATTTACCAACAAAGATTTATTGACTGCATTAGAGTCTGGGATCAGTTTTTGAGTCTCTGGGGCTGAATAGCGCTGGGCTCCACTCAAAGGATTGTCGTGACAAATAGGGAACAGTTGATGGCTGGGCTCCACCATGGCTGTGGAGCGCCAGCTGAGACATGGCCACCCATGTAAAGACCAGATGATCAGCCAGCTTGGCCAGCCGAGTCCCTTCAGCATGCCCCTCAGCTAGTTTTACATACGTCTGGGCCATGCATGTGTCTTGTTTAAGAACAGCACACGTGAGATTTAACAGGGACTGACAATGAGCTACTGTGTATCTGAGAGAATGCTGACGGCTTTTCCCTAATCAAGTGTAAAAGGGCAATGGTTTGTCCTGGGAGGTTTCTACTTATCCAAAACCAAGTGGCGTTTACTGGATGTACTTACTACAGACCCAGCTGCTCAGAAGGCCAAAACGAGCATTCAAGGTGACAGTTGAGTCCCTGGGGTGCACAACGAAACAGCTCTCAGAAACAAACCCAAACCCAAACAAACAAAGGTCTGAGTTCTGTGTGGCTCTAAAGCAAGCAGGCGTCATGTCTGAACTACTTGACAAGATTCTCATCACAGGAGCTAACGGCTTCTACAGTGTCTCAGAGAAAAGTGAGCATCTTCAGCTGACAACCCAAAGATCTTGCTGTCAACCACTAACCTGCTGGATTTACAATAGATATTCTTACTCTAATTAAGATTTCCCCCAATTATTATCAGTCAGCTTGCTATCACTGTGACACAGAGTCCCCAGGAGGGTCAATTTATGAGGAACGTTTATTTTGCCTCCTGGATGTGTAAGTTTCATTCTGGGGGTGAGGAACCCTCTTGGCTTCGTTGCTCTGAGCCTATGGCATGACAGCTCATTGTGATGAGAGTTCATAGAGGTCTGTTCACCTCATGGTGCCTGGGAAGCAAAGAAATAGACCGGAAGGGGTGGATGACTTTCTCCCTCAAGGACATATACCCAATGACCTAACTTTCTCCTACTGGGCCCCATGTTTTCATGGTTCGACTGTCTCCTTATAGAGCCACAGGCTGGTGACCAAGCCTTTCCAAACGTGGGACTTGTGGGGGGGCACTTATATAAACCATAGCATATATTACATCTGGCTGTGGAAACCTATAAAACAAGTGGTAGGCAGGTGCCAGGAGCACCATGTTTAATGCGTTTCATGTGTTCCTGCATCCAGAACAGAAATGGGTCCGTCCACCCTATTCTGCTTTCTCTCTTTCCCTCTCTTCCATCTGCCCTCCCTGTCTCTTTTTGGTTTTTTGAGACAAGGTTTCTCTGTGTAGCCTTGGCTGTCCTGGACTTGCTTTGTAGACCTGGCTGGTCTCGATCTAACAGCGATCCGCCTGCTTCTCCCTCCATCCCCTCTTTGCTGGGATTACAGGTGTGTGCCACTGTGTCTGGCTTCTACCTTCTCAATATGCAAAGCTTCCTCATGCAGATGACATGAGGTCCAAGAAGAGGCCTGGACCTCAAGACATAGGAAATGAAGGTGCTGCACCTCTCTGGTGGGCTCAGGAGGCATAGGCATCCCTCTTGCCAGCCAGTCATTCTGGCACAGCTGGAGTCAGTGCTGATCCTAAGCACTACTGAGTACTTACATCTGACCCATATCAACTGTGAGGCTTTCAGAGTCTTTATCTGTTTGCATAGTAAGAAATTTAAGGGCTTTGTGATACCTTAAATTATCCCTCTTGTCTTACTCAGAAATGGCCAGGGTTGATCTAATTGCTGCACTTCAGCTACTGATGCATCAGAGAGACTGTGATTGTAATGATCCCCAACTAAAACCCATCAAGGTCCCAGGCGGGCGCTTGCATTTTGTTTAAACACCACCTCTGGTACAGCAGAGAGCAGCAGTGCCTGTCATTGCAGCCTCTTGTCATATGTGATCTTAAGTTTTGAATATAGTGATCTTTTCTGAAAATTTGTTTTTGCATATGAGAGTTTTGCTTGCACGTGTATGTGTACAAGGTGTGTGCCTGGTGCCCCTCAGAAGTGAGAAGAGGGCACTGGGTCCCCCAGTGGGGGTCTGACCTGAGTCCTCTGCAAGAGCAATGAGTACCCTTAACCACGGAGCCACCTCCCTAGGCCCCAGACCCAGCCAGCATAACAGTCTCACCCTACACTGCACGCTCACAAACGGTTCTGTTGCTAACGCTCTACGGCTGGCACATGCCAGCCAGTGGGCTGAGTCTGAGCTTCCGACTCTACTTGTAAATACAGTTTTATGAGAACATAGTTGAACTCACTATACCCTGTACGGAAGAGATGAGCAATTCAGGACTGACATTTGTCCTAGTTTCTTGTGATAAAACTCTTACCAAAACCAGCTCCGGAAAGGAAAGGATTTACATCAGCTTACATACTACAGTTCATCTTTCATGAGGGGGGGGAGGGAGGAAGAAGGGGGAGAGAGGGAGAGAGGAAGAGAGGGAGAGAGAGAGAGAGAAAGAGAGAGAGATAGAGAGAGAGAGAGAGAGAGAGAGAGAGACAGAGAGAGAGAGAGACAGAGAGAGAGACAGAGAGAGGAGGAGAGGAGGGAGGGAGGGAAGGAGGAAGGGAGGGAGGGAGGGAGGGAGGGAGGCCAGGGCACAAACTCAGGCATGGATCTCGTGGCAGGAACAGAAATGCTGCTTACTGGCTTGCTCAAACTTGCTTTCTTACCCCCACTGTGCCCATTGTGCACTGGGACCTCCAACATTAAACACTGATCAGGCTTGCCTACAGGTCAAGCTGAAGGAAGCACGTTCTCTTATACTTTTGGTTGTGAGCCATCCCTCCAGCCCAGAAACTATTTTTCTCAACCGAAGCTCCCTCTTCCCAGAACTGTCTAAGTTTGCGTCAAACTAACAAAAACGAACCAGCACGGCACCAAGCACAAGCATGGTGCTTATCGGCTTCCTGGTCTTTCCAGAGGGGTCTGGTTGAGACCTGCCACAGGAGAGAAAAGGACAGCAAGAGCCCAGCAGCCCCCTTGCTCGAAGCTGTAAAACTCCGTCCGTTCTCTTCTTGCTTCCCATCTGTCCCTTGGCTTCTATGTGGAGCTCTAGGTCACAGGCTCTGGGCTTCAGTTTCTGCTTAAGCAAGCAGAGACAACCCTTAGCAGCAGCTGCCACAAGTTTAGCTTTGCACACGTTCCCAGTCCAGATGTGGGAGTCCTGACCCTCGGCTCCCCAGAATGCAAACCCTGACAGGACCTCTGCACAGGCAATTATATCAAAGTAAGGTCACCATGTGGGGGAGGGGCTCTAACAAATACAACAAATGTTCTTATGAGGAGAGCAAAGTGGAACATCAGGGTGGCCATTTACAGACCAAGGAGAGGACCCAGGACAAACAACTCCCCATACCTTGACACCTGACACCCAGCCTCCCAGAGCTGTAAAGAAAATGTGTTTAAAGCCCAAGCCTGGGACCTCTGCATGGTGGCTGGCTTCAAATGACCAGCACACAGGCATGCATGTGGATAGGCTGTGCAGTGTTCCAAGACAGAAAACACAGTCACCATTAGACATGGGAGGTGGCATACATCTCTCACGACACACAAATATGGGCTTTATATGTTCTGCCTTCAGCCTCCCTCCTACAAGGAGCCACACTTGTTGGTGTGCCTCAGGCAGTTCATGGCAGACCACTCTACAAGACGTATGGCATCTCTCCTTGTGGACTGGCTCTGCTTCCAGATTTGTACTTCAGTGCCTCACAAAGTGTAGGGTCAGACACTGACTGGCACCACACAGGGTTAGGGAGAAGAGACATGTGGTGCTAAGGCTACTGACTCACCATGGATCAAGCTAGCATGTCATTCAACACACAACTGCTCTTAACTGGCCAAAGTCGATCAATAACAAAGAAATCATTAGCTGTGTATAGGGAAACGATCCCAATTACCTGGTGTTCCCACATCTCCCTAGAGGAAAACTTCTGGAACATCAGTTGCAAGGTACTCAGATGTACCTTTCAGCAGATGATGGCCAGCAGACATTAAGCTCCACCTCCTTCTAAATCCGTTCAACTTTCTATCTAGTTTAGAGTGTTTCCATATAAACAGCAGAATGCCTCCAAAGCTGCTCTCTCTCTCTCTCCTCTTTCCTTCCCTCCCTCCCAAAGCAGGATCTGATACTGCACAAGTAGAGCCCTCTTCCCCAGCCTGCCCCTGCGCTGGGCCCAGGTGGGGGGAGGGGATGCAGGGATTATTCTAGATCTTTAACGGGCTCCCTGGTGACCCCCCTCCCCGTTCTGGTTAGTAATATTTCTGTCATTCTGCCAGGTTGTCGGGTACAAAGGGTTACACTTTAATTGAGCTGTCAGCATCTCCAACCGTCCTGTAAAGCCCCGATTATGCACGGCGGGGTTAGTGACACGCTGCTTATTGTGGATGCCCTATTTGCGAAACCCAAACCTGCAGCACACACAGGTCAGCTCACCCGCACGACCTTCCTGTCATTAGCCGCGTCTATTCCTACCTCACTGCTGAGAAAATCACACGGCAAGGGCTTCAAAGCGCAGGCCGGGACTGGATTCGACCAGGAGCTAATCACCCACAAATCCAACTCAAATGGCAACAATTGGCTAAACTGCTCCCCTCTCCAGAGCACAGCAGTAATTTGGGATCATAAAGAAAAGAATTATTCGGCTAACTGCCCTGAAATGTATGCTTTGTGACCGACACACTTCACATTTTAATAATGATGGACAGAGAATCCAATTTAATACAGTCACCCAAATAACAAGACCAGACACCAGGGCCATGGAGATGGGGGTGGGAGCAAGTTTGCTGTGCTTTCTCGCCTGAGTGGAAAAAAAAGAAAAAAAGAAAAGAAAACCAACCTGACCCTGAGTGTTGCTGGTACCAGGCCTACCTAGTGCCACAGAGGCTCAGTCGAACTCAAATGTGGATGAGAAGAGAAGAGAAGAGAGAAAGAAAGAAAAGAGAAAGAGAAAGAGAAAGAGAAGAGGAAAAGAGCACCAGCAGAGAAACTTTTACATAGTACAATGTAAAAGCAAGACCCTCATGAAACGCCAGATCCACACCATCTAGGAAGCAGCACTTTCCCACCAGGCTTGGCAGACCCCATCTTGATTTGGGCAATAAAATCTCCATTGGCTGTGCCGTTTCCCTTCCCTTGTGCTCTCTCAGTCCCTGGTGGGATTTTCAGCACCACGGTTGTTGTTTCCTGCACTGGCTGCTAGGGGACACCCCTATGTGTGGCTCTTCCATGTTAAGTGGCACGGTGGTACAGGAACACTTCATCACCTCTTTGCCTACCCATGCTTCTCCTGCCCTGACCACCCTGAAGGTCAGCCCCACAAACAGAATCAGCGGTTCTTTTGGTAGTCTACAGATGGACCCCATGCCTACTGATGCTACAGAAAATTACACTTAAGCATCTCTGCCCCGCTGCCCTAGAAAGCATGAGAATGCACCCAGCTAGTCCTGCACAAGGCTACAGTCAAGCCCCTGGCAGGATAGCAGGGGTTTTGCAAAGATGCTAACGACTTACCAACTGCAATGGCTGTGGCACGGCAGAGAGGAAGTCTGCAAAACCAACAACAAATTCCTGCTGCTGCTTTATTCCAGACATGACCCCTGAACACCACCAGCACTGCAGGTATCACAGGCGCACAGCGACAGCCTATCGATTCCCGTGGGAATGGTGAGTCTGTGAGCTCAGGGCCCCACCTGTTAGGAGTCAAAAGCTAATGTGTCAGGTGCGTTACAGAGTTGATTTTTATATCTGCATAATGCACTTGCTGCCTGCTGCACGGGAGACCAGTCCTTTGTCCAGAGCCCATGCTTTAAAAAAAATGTAACGTTCTTAGAATACACCCTATGTCAGCCTTCTGTCTCTCCTCTAGTTGTCGGAATTTGCTGTCTGCCTGTCTGAGAAGCTGCCACATATGCCATTGCTGTTTGCATCACACTCATCCGCAGGAGGGCTCAACCACCCTCACACTGTGCACATCTCACTGTGATGACCCAAAGGCAGCTCCTCTTCACCTGCTCTGACTCAAGCTTTGCTTGAGCATGGCTGCAGAGTGCTGGGGAATGTCTTAGTTACCTTTCCTGCTGCTGTGATAAAATATCACAACAAAAGCAACTTACAGGAGAGTAAGGGTTCGATCTGGCTCACAGTTCAAACTTATGGCATGACCGGAGGGAAGCCAAAGTGGTGAGTATGAGGCAGCTGGTCATATTGCCTCACAGTCAGGAAGCAGAGGGTGACGGCTGCATGCTGCTGCTCAGCGCCCTTTCTCTACTTGTACAGTCCAGGATCCCAGCCAGGGATTGGCGCCGCCCACAGTGGGCAGATCTTCCCACCTCAATAACCCTTCCCCAAAGGCACTGTCAGAGACTCATCTCCCAAGTGATGCTAACATCCCCCAAGCTGACGATAAGCTTGGGTGTAAGCTGCACCCAAGCACTTGCAATGCTCCTGAGGCCAAGAAGGCACGCCCTGGCCCCACAACTGCCTTAGCCTAAAGACTCCTTGCTGAAGACACATTCTGTCTAATTGTGCCACCGTAAACTGAAACAACAGAGATGGAGCGTGTGTTGGGTCCTAAGGTAGCTGGACTATACTGGACTGCAGAGGCTCAGCAGGACAAAGGTAGCCTTACATGCTGACTCCTGTGTTAGGTAAGACACAAAATCAACATTAATTCATTTCTTATTTTTCCTAATGTAAAAACCTCTCGAAACAGTAGATGTTTAAATATTTCTCTACTCCATGCTGCTGTTCAGGCAGCCCAGTGGTTCCGCCTTTATCTCTCTAAGTTACTGGCTTTCTAGGCAAGCCCATTCTTACTTTGCTAATTCTATATGCTAGAGGCCTTGCAAATAAGTATTTGTAAGTGCTTGATGAATGACTGAAGGCTTACAACTATTGCCAAGATGGGGGCTAAACACTGAGGTCAGGGAATAGGAGCATTTAGTTAGAAAGGCCCAACTCACGCTGTCTGTGGGCATCAATACCAGCACAATACACACACACACATGTAAATGACATGTGTGGGGATACACTCTATATGTAGGTGCCTCCTCTCTTCCAAGCATCCCTGTAAGAACCTTGATGTCCTAAGCTTAAAGGCTGTCACACAACAAAGTGCCATTGCTATGACCACGGAACATGGTTACCAACAATGGAGCAAACCACCACGGTGCCTGAAACACCTCACTGATGGAAACAAGACCTGGATGAAAAAGCCAGAAGCCATCCAAAATACACAGGGAAGACGACAAATGATTAGACTTCACGATACATCCTCAGATGTCCACTACTGGTCATGAAGAAGGGTGTGGTCACTCTAAACAGGTGGCTGGCATATCACACTTTTAGGAATGGGTTGGAGTGGTCCTTCTTGAGAAGCTGACTGTTAATCAGGGCAGCCTGATGATGAACAACTGCAGACCTTGCGTCAGCAAGTTAAAAATGGCCTTATTGTTTCCGTGTGAGAATCACTTAGTACATGCTATATGTAGAGACTGCATTTCACGCCCCATTTAATGTAACATATTAGTGGATTCAGTCATCAAGGAGCAAGCGTCCCCTTGCCTGGCTCAGACATTATGAGGGCGTTGGAGGGGCTCCTGGGTGGAAGAAGAAAAGAGTGTGGAGGTTCCTTGACTGTGCACGAGCAGATATTTGGCCCTCCTCACTCTACAGGCCTGTCAACAGTGTTAAGTAATTGCATGTCAACACTGCAGCAGCAAGTCTTAGTAAATCCTGATTCTGCAAACATACTTACTAATTGAACCATTATTTGGTGTGTTGTTCTTCATCTAATTTATCTGAGATTACTCAAAAGGACCATTACATTGCAGAGGCTTCCTGCAATTATTTGACTGATTTTACTTCAGCATTAAAAGTGTCAGAAATATTTACCAGGAGAAACAATGCACACTGCCACAGGTCTTTGCAAAGAATCAGTCTGCTAGGAGCCTCTTGGAATCTCCGGCAGGGGCCTCATACGATCCCGGGGCTGAGGAAGAGACAAAAGCGCAGGCTACTTCCCTAGCTGGATTCCCTTTCTATTTAGCAGTGTTCATTCTAGCTACTGTTACCAAAGTGTCTGTGACCTGGGACCAGAAGATTCAGAGAGAAGGTGGTGGCTAGAGACCTGCGTGGTACAGGAAGGCAGCCTGTGCACATGGAACGCAGCTGTAACAGCTGCTGGCTGGCAACTCATGGCTTGAACTTATTTCAGAAGGAGCTAAAGGAAACAGAAGTGGTGCTCCGACGATGACCTTTTGAGGGAGCTTGCAATATTTCCCTTTCCACCTTGACCGACAGAAGGCTCAAGTGGGCCACATCTTAAATGACCAAGTGTGTATTTTCTGGTAAGTGTCCCTTTCCGGTTGTTGAACGCTCAGCTTGCTTATTGTTTTCATCAGTGTTTGGGTTACTTTCTGTGCTTAAGAAGGAGGGGCTAAGGGAGATGAGGGTGAAGGAGGAAGGCTTGGCTTAGCGTGCCTGAGGACTTGAGCTAGGCAGGTGTGCAGTGTATGAGGGGAGGTGACTGTGGGTTGGTGGGCCCTGGCACAGAAGCAGGAGGCTGGTAAAGGGCAGAGCAGCAGTCGAAGGACTGGGCTGTCCTTGAACCCATGCCACTACTCCTCCAGGCCCACGGAGGTGCTGCTCTGAACATCACGTGCCATCACACTGCACCGAGTCAGTCTTTTGAATCTCGAGTGGTGCTGTGAGGGCCGGGCAACAGCTCCTCAGACAATAGTTCAGAACTTATTCAGTAAAGCTTGCTGTTTTTTTTCCCCCTTCAAAGGTTGAAGTTTGTTCTACAGATAAAAGCAATGCCTTTGGGAAAATAACTCTTAAGGCTTTTCCTTCTTGACAAATGGAAGTGGCTCTGAGAATCAAGTCACCATTGTGCAGGGTTCGGTCAACTGTGGAAATAACAGGAAGGCAGGGGAAGACAGAACTTTTAAAGAAACAGCTTAGGAAAAAAATAAAATAAAATAAAAACAGGCAGCTAGACAGCCAATGCCAATTAGTCCTCCCTACCTGAATGCTGCAGCCTCAAAATAGTAGCCAGTTTGTGGAGGTGAGAAGCTTCCATCCCGGACAGGAAAGGAACAAAGGCAGAGCCAGCAAATTTCAGGCCACGGCTGCACTGTGATTGCGAAGAGCCCTTTTCTCCAGCCACAGAGCTGTTCTTTGACATCAGCAAGCACTTCCTATTTCAATTCTTTTAAAACTTCCCATGGGTAGTGAGAAAGTTAATAAAAGAAACAATATATATATATATATATATATATATATATATATATATATATATATATATATATATATATAAAATTTTTTTTTTTTTTTAAAAAGGCAAGGTGCCCAGAGTACAGCTAATGGAATTTGATGCTGGCTTTAATTTTAATGAAGAAAGTTGCCAGTAGCAACAGAACTGTCAACTGCTGCCAAGCGCCATTAATAAAGATCCAGACAACATTAGTGCCCGGCTCCAGTACAAAAGGTTCCCCTCGCTTCATGCTGTGCTAAATTGGCTGCCCAATTTTTCTTAAGTGTCCATTCTATTTAGAAGACAATTTATTAATTTTTGCCATTCATTGTCAGTTGACAGGCCATCATTTTGTAGCCCGAATTTTAGATGAAAACTAATTGAAAAGACTGGCAGTATTTATGAGGGGTATTATTTGTCAATTACAGCTGCAAATACTCCTTGCTTCCACCAACTTTGATGCCCCCATCCTCTGGGTGTGGGCACTGTGACTGCTGGCATTAAAATATGAGTTGGTCTCGCCCAGCTCATCAATTTCAGAGGCTCGAAGGAAAAGCACCTTTCCTGTTCCGGAGACCCTTCATGCTGGAAGGAGACATTGCACTCATGACAAAGAATAAATCTACATCATGTAACATTTTCAACCATGCACAAAACAGAATTCCCTTGAACTAATCACACCCGTCGTGGTCTTCATCTCTGCATAGCCATTGAAGTAGCCACCGAGGGCCTGTAGGCCAAACTAGGTAGGTCTGAAAGAATTCCTGCCTTCAACTCCAGAGTCTTAAATGAATTCAAGCAGGGATGCACACAGGTGCACTTAGATATTTGCGTGCACACTCACAGGTTGTACGTGTCAACCTGCCAAAATGAAAACACAATGTCTTTGCTACTTTAAGAATGATATACCTTGCTGGGGGAGGTGGTGCATGCCTGTAATTCTAGTGCTTGGAGAGGCAGAGGCAGGGAGATCGCTGTGAGTTCGAGGCCAGCCTGGTCTACAAAGTTGAGTCCAGGACAGCCAAGGCTACACAGAGAAATCCTGCCTCAAAAAACAAACAACAAAAACAAATGGTATGCTTTCTTTATCTTTTTCAGAGGAAAATATTTCTCATCTGTAAAAAGTTCTCAGAACATTCCAATCGAAGGGTTTAACACATTCATTGCCTTGAAAACTGTTATGGGCACAGCGAGATGGCTCAGTAAGTAAGGAAGCTCAACCCTAATGACCCTAGTTCAATCCCTAGAGCCACATTAAGGTAGAAGCAGAAAACCAACTCTGTACACTCCCCCAACACACACACACACACACACACACACACACACACACACACAATACTAACTGAAAAATAAAATAAAAACATTAGGGTGCACAGTTTGTAATTTTAAATGAATGCTATCACAACCCCAATAAATGCATCTTAGAAATGACAGCAACTTGTTTATCAACCAAAGAAAGATCTAAGGAATTAGAATCATGTGAGCAACTTAAAAGGCCCCTTCCTGGGATGATGTCATTGATGAGGTCTGGTAAGGACTGCCATGTAGCCTGCATGATGTTCAATTTTCATTTACTCTAAGTTAAAAGGTCAGAGCTGTTAGGATGCATGTTTCCCAAAGGGGTAAGAAGAAACAGGAGTAAAGGAAGGCCATTGCACCCCAGGCCTGAGGCAGAGACCGAAATTCCCTATGGTCATCAGGGTGGTTGTGTTCAATGTAGCTACAGGAACCCAGTGCAGCCAGACGGCCCCCAAGGACTCTCTGTGCTTTGTCCCTGTTGACCAGGTTCAGAGACACAAAGCTGCTTCTAGTCTTCTTTTATTAGACTTGACCTTGAACCTGGAAAAAGCCACCAAGGTGCTGCCATGCCATGTCACCTCTGTAGGCCATGCACGTTGAAAAAAATGGATGGTGTGTGTGTGTGTGTGTGTGTGTGTGTGTGTGTGTGTGTGTGTGTGTGTGTACGTACGCGTCTGTGTGCGTGTGTGCGCATGCGCACATGTATGCACCTACCACTCTTTCTAGCTTCAATTTAGAAAGCAGCTGCTCTAACAAGGGTGGAGAGCCTTCACACATATACATGCTGGGAGGAGCTCAAACCTGCACTGTCCCCGAGGATACTCTGTTAGAAGGTAAAAGCACACCGCCTCATGTTAGTACAGGCCCATCTGTGCTATAGAAAGCTACACCAACATCTGGGTGGAGGTTCAAGAGGCCACCGTGCAGGGTATGCCCGTTAAATGTGGGCAGACAGAGTCTGTGTACCCTCTTGTCCTAATACCGGTAGGTAAGCCAGAATTCTTTGGATTTTGTGTACAAGCAAGCCTGCCTCACCTGGGGCTAGCATGAAGGAAACCCTTGGTTCACGGTGCTTAGGGTTACGCCTTATGAGGCCTCTCTCAATTCTGATCTCACTCCACTGGGGCCAATGTCTCAGAGCACTGGTGTGTTCGCAGCTCTGTGGGGTTAACATCAGGCAGGAAGCACTATCTGAAAACTCACTGCCTTGTGTAGTGTGTCAGCTGTGTGTTCGGGGTCAAGTTTCAGACTGTGTGGGGCAAGTGTCCTTCTGACTTCAGCCTGTGAACTCTGGGTAGTATCAGCAGAGGCCGCTGGGGCAGTGTCCTTGGTCACAGGGACCACATCACTACTGGATAGCAGATGTCCGTCAGAGCCATTACCTACAAATCTGAGCCATTTCTGGACTTAGGTTTGAGGCTCCTGTTGCCAAGTTCAGGGACCCAAGCTGAAGAATGCACAGGGCCTGGCATTGGCTACAATCCAGCAAAACTGGAACTGATGTGGAAGTGAGCCTGGAAGTGAAACGAGTAACGAGCAGAAAGTTCTCTGAAGTGTCCTGCCACCGTGACCATGGTGAAAGGAAGAATGACTGTGTGTCTGTGCCATGTCAGCGGGTGCTACTGGAGCTGCCTAGAGCTTGGCAGGACACAGCTCTGAGAAGGATGCTGTAAGGGCCGGTGACTCTGGCATGAGAGAGCACAGCACTGGGAGGGAAGACCAGGAGCAGTGGGGTCTTGCCAAGGGACTGCCACCATCTGACAGCTCAATGCAATACTAGTGATGGCTGATCAACATGACTGGATCTGGTCTCACTTAAGGAACAAGCTCCTGGGCCAGCCTTTGAGGGAGGGGCTTTTCCTGAAAGGCAAGCGTTCCCCCAGAGTAGGTCACACCTTCTGCAACAGCCTGGATCAAGGAGGTTCAAGGAAGATAGTGTTGCCTGGCCCTACTTCTTCCTGGTGAGTCTGTCACTGCTGCTGCAGTCAAGCCTTTGCTGACAACAGAATCCAGCTTCTTTAGCCTTCAGACATGGGCTGCAAACTAGTGACTCTCCAGGGATCCTCTAGTTCAGCGCTAGATCAGGACCATAGAAGCGTCCTGCCTCAGACTCTCTGGCATGGTGGCAGCCATTGCTGGGCAGGCCAGCCCATGCTGCTTAAGCCAATTTAAAGTTCTCTTTGTTCTATTGGTTTTGCTCTTCTAGAGAATTCGACTAATACAACAAGCCGCCTGTGAAAAACCAATGAAGTGAAGCTTGGAGCGACTAAGAATTGCCCTGGCTGGCCTCGAACTCATGATCCTCCTGCCTCTGCCTCCTTCAGCAAATCCTACCGGCGTTTGCTCTTCCAGAGGTTGTGAGTTCAATTCCCAGCAACTACATGGTGGCTCACAACCATCTATAATAAGATCTGGTGCCCTCTTCTGGCGTGTAGGTGTGCATGCAGGCAAAACACAGTATGTATAAAAAATAAATAAATCTAAAGCCGGGCGTGGTGGCTCATGCCTATAATCCCAGCACTCGGGAGGCAGAGGCAGGTGGATCGCTGTGAGTTCGAGGCCAGCCTGGTCTACAAAGCGGGTCCAGGACAGCCAAGGCTACACAGAGAGACCCTGTCTCAAAAAACCAAAAAAAAAAAAAAAAAAAAAAAAAAAGAATTGCCCCTAAGTTCAGCACAACTGAGTGGACAGACTTGGCAGTGGGCTACATTTGAGCCTCCCTAATCTTGCAGCCAGGTCCCGAGCTAATATCTATCATCTATCTACTCAACATGGTAGGTAGGTGCCCGTTGTCCATTCCCCTTGCAGCAACAGTGACAAAGGCCAGGATGAGTCTCAGCCTGGCCAGGCCTCTGTGACCCGGTAAAATAAGCAGGTGGAAAGTAGCCTGTGAGTAGCCCATATGACACCACTTAGAGGCATTTCCCTTGGGAAGGAGGGAGGGAGGAGCAGCCAGGTCCCAGGTCCTATGGCCAGCAGATGGGAAAGGGACAGGTTTTAACTGACAGCAGAAGAGAGGTGTGGTCTCTCTTACGCAGTACTTTCTGTGTGACCTTGAGCGAGGATCTGGGCCTAAATTTTCTGACAGAGCTGATGAGGCCTGATCCTGGGGTTTTTCAGATTGGACTTTCTGGAGGTGACCCCTGAACTCTGGAAGACAGAGGAAGGCTAAGTGGGTGGAGCTTACACCCTAATGCCAGCCATCTGGCTTGTACACGGGGGTCTCAATCATTCTGTGAACCTGTACATCTGATTCCTTTCCCTACATGCAAGGCAAGCTCTGGACGAACTTATTTCCAGTTACCTGCTTCATTAAAAACTTAAGAGTCATTAGGTATGGCTCAATTACAGCATCCAGTGTTTCTATATTGGATGCTAATGAAGACGGTCTACATTTATTAGTACTTCCTGCTAATGCTAGCTCTCCTAATTAATTCTGTGCATAGCTCACACTGACTCCCAAGCAGTACCCAAACCCACCAGCATCCATCCAGGCAACCACTGGTCCCTCATCCCACTCCCCAACAAAGTGAAAGATTACGCAGGGAACATGTCTATTCTTTGGTGCCCGGACCACCCTTTTCTCCTGCAACTAGGCTGAAGAACATATTTGTCTGCTTGCATTTTCACTAGCATTTGAAATCAGCACCGTATTGTTTTATCAAACATTCTAGCTTTCGAGTCCCCCAGAGAGCCACCACAGGGTCTCATAACGTGACAACTGGTTGTGACATCAAAGGGGAAAAAAACAAAACAAAACAGCCTGTCCTTTATGATCCCTGGATCAGAGGAGACACTGTGGGAGATGGGAGGGCGGCTGGGCTCTGGGTGCCACATCCCAGCTGGCGGGGGGGGGGGGGGGGGGGGGGCGTTACCTGCACCTGCACGGAGGCTCATTAGAAAGAACTACAAGGAGATCAGCATTTCCAGGTCAGAATTTGCTTAATTCAATATCACAAGCGGGCAGAGCCACAGCCTGGCTCTAGTCACAGATCCTCCCTATGCCGGTTTAAGGGTTGAAAGGCAGAAGGGGTAGCCATAGCCTCAAGCCTCCTTTGATTTTAATGCCTTACTTCTGAGCACTGATTGTCTCCAAAACATGCAATGCACCAATAAATGGGATTTTCCTTTTTTCTTTCTTTTAAAGAAATTTCCTCAAAGAAGAGTGTAATCTCTCATTGATTCCATCTTTTGTGAAGAGATCGCCTGCTAGAGAAATTAAGGGGTCTTTTGTGAGTTGCCCAACTTCTGGAGGAAGGAGCCATCTCTCCTCTAACCTCTTTGTTGCAGAGTGTCAAAGGTCCATCAGAGATGCGCTGAAGTCAGGATAAACTGAGTGACCTGGCAGCTATCGGCCAGGGGATCTGCAGTCCAGCTCAGTGTTAACTCCCACCGCTAATTCATCATGGCCCGGACAGCTACACTGATTGTGGAGCCTCTCGGCACAATGTGGGGCTCGGCTGACCATCCCTCGGCCCTGGCCAGGGGGAGGGCTGATGGGCACGGGGCTCCAGAGGCCCAAGATAAGTGCTGGCTGTCAGCGCAAGGACAAAGAAGGGCAGGCCCTGGGGAGAGAAAGGAGATGAAAAAAATCCTCCACAACTGCTTTATCTGATGAGGGTTATGGCTAATTAATTATAAACTCAATTACCTACCCCTTACTTCAGCAGTCTCTATTCATTAAGAGATAAAACTTGACTGGCGGCTAACTTTCTCTCACACACACTCGGCGTGCTGGCTTCAATTTATACTCACTGACACCAATTCCTAAAAACATCAACAAAGACGCCTATACCTGTCAGGCATTTGTCAACACACAGCCTGTCTGGGGGGGGGGGGGCCCACCTCTCTCCCCTAAACTCCTTTGCAACACCCCAGGAGGACCCTCTCCCCACCCCCTGGCATTAGAGAGCAAATACAGGACTAGACAACAGGCATTATGCACTGATGTGCCCTGGGGTGCGCCCACGCATGCCTCTGCTATATCTTAAGCCGATCTTTAAATCTGGGTTCTAAATCTGGGACGACTAACTACAGAACTACTTCTCTCCCCAACGGGAAAAGAGAAGACACGAGTGCTCGGGCATCTATTATTTTAAATACAAATTTCCACCGTCCCTAACTCCGGACGGGCCTGACCTCCCGCGTCAGCTCCCGCACCTGGTTTCAGAGGCAGCAGCCACAGGCCCGCTTCATCAATAGGCTCTATTCAGTGGAGGTTGTTAATCTCTCTCACCCTCTCTCCGCTTTGCCCACTTTAATGTATTTTCATGTCTATAAGTTCTTTTAATAAGCTGGGAGGGTCTGGGAGAGAAATACTTCAGGTTTCCTTACTGCTCGTCGCCAAAATTACCTCTGGCAGACCGCGGAAGAGATGAGCTAGCTGTGCGTCAAAACACTTGGGTTTATTTCTTTTCCTGATGGAGGTACCCGGACCCTCGGGTTCAGTATCAACTCAATTATTTTTATGGAGAGGACTCAGAAGCCTCCCTTGTCACTTTTTTCTTCCTGCTCATACACTCTTGACTGACCCTTTTGTTTCCGGGAGACATCCTGGGTAGCTGTCCTCTGGCTGCAAACATACTCCAATGTGGGGGCCATGTGGGGGGTATAGGCAGAAGATGGTGCCAGAGTAATCCCCACAGCTCTGCCTGCCATCATGGCACACTGGTTAAAGGGTAGGGTGGAGGGATGGGGTTGATGGCAGAGAGACTGGATGTGGCAGCTAGGGTCAAGCTGCCTCTATGCTACCAGGAACTGGCCTTGCAGAATATATTCACTGCTCTAAGGCCTCCAGGCCAAACTTGGTAACTGTAGGGAGCCACTCTGCTGCCTTGGATCAGGGGGAGTACCAGGCAGATGGACAGCATTGGCATCTTGGCATGACTGGAGGAGGCCGGGGACCTGCAGCTGGACACCAGACCGTTCTTACTATGGAGTGCCCCGCATATGCAAGCCCAGCGGCAAGTGGCCTAGGAGATAGCTCTGCAGGTTACACAGTAGCAAGTCTCTGGCACAAGGCCTGGCATGGTCATTTCTTTCCTAAATTACCTCCAGGATGGGTCAGCTGCCACAGTTCTGGAGGCCACTGCAACTTGGACCTCAGGACCCGCCGAGACCTTGGAATGTACTTGAGCTGAGTAGGCTGTGAGTGAGGTGTGGTATGGACTCTATACTCCTTGTCTGGAATGTAGACAGCAGGAAAATGACCAGGAACATGAGCGCTCTTGGCATCCACCTGTACCAAGTTGCTTCTTAGCAAATTCCTAACTTCCTGCAGCGTCATGTCATGTGGCCTCCCAAATCTGCCAGGGCCACAAGCAATAACCACCTGGTTAACAAGTGTAGATACCACCATGTGGCACAGCAGAGCCACTAGGCTGATGCATGACACAAAGCCAGTGACTCACAAATGCCGGTACCCAAGGAAACCAGGTCAGGCGCTGCCCCTTGGAGGTGACAAAGAATTTGAGAGCTGCCACTCATTTGCAAAGCCAGTAAGAAAGGGGTAGTTAGTCACCCAGGGGACTTGACATTTCTATCAGACGTACACTTTAGAAAACAGAGACCGCTTCCCACTGATGAAGTGGTTTTTCCATGCAGGGTGAGAACATGCGCCCCTCTGCTCCACATGTCCTTGCACTGTTATCGCTGTGACCTGTAGGAGCCTGGGGCAGAAGGAAGTAAGGCAGGCAGCAGGAGGGACAGGTAGAGTCCCAGGTGAACACTGGGCTAAGCCATCTCAGGGGATAGATACTGGTCCTTCTCATGCGCTTGCCCTGTCTCTGCCCCTCCTCCTCCCCCATAGAAGAAAAGGCAGAGAAGGAGCCACAGGGAGGAATGAGAGAAGTGGAACCAAGTGAGGGTTTTGCTGAAAGAGGGGCAGAGCGGCACAGCGGGGTGTGACCGAGAAGAGGCCCTCTGCAGGCTGCTGACTGCGGTCTTCCTCCGTTAGAGGCCAGGTGGGGAGAAGGTGAAACAAGATCTGTCATGGAAAAGGGGGGCTGGCCTGGTGGCTGTGAGGAAGAGATCAACCAAATAAGGAGTGTGGTGAGCCTCGAAGCTCTAATCCCTGTAGTTGGGCAGTTCCCTCATGGCAGACACAGGCGGAGAGCTAAGTGGATGAGAAAGGAGAGTATGTTTCCTTTCTCCTAGGACACCTTCCAGGGCCACACACAGGAACGCACACTCAAACCAACCACTGGAGGAAAGAGCAACGGAGGGCAAGTACAAATTGGCCTGTTTGCATCAGCATCGCTGTGATGGAGGAGCCACCCTCCAACCTGAGTTGAAACGATGAATACTTGGAGAGACATTCCGAAACAAACCAGTTAATTATAGTCCCATGTGAAGCCAAGATGGGCCCTTGTCGGCCAATAGAGGTAAGTCATTTGCAACTTTCCTTAGGAAATTATATTCTGAATCCTTCACGAGGTGGACCTCGTCCTTTTCTGAGAAAACGATGGCGGTCTTTAGTATTCACTGGCGTAATTAGGACTGCAGTTAATTTCATTAAATTCTCTTGCTGCTAAATGAAGCAGATTATGAGACATCTTTTATTGCAAGGCGTGAAATTACAGCCTGTCAGCTGCCAATGGTGGGGTGAAACTAATGAATTACAGGGTAAATAACACCAGAATTAACCAGCCAATTTAACACAGCACCATGGAACAAAGTCATTTTTACTTGCGAGCTTTAAGGACCAACATGGCCAGGGTACCTCTGGAACGCATGGGTGAACAGGAAGTGGGTGCGAAGAGATGGAGGCAGGAGGAAAAGAGGGACGAGGAAGCAGCTGTGGCTACAACCACTAAAGACTCTTTTGACACGGCGGAAGTATACAGAACCCCTGTGGGAAAGAGGCCACAGGTACTTTCAGGCTGGGGAACAAAGTTAAGGAACTGAGTGATCTAGGGGAAACTAAATTTTCTCTTTTTGCTAAAGCCTTACGAAAACCCTTATCTAGATACTGGGTGCAAACTGTGCATCTCAGCAAACATTAATAGTGGGATCTGGACAAGACAATGCTATCATGCATGGTGCTTTCTACGTGAGCCAAGTGACCCATATTCTATAGAGACACAGTCTCAACAGAGGCTTCGCAGCCAGCAGGAGGTAAGTTTCAAGGTGAGTTATTTCTTCCCCTTTTTTTGATGAACCCAAAATCTTGTGGTAACAGTTAATCTCCCTGTCGCCACACCCCGCACTTCTGATGTAGCACCAGCTCCAAGATCTACCAGTGTGAGACGCCATCTGCTTCTAAGTGTGAGGCACTCACCACTCAAACTGGCCAGATACCATCACAGTGCTGCGCCAGACAGGAGACACACACAAGGTGATGTGGGCCATTCCCTAAAGAGGTTGATGCTGAAGAGCAACCTGAAAGCTGACACACACACGCACACACACACACACACACACACACTCTGGTTTAGTAGTACATGGGATGCTGGAGTCCCCAGCTGATGGCTCGCACTCACGGTGGGGACTGCTGAAGCAAGCTGTGGCTTGTGGAAGAACCCTGGCATGATGGAGAGTGACTTGTTTATGAAGCAGGGCTGCACAGTACTGTCACCGCCCAAGGCTCTGTGCCAGCAGCATGTGCCTACAGAACTGCTACAGCGTACTTCATGCCAAAGGGCTTTGATATGTTCCCTACCTCAGTGACTAACCCTTGAAGAGGAAGAGGCGTTATAACCAATCTCCTACAACATATGCTGGGGACAAGACCACCTGCTAAGGACTCTGCACATCCTCAGAGCAGTACTTTGGTCAGTCTACATCTGGTCATAACCACAACTCAGACATGGGTCCACAGAATTACGATCTGGGTGGACACTGTCGGGAGACACGAGTTTCGGCCATCTGCAGGCAGAAACAAGGGCAGGCGGTAGCTCTTCCGGAGAAACAGCAGCTGAACTACGCTTGAGTGATGAAGACTCAAAATATTGAGAATTTTTCTTGTTTGATAAAATGACACAGATTAAATTACTCTGGCTGAAACAGTTTTACGATAAACTTGATTCATTTTAACCCTGTCATATCTTTTCAAAGATGTAATTTTCTATACAAAATGAACTTGGGGCTAAATAATTTATGAAGTGGTTCACATTACTTATGAATCCAATAGAGTGTGTGTACACTGCAACAGCATCGTTTTCACTGGGAACCATTTTTCTTTGTGACCCAAACTGAAGACAAGAACCATGTGAAGGCAGGGACGTTCTGTGTTTTGGGATGGCATAGAGCGGCATAGGAGCCATGCTCCACACAGACACTGGTCAGCAGACATATAAAGCCCCACTTCCTTTTCTAAAGCAAGTCCTTTCTGGAATGCCACCGCCTTTCTTTCCTCTTCTGCTCACAGCCTGTCAGAATGCTCCATCTTTAAATCTCTACTCAAGCACACAGTCCCAGTCTATGTGTGTGGTTCCTACTGCTGCACCTGCAGCAGGCCTCAGCACTCAGCTGTGCGCTGACGAGGCTGAATCAGGTGTGGGAGGAGGGAACGGTCCTTTTCAAGACTGAGGGGACACAGACAAACTCTCTTGCGCTCCAGTTTGGGGTCCAAGGACTAATTTTCCCTACCTGTACAATAGCTAAGAGCACAGTTTATAAACGGCTTGCCTCCATCCCAACTCCTCTTCCTTCACCTTCTGTGTCCTTGGTTCAAGTCCCCAGCACACCAGAGAACCGGCAAGGGTGCTTTTTTTGAATGTGATGATTTGTGGAAAGAAAGTGCGCTGACCCTCAGGGATGAAGAGCCCTTCACACTCGTGTTCATGACACATGAACAAGTGAACAGCTCAAACAAACTAAGCAAAAACAAACACAAACAAAAAACGAAAGCAAAAACCCAAACAAACAAAACCAAATTGTGAAACAAGCAATTTAAGGTTTACACATTATAAATTCTAAGTAAAATCTCACACTACCCTGCCTCATCTACACTGAACTATCGATCTTGTCCCTTGTTCCTGAGTATCCATGCTGCTCTCTCTATTCGCCCATTAGATGCTTCTGAGCCATGCTTATTATTGGGTCAGATGTTACATTATCAGAATGCCTTATTTTCTTATGCATGGCCCCCAAACAGCAGCAGTGGCAGGAAAGAGGCACCACAAAATATAATTATATAATAGAAATATAATACTAATGTAGAAACATATTATTTAAATATAAATATTGGGAAACAGGGAGGGTTTGGTATTATCCATGGCTTCAGGAATCCACTATAGGCCTTGAAACATATCTCGGACAGATAAAAGTGAGTTACTGTATAAATCGCAATCACAATGAAATATGGAAAATGCTATAGCAAGATGTTAAAAGTAGTTACAGAAGATTTCTAGAAAAGTCATGCCCTTTTGCCTTACTATAGTTGGCACACTTGGGGTCTTGCAAAGTACTGCTATGCTGACAGTTCACAAGAAGGACTTGCCAGGATCCGACCTGCTGCTGTTATAAAACCTGAGGACAAGACCGCAGCAAGAGCAGGAGCCGGAGCACCACAGAAGTCTCAGGCATAGGTTTCTGGGGCCTCTGAAAATGAGTCACACAGGATGAGTGTTGTTTCTCTAGCAGCCAATGGCACCAACGAAGCTGTCCACCAGGGTAGCTCGTTATATCTGGGGGCGTGGCGTGTGTCTGGGCTTGTTACATAGGTACCCTGCAGCCTAGAACACACCCAGATTTCAGACTACCAAAGGCACAGCAAGATAATTCTCAGTGTAGGGAATGGTGGGACACTTCTTGGCCACTAAACCGAGTTCCCTGAGGCTGTCCAGGGAACCTGCAAGCAAGCCCTCCCCAAGGACGGCAGTTGCTGGCAAAGAGAAAGGCAAGTGGGCATCAGATGAGAGAGAGCATTCCAGAGGCAGAGGCAAGAGTGAGTGCTGTGCTTCACGGGACTCGGGAGCACCAAGGGTGCTGGAGACAGGAAAGAACAGAAGCAAGGGCTGAATGTCGGTTTCAAGCGTCATCCAGACATCACAGGGAACCCGGTACAGGTTCCATAGCTGCATTAAATAGTAAACAGAAAGGCCACTATGGGGCAGGGAGGAGCTATCCGCGGGCTGAAGACCAAAGGCTGTGTACAGCCAGGAGGGCCCAACACATCCAGGCAAAGGTGACAAGGGCTGAGCTAGTATCTAGAGCAGCTTCCTGTGGGGGCACAATGGGATACGGGCTGAGAAAAGGGAGGAGGAGGAGGAGGAGGAGGAGGAGGAGGAGGAGGAGGAGGAGGAGGAGGAAGAAGAAGAAGAGGAGAAGAAGAATACCATGTAAGACTGCAGCCGGACACAGGCTGATGGGTAGTCAGTCTACTGAGGCTACTCAGCTGAGTAAGGACCCACCCTGGGGACTCAGGGGCAACTCTCATGTTGACTGTAGAAACAATCCCAAAAAAGCTGAAACACCTACCATAGCTGTCAACATTCCTGGCGAGTTTTATGTCAGCTTGACAGAAGCTAGAGTCAGCTGAGAAGAGGGAGCCCCAATAGAAGAGGGGGCCCCAACAGAAGAGGGGGCCCCAACAGAAGAGGTGTCACAGCAGTGAAGAGACTAAACACAGCAGGCCACACCAAAGCTAAGTTGTCATTTGTGGTCCGTGGCTGAGAGCAAAGGCTGAAGAGCCAGGCCCTGTAAAGAACAGGCTATGCCTCAAGCAAGACTCTGTCCCTTCATCAGCTCTCCCTCGAAAATGACCCTGGGTCAAATGTAGGCACAATGGAAGAGAACTGCAGTAAGCCTCTGTGTTGCGCCAGTGCTGCCTGTGGACATGCTGGGCTCAGCACCCTGGAGGGACCTTTACACCCTAGATAATAATCCCGTGTGGCTGATTCAGGGTAGAGAGGTCCTCAGGTGTACAGCTGGAAAGAGTAGACAGTGAGGAAGAAAGCAGTGGCAGCGGTGCAGGCTCTTCATGAGCACATGGAACACTTCAGGAACCAGGAGGGTGCTTCATGTCCCAGGTCTCAGAGGGCTGTGGTGTGATGCTGAAAGGACATCTTTCTGAAAGCAAGAGGTCCCCCACTGGCATAGGACATAGTTCTACAAAGAGAGCTGGGATCTAGACTGTGACTCTAACTGCAGAGGGTACAACCTGAGCCACGGCATTTCTGTTTAGTTTTAACATATGCATCCTTGATTTAATATTTTGGCAGTGCATGGAAACTTCAGTTTATAGAATGACTGACTAGGAAGCCAGCCCACAGGGAGGCTAGAGATGTGTGGTCTTTCTTGGTCCTCCCCAGAAGAACACGTTTCCTGTTGATGTCTTGAAAGGCAATGGATTACAGAAGAACCAACTATACTGAGGTCCGCTACTTAAAATCTAAGAAACCTCTTTGAGTGAGCAAGAGATTTTTTTATTAGGTCATGCTGAGATACATGGGCAGATCTAGGACCTACCGTACCGACAAATGACGAACGAAAGCCAGCGGTTACAAAAGAACCACAGGATGGTGGGAAATGGCTGGGGTTTCATGGGTGACCAGGTCACGGGCTCTGCTAAGCTTGTGTGCTTATTTGAAGGCACCTTTGAATTTATGGCTGATCAATTCCCACAAGCTACTCATGGCTCCCTTCATTCCACCTCCGAGGCCTTGGCAGGGAGCGCACGACCAAACAGATCACTGCAGACCAAGCCATCCGTTGCAGTGACAGCAGAAGATAAGCTATTCGTGACCTTGGCACCCTTGGATGCGTGGGCTGGGCTGGGCTCTGAAACTAAGAAACGGAGAAGAGGGAAGCCCAACACTAAGAGACAGGGAATCGCGGAGACAGTGTTTCCAAGGACGAGGTGAGGAGGTGAGGTCTTCTATGTAAGTGGCACCTCATATCAGTAAATAGGGACCCAGCACCGAGGTGGATGTGACCATGAGATGATCAGTATCCAAACTCTTAAGTCGGCGCTCAAAAACTCTGCTGTGTGAGTGAGTGAAAACTTGGGGAGCTGGTGAAGAGGGAAGGAAGCAGTGGGGACAGAGGCTTCCGGCAAACAGGAGCTCATGAAGAAATGATACTTGGGTGAGACTCCCGGAAGGGATTTAAATCACTTATTCGGTCAGTCAGGTGGTGTTAGAAAGCAAGAGGTATCTGGGAGGAACCAGACCTCGGTGAAAATCAAAGAAAGCCTGACATGCAGCTTGTCCTTGATCAGTGCTGGAATTCTTATAAATCTCCAAATGACAAGCTCGTTACTAATCTTAAAGGTGTCCTACACTGTTGGCCGCTGTACCATTTATTACATGTTAATCAGCATGGCCCCACTTTTCCCCTTTTCATCAGGGTGGGCCTCTCTGTGTTTTCTTCCTGTTTAATTCTTCCACTCTCCACCCCTCTAGTGACACAAACCACACCAAAATGCCTTTAGTCTCTTTCCTGTTTGACATTTCTTTCTCTTTTTCTTCTTCTATAGCACCAATCTCTCCACTTTTCTTCTGCTTCTCTAAATAGGGGTTTCAAACTTCTTAACTTTGAGTGTTTGCGTGTGTGTGTTGGTATATGTATATATGCCATATATGTGGTACTCAAAGGTCAACCCTGGGTGTCTTTCTCAATTGCTCTCTAACCTTGTTAAAAATTTTTATTAGTTTATGTTGTGTGCGCACACACATGCATATCATGTCCCGCAGCACATGTGTAGAGGCCAGAGGACAACTCTGTGGGCTCAGTTTTCTCCTCCTACATTTATATGGGTTTCAGGAACTAAACTGAGGTCCATCAGGCTTGCGTGACAAACACTTTACTGTCTGAGGTATCTCTCTCATCCCTGGCAAGCTTCCTGCTTTTGTAGATAGGGTCTTTCCCTGAACCTGGAGTTTGCCCATTCAGCTGCAGTAACTGGCTAGAGAGCCCCAGGGACCCTCCTGTCTCCATCTTGCTAGTGCTGGATTAGAAGCGGCACCGCCACTGTGGATCCTCGGGAGGGAACTCACCTCCCTCACGCTGTATAGCCGGCACCTGACTGAGCCATCGTGCCACCCCTGCCTCTGTGCTGCTTCTTCCTTGGCACACACTCATTCCCTGGTGTTGGCTCATGCCATGCAACACTCTGACTGTACAGACTTCTCAGCCTCTCCCAAGGGTGCTGCTTCTCCCAATGGAATCCCCTCTGGCCCGGCCACCATGACCTCTTTAAGCACACCTCTTTATGAACCACTAGGGAACACCATCACATGACTCTTGAGTTCTAACCCTCCACCCTGCAGACCTTGAAAAAGGAAAAACAAAAAACAAAAAACCCAAAACCCCAGACAACCAAGGAGACCAAGAAAGGTCAGCCAGAACTAACTGTCTCCACACAATGGAAAAGACATCAGGTAATCTAGGGACTCTCTCGTTTCCACCTCTCTCTGCCACCTCACTGTTTCTCAGTCTTCTGAACAGTCACAGCAATGGTCAAATCCACAAACTGCTGCTAGACAGCTATTTGCTGTTCCCACAGCCTGGTTAGGCTGCAGGGAGGCCTCAAACTACCCCAATCACAATATAGGCTGATTACAAACATCCTTCTCAAATGTTTTGAATATGCAGCTAATACACTCTTAGCTGGAGAATTATTTTGCCTATAAATTATTTCAGATTTTAATTTTCCCCCTTTCTGGTTATGTTGCCTCCCTTCACTGACTTTCTCATTTCAGGAGAAGTTCATAATTCTTCCTAAGTTTCTCTCACCCTGTGTTGGTGACATCTATTTCTGGGTGGAAATCAGGCTACAGAAATGTCTTCCAATGATAATAATCTGGAAATAAGGAACCATTTCACATGGGAAACGGCAGAGACCTCTCCCTTCCTTGAAAGTGCCAGGAAAGAGGCGGTGGCATCCCCTGATAAAGCATTTGCCTGTGGGATGGGCTTTCATGGGGTCGTAGAGAGCAGGGGTTCTCAAGGAGTTGGGGGAGCACACTCAGCACTGGTTCTTATAGGAGAAAGTAGAATCAGAGCAGCAAGGGGCGGGGAGAGGGGGAGTAGACTCACAGTAAGAGCTCCATGGAGGCGGCATGGAATAGAGTTCTCATGGGAAAAGCCAGGTTTAGAGCTAGGATGACGATGATGATGATGATGATACTACTGATTTTTAGTGTGTGTGTGTAGTCACGCGTGCCAGTGTGTAAGATCAAAGAACAACTTCGGGGAGCTGGTTCTCTCCTTCCATTACACGGGTTGTTCAGGTTTGGTGGGGAGCATCTTTACCTATTAAGCCACTCAGTTGCTTTTAGAGGAGGGGGGTGGGTTCTTGTGTGGTAAGTTCACAGTACGGGTTCTAATGGGAGGTGGCCCTCTCACGAGGTCTCCAGGGGTCATAGGCTCCCTAGGAAACACCCGTAGAACCCATGTCTGGTTTCTCTACTTCTGTCTAGACTTTTCAAACTCTTCAGGTGGTTTTGTGGCCGTCTTTGAGAAAAATCAGAGGAACCTCAAGCCTCTCCCCAGGCTGATTAATTCCTAACTGCTGTGTAGCTTATGTGAGTGTACATACACATCCCATGGGTAAAAAGAAGGTCTAGGGCTTTGCAGTCCCCTGTAAATGTTTAAATGCAAACGTGCACACACTTTATTTCAAACACATGCTGTTATTTGTATGCTTGTTTCCATCAAAAAATGCTTCCATGTAAACACAGACTAGGCTCCGGGGAACAGAAACACCACAGTGTGTCTTCCGACGTTTAGATTTTTCATGTTAAATAAACAATATGGCTGCTTTTCAAATATGGAGACATCTACATGTTGTCTCTTGAATAAATCCCACATTCATCCCAGTTGGTTGGCGGGCGGGGTGGGGGGGGGGGAAGCTTCATGTTTCAAAGTAAATCTCTAAGTGGCAACATTTAAAGCAGAAAGTCTTAGAAAATGGGATGTCTCCTAATGTCCCAAATTAAAGTTTCTTTCTGACTCGGGCTTTGTCCAGGGAGCCTGAGTCAGTCAGGTTCCAAGAGAGGGGCTCTGACTTCCCATATGTCATCTGTGACAAACAGCCAGTCCTAGGGACTGAGGACTGGAGTAAAACCCCCCTCTGTGGTTCCCTGGGCACTTCTTGCTGATGCCTGACCTATGCCATAGCTTCTGAGCCAAACCCCAACCTTGCCCCCAGATTGTAGTTCTTAGGGCTGACACACTCTCTCTCAACAGCTGTTTCCTCTTTGCACTTGGGGGAAGTAGCCAGCCCACACCAGAAAGAGCTGGCTTCAGGGCTCTGCAGTTAATCACTCCACAGTATTTAGAGGCAAGTCACTTTGATTTCACTAAATCTTCCCAACACTTTCTCCTGGGGAGGAAAAGGTACTTCAGAGAGTGGGGTTTCCATCCATCCTGTGGCACGGGATGTTCTGGCACACGACTTAAAAACATCTTGAGTGGAAATATTTACAAGACCAGCCTGTTTTCAATCATCAGTACCATTAATTACATTCATCAGATGGCTCAGCTGTCAATTAAATGTCTTAATTGTGTGGAAGTTAGCTTTGTAAACTAACTTCCACATTCCCTCCACGTGCTGTCTTTGTGCCTACATCCTGGGGCATACTACTACGTATGTGTGCTTAATTTTTTTCACATTTATCTGAAATTAAGAGAAATACATTTACCAATGAGAAAGGAGGTAGCCACTCCCCCCACATGTACAGTTACTATGATCCATAAAGGTAAAATATGGTATTAACTCATAGCGCTTGTTACCTAACTATGACAGCAGTGTTGTTTACTGAGCTGTTATCCGCGCCACATTATCATGTGTCTAGAAAGGAAGGCCTACCTGTGACTATTAGCCTATAATGAGCCATGGTGGCCTGCAAAAGAGTCACAGCTACGTAATCTAATTCCAAAGTCTTTATACCCAGCACCCATGACCTTCCAAACAACTCCAGGGTCAAGGCTCACATCAATGCCATGTATTTTGATCTTTCAGTAAGAGTCTCACCTCTAAACAGAGCCATGCTTTGCGGGGCTCAACTGCTCTTCATCATACTGAACTTGAGTCATTCTCAAGACTCTTGTGCTACCCTCTGGCCTGCCTGTAGTCAGAGACCCAGCCAGGAAGGAAGCACTCACTCGCTTCCTCCATGCACCCATACAGGTTCTATTTTCCCTCCCTCCCAATGCACCCATACAGGTTACCTGTTTTCTCTCCCTTTGTCCTAGCCAGAGGAGGCTGGATGCTTGATGCAGCTGGATGCTAGAGCACTCAGGGCCTGCTTTACTTTTCTCCTTGTGGTCTTAAAGACAGTGGATAGGTGAGGTCTGATCATATGAAACCCTCCTTCTGAATGAATTTTGGGAAAGATCTGTCCTTAAAAGCAAAGCTCCCCATGAGAGGTGCGACAACAGACCTCATGTTTTCGGTCAAGAGCTTGCAGCATGCAGGCTGCAACTTCGACTTGTCACTAAATGCACACCAGAACTTCAGTGACAGAGAGGGCCCAGCACACTGCTAGAAGAGGTTTTCCTTAGGAAGTAGGAATGCTCCCCACGGGAAGGTGTTTTGGGGGTTGTATCCTGCTGGCTCTCGGGTGGGTTTCATGAGACCAACCTGCCCGTGCTCTGGGCTACCTGCTACATCTCTCTAATCTGACAAGCTTAATCAATACTGCTTTTGACCATTGGAGAACTAAGGTAACGGAAGACATATAACAATATTTACAGTGTCAAAAGTTTGCTTCATTCAGAAACCGGCTAAAGGGCTTTAGATGCTTGCTGTTCAGTTTACTCTTCTGATTGCTTTGCCGCTATGTAAATCAATTTGTTAATGTTCCTTACAAAATGCATGAGCCAGTTATACTGACAAACACACAAAGCTCATTCGTAATTAGCAGTTAATTAGTAAGAAGGAACAGATGCTGCCGGAGATTCAGCAGGCGAACAGGTTCTGTAAACAATGCTTATAAATCTAAATGAATTTATTAACCACAATACGACTGTCAACATTTTTTTGGCAACCATACAAAATATGGCGGAATCCCCCCAAAATGTCTTTACAACATATTAATAATCGCAGTGACAGCCGAGCCGCTTCAGCCAGTGGCGAGCTGCTCCCAACCGCCTTCTTCGCCTCACTGCGAGGCAACAGAAGCGTCATTACTTCCCACCTTAATCTACACATGCTGATTAACACTCAGCGTGACCGGCATTCAACACCATGTGAGCTCTCTGCAATGGAGGCAAGATCTCTCTTGCAAGTACACAGCACGGGGGACGCATGTGACACACTGAGGGGACTCTTGAAACCCACTGCCTGGGGAGAGACCAGGGTGAGCTCTTCCCCTGAAAAGGTCACCTGAGCTAACAAGTAGACAAGGAGCTAAAGTCCCTCTTACCTGAAGTAAACCAGAAAGGTTTCAAAGCAGAGAGAGCCAGACAGATAATAGGTGCATGAAGATAATACACGGTTTCTGCAAGCCTAGAAGCCAATCCATGGAAGCTACCACACAGTGTGTCAGTGTCTGCACGCTAGGAAATGTGATGTATATAGGAGCTTTGTGTGTGTGTGTGTGTGTGTGTGTGTGTGTGTGTGTGTGTGTGTGCGTGCGTGCGCGCGCACGCGCATGCAGCTGGGGTCTGGGTAAGACACAGGCTAGGGCTTCTGTGTCTCCGAGGGGCTCAGGACACTTTACGGCAGACAGTGGGAGCCATTGAAAAATCTACCTTAGTTGTGACCAGACCCCATCAACATTTTCTGGAGGATTCCTGTGATGGTCGATGTTATTAACTTGATGAGATTTGCAGTTTACCTAGGAGACAAACTTTGGAGAATGTCTGCGAGAGCATCTCTTTTTAAAAAATAAATTATTTCTGTTATGCGACGGATGTACGTGTATGTGGCTGCAAGTGCCACAATGCCTGTGTAGAGGTCAGGACAACTTGCAGGCACTGGCACTATGATTCTGTAGGTTCCAGGGATCGAAGCCATGCTTGCAGAGTGGAGTGCTTTTACCTGTGGGCCGCCTCCCTGGTCCTTGAGACGGATTTCTAGATGGGGTTAACTGAAATGGGAAGATGGGCCCTAACTGTGATGTGCTGGGGTCCTAGGATGAATAAAAAGAAACCGGCCTGCCTTCCTGTCTCTCTCTCTCTCTGTCTCTCTCTCCTTCCTTCCTTCCTGCGGATGCAATGAGCCCAGGATCAAGCTCTTGGTGCCATGCTTTCCTGCCGTTACAGACTGTACCTCAAATTGGAGGCCAGCGTAGAGCCTGCCTGCCTTAGGTTCTTTTCATCCGAGACTTTTTGTCACTGCAATAAGAAAAGCAATACAGTACCCCATGGCTTCCTGTGGGTGCTGCTCAGAGGGGAACACCTGGAGGGTGTGCTGTTCTCCTGGAGGGCTGAGGGCTGCTGTGTGACTGGGGAGGGCAGGCGGGAGACGTGAGTAGGAGAGAAGGGGTAGGGTGTGTGTGTGTGTGTGTGTGTGTGTGTGTGTGTGTTTGTGTGTGTGTTGCGCACACATGCGTGCAGCACACAACAGGGGAACACAAAGTTACAGGCAGTTTGCCCTAATCTAATTCCTGAAAGTCACTACTGTCCATTGTGGTTTATGAATCAGATGCCCTAGTGATGCTACGAGGGTGAATCTGGAATTTTCCCCCAACAGAGTCCGTTCCGCTTGCTTAGAGCTTTAAGGAGGGCTGGGTTGTCCCTGTGGCCCAGAGCTGTGTCCTCCAGCACTGGTTGTGGATGGAGCCAAGTCTCTGCACAAGTTCCCAGGAGGTGCTAGGCTTCCTACCACACCGGCTTTCTCTGCAGCTGCCTGATTGCAGTGCCTCTCCTCCTTGGGTGACCTTTTATTTAAATGGCATTTTCCTATCCTCTCATGGGGACCTCCTTCATAATAGTCTGCTAAATGAATAATCGACAAAAATGGATGCGAACTCCAGCATAAGGTGCCCCAAATATGACATTCCAGATAAAATATTTTCTCAAGGCAGGCTCGGATGTGTGAATTAAGAGTAATAATTACGAGTTAGGCTGCAGAGAATGGGGGAACTCTGCCCTCCTGACACACCGTGACTTGTTATACTCAGCAAGGTTAGGCAGCTCTGCCATTACACACACAGTCCAGGAAGACAGGCAGTTACTGAGTAGGTTGGAGGACACTGGGTGGAGAGGAGCAGGAGGTGTATGAGGATATCCGAGATGGTAGTCTATCTCCATTGTTTTGTCTGACCCTGTTTTGTCCTTAGGAACTAAAATCTTGAAGCACATACTAGGTAGGACAGAACAGCTCTTTGGAAGATGACGTGGGATCTTTCTCCCACAGAACTCTAGGATCTGAGTCCAACAATTACAGCTGAAGCTGGTCAAGCTGGAGTTACTGTGAGAGTGCATTTAGCCTTCATGCCCCACCACACTCAACCAGACTGATCCAAGCATGAAGGAGAGCTGACAGGCCAGCATTACGACCTCAGGACTTTCATGAGCCCCAGAGAACAAGCAGGCTGGACAATCATGGCTGCAAGTAGCACTTACACTAAAAAAGCAGGGCAGCTGAGTGAGGACAGGGTCCACTGCACTAATAACCCATGGAAGAGCCACTAGAAGACAAGTAGGGAGATGTGCATGGGATGTAAGGAGTGTCCCTTGCTGGGCGTCCCACTCGCAGAGTGCATTTAAATATATACTACTATTCGCACGCTGTTTCAGGAACCAAGACTTCACGCCTGTCACGAGGCTCACTATGGTGTGAAAGCCAGCAGGCAAGATCGAGGGTGGTGGCAGAAGGGCTCTGAGGAGCATCTAGGTCTGATACACTGGTTACCCTTGCACCCAGAAGCCTGCTTGCTGACCCCACCCTGCCAGGGACCATTCCAAAGCCACCTACTACGAGGCGACCTAGTCATTCCTGTGATCTGTGACCCACAGTGCCCATCATCTGCTCTGGGTTGCATCTCTTTGCCATGCAATCTCTGAGCCACATCCCTGATACTGGTGAATTATGGGGTGTGGAGGGGGTAATATTCCCGTGGGTGGGTATCAGCTATCCTCTGCTCAGCAAGGAGGAAGAGAGTTACCTTCTCCTAGCATCTCTTCTCTTTCTCCCTGCTCACAATACACACTCAACTCATGCTTATCTCTGCTGATGACGACCCTGGCTTTCCTGTCCACAGGCTGTGCTCCTCCCCCACGCTCCACAGAACCTGGTGTGCACGCGGTCAGTCCAGCCAGCAAAAAGGGGAGTCCGTAAACCCTGTTCACTGATAATTATAGATTAGCACTGACTCAGGACAGGGAGCATGATTGTGCATGAGAACGTTGCACATTCCTGAATGCTCGTGAGCTGGGATTAACTTTAGACACCGGCAATGAGTAACTTATGACATGTCTCGCCCCTCCTGGGCAGTTCAGTCATCTAGAGCTGAAGAGGCATCCACTCACAAGGCTTTAAAACGCTGTAAAAATGGCTGACAGTGAGGCCAAACCAGACAAGCCTGAGATGGGAATGAGAACGAACATCAACAAATCCACAGAGGGCCGGGTGTGGTGGCGCACGCCTTTAATCCCAGCACTCGGGAGGCAGAGGCAGGCGGATCGCTGTGAGTTCGAGGCAAATCTGGTCTACAAAGTGAGACTAAGACAGCCAGAGTGACACAGGGAAACCTTGTCTCAAAAAACCAAAAACCAAACCAAAACAAAACAAAACCCAAACAAACAAACAAAAAACAAATCCATGGAGGAACACTGCTGGTGAGGATGATTCCACCAGCCACAAACTTGGGGAGGTGCTGACAAATGACACACCACCCCCCAAACATACCACAGGCAATGAGACCCAGCAACAAAATGGATAACTGACATTCCAGATGGGCAGCAGACTGGAACAGAGACCCCAACAAAGAGCACGCAAAAGTGGGGGAGCAGGCCATGGACGGCCAGCATTTGATGCCACTAGGAACCTGCAGATTTAAGGAGACATACCTGTGCAACTGACACACTGCCAGGGTCTGAAACAACAGCAAGTGCTGACGAGCCTGTGGGATAACAGGAAGTCCGTGCCTTTGGAGGTGAAAATGCGTGGCAGTGCAGCCACTTTGGAAGACAGTTTGACGGTTCCTGACAAAACTAAAGCTCCTTCCCATACAACCTGACAGCGGTGTTCCTTGGTATTTGCACGAATGTGCTGCGAACGTAGGTCCATAGAAAACCCCAGACATAAATGCTGGTAATCAGCCTTGATCACCACTGTCCAAACTTGGCAGAACCAAGGAGGCTCTTCCAAGAGGTGTGTGACATGTGTGACAGACTCAGACACATGCGCTTTACCACATACTAAGAAGAAAAGGAGATGATCTCTCCAACTATGGGAAGAGTATGTGCGCAAGTGAACACCATGTGCTCCAGTTTAACTTCTGAGATGTCATTGGATGCTCTGAGGAAAAGCAACTCTGGAGAGAAATGGGTTCAGTGCAGCTCACATTTCCAGGTTATATAGTCTGTCGCTGTGGGGAAGTCAAGACAAGAGTTTCAAGCAGCTAATCACATGACATCTAGTCAAGAGCACAGAGACATGAGTATGTTCGTGCTGTCTTGCTTCTGTGAGAGCCTTCAGCCGGCCCATTTCCCCACTCTTACAAAGTTCAGAACCACTGTCTAGGGAATGGTGCCGTCCGCAGTGGACAGCTTTACATCAATTAAGACAATCCCTCGTCGACATGCCCACGGGCCAACCCAGTGTATACAATCCCTCACCAAGACTCTTCGCAGCTGACCTGAGGTTGTCTCAGTTGAAAATGTAAAGCTAACAGAGACACCATCTTAAAAGGCTACTATAAGATTTCAACTGTGTGATATTGCATTTTGTAAAAGGCACCATTATGCACGCAGCAAACTAATGGGTAGCTCCTGGGAATGGGGGAAGGAGGAACGAATATGTAGGAAGAGTCCGGAACCTTCGAGGCACCACACTGTAATTAATTGGAATGAGAATGCAGGGGTAGTGCATGTGTTTGGTATTTGTTTGCCCAAACATATGCAATGCACCATACCAGGGTGAGCCCTCATGGGAAGCAGAGTCTGGGCAATGGTGTGTCTTGTGTGACCACAATTTGTATAAAATGTATCTTCAAAGTCTGGACCCTGGTAATGGGAACCCTTGATAAATTCTTTGAATCTTCCCACCATAAGACATGTTTGGGAGCCCCTAACTAGGTCAATGGTGACAGATCTGAGACTGCAACTTCCTGGAGTTGCCCAAAGAAACCATCACACACCATGATCACTTCTCTCAGAAAAAGTTTTGAGCCAACAGATCCCTCCCAGAGGATCCCATACTGGATTTCCAGGGCTCACAATGGCTTCTGCCCTTTAAAATCTGCTATATGTTAATCCCAAGAAAGGAAACTTTATCTAAAGCATTCTGGGTTACCAGACAGCTGATGGAATGATGTTCTGAAAGGAAAACAGCAAACCAATCAGTTCCAAGCCTCCCCACATTGGGCCTGCTCTGACGTGAGGAGGGGCAGTGCCTCTGGGGACTTGGACATTACTACAGAGCAAGTAAAACCTCAGCCTGGTAAATACCTAAGTGGCCCTTTAATTATAACTGACTCACTGAGAAGTACACAGATCCACCAAAGGCAGCTCATGGTGATTTCAGGTCAGCCCACGCTATCATGAAGACTCCTATAGAGAGCTAAGTTCTTCCTTGCCCATATCTTCTGTGGTCCTGACCCACCCATTTTTAAAAAAGATTTATTCATTCTATTTATTGCATATGAGTGCTTTATCTGCAGAAGAGGGTATCAGATTACATTACAGATGGTTGTGAGCCACCATGTGGTTGCTGGGAATTGAACTCAGGACCTCTGGAAGAACAGGCGGAGCTCTTAACCACCGAGCCATCTGTCCAGCCCATTTTTATGGTTCTCTCTCAGATCTAATCCCAATAGCCCTCCACTGGACCCCATAGATGGTCCTCGACTTACAATGGCTCAAATCAAGGTATTCAACTCTATGCTAGCATAAACATAGTACACGCTCAGTAAAATAGCACCTTGAAATCTTTAAGGTTTATAGAGTTTGCAGCAGGGGTCACAGTTATTGGTAAGCCCTTGACTGAAGAAGGTTCTTCTAATACAAGGAAAGACTGTTCTCTTTAATCGAGCATGCAGTGTGGGGAATAAGACATATACAGTGTAGGAGCAAAAAGACATCCGCTGAGACAGTCTGACCAGTGGGGTGACAGACACTGTAGTCACAGAGCCCTCGTATCCAGACCAGTACTCTAAATTTTGAACTTGGCAATTTTCCTGGGCTACGGATGGGGTCCCACCTGTCTTGAGACACTGGGAAACACCACTGAGTGCAGTCCTCATTAGACCCACAATCACAGTGGCAGCCACCCTGAGTCTACTGTGCACTGTACAGGGTACCTTGGGCTAGAGGCATTAAGTACACTTCTGAGTCACAGTATTTTCAACATAAAACTGCCATCAAGCCTCTGCAGCTCAATAAGTCTCAATTAGTCTAACACGCCATGGACTCTCCATCCTGCAGACACATTTGCCCCCTGCAGACTGGAGTGCCTTGCCACCCACCATATGCAGGGCAACAGGAGACGGACTCAGAGAGGTCATACACTCCAGATATCTGCAGAAAATGAAGTGCATCACCACCAAGCAAGGCCAGGGCTAACTTCTGTGGGTTCTAGTAGCTCCCACAGCACTGGAAAAGTCCAGAGTGACATTTTGGCTGCAAGAATGCAAGAGGACTTTGTCTCCCATCAGCCTCTGCGCCAGGCACCAAGGCGCAGTGTTAGGTAATGACATCTGGTCCTTAACGCTGAGAATCAGAACTCTGCATGGGTCAGTGTCTAGGAGATGTGTCCCAAAGAAAACGACCCCTTTGACTTTCCCAGACTGGAACGAGCCAATGAGGCCTGCAGGAAAGGCAGCGTCCACTCGTGGGAACTAGAGACACCAGAGACAACAGCGGTCCACTCACCTATCTCATGTAGCATACGCACTGTCTCCCTGGACATCTCTCCCCAAGCATTTTCCACAAACCCTCTAGAATACACACAACTCAGGCTTCCCAGTGAAAACTTACAGGTTATATAGCACTGCCAAGTCCAGGCTGTGTGGCTCTGTGAGTACAGTTAAACCTCTCTGAGGACTTTACCAAGGAAGGCATGACGCCTTCTCATCCATAAGGCAGTTGTGAGAACAGAGACCGCGCCCCCCTCCCCAGGGCAGTTCTTACTGAGGAGTGCTCTGGGAGCTCTGGATATATCAGTGACCAAAAAGACTACTGTTGGATTCTTGGGCTCATGGTCTGCACACTCCAGGGGCTGGCACAGCCCCTCAGCACAGTTAGCAACACAGATCAGCTGCTTTGCTGCTCTGGGAACTCGTCTGTGCCCAAAAAACATCTGCTTCCCAGAAGCCCAAGAACAGCTAGCAAGCATCCATCACTAGGGATCCAAAGGTCATAGTCGCTGTCTACATGCATCTTCCACTGGAAGATTTGTAATAATTCTATAAGATCACCTTTCCCCACACGAAGGCACCATTTCAGCAGGTTGTTCGGTGGTCTGAGTACACCTTCTAGAAAGTTCACTGCCATACAGGAACCCGCCAGGCTTACTTCTCTGGCCCTCCAGAAGCTTCGATCAGCAGGTCCGTCCTTTGTGATAAACTTAGAATTGGTACTCAGGGCACAGGAGTATTCCCTATAATATCGGTGGCACACAGCTCAGAGCACATGCAGGCAAAGGTCCATGCCATGCCCTGTCTCCTCCTTTCAGGGACCATGTATGACAAAGTACCCTGGATCCGTTAAGAACTTTTAGAAGTCATTGATAAGGCTCATTAATGTATCAAAATGTCACCTACTCAGTGTGAGCCATTAAAAATTATTAGTACAAGTATTAGGAAAAATAGTCATTAGAGTGCGGAGATATCCTGAGAAATACCAAGCAGATGCAGCCATCACCTTGGAGGTGCCCTGCCAGTCCTTGTCTCGTGTCAGACCCTCACACCAAAGCCCTGAATCCCAGCACGCACACAATGGGTCTTGGTAGAGAACCAAGTTCACGGAAACCCTTGAAGAAAACAAAGTCAGCAATCCCAAGGGAAAGACTAGAAATTATCTTCAAACATGAGCTGCTTAGAGAAGGCGAAAGTCCTATTTGTAACATCTGATGTTTACAACTGTGTCCTCTCAATCTGGAAGCCAATGTATTTCTTTTCCTTTCCTCTGCAATTCAGGATAAAAGTGCAAGCAAGCCCAGGGCTGTACACATTCCTTGCTTCTTGTATCCCTCAGGTCCAAGTGGGACTTCCTGCTCAGCTCTCTATTAAGGGGAGCACTGTGCTATCTGAAAACTGAAGGCAGGTTGATCAAATGCATCGTGGCCAGGAAGGAAGATAATAAAGCCACTGTTTTGGGGGATGCTGTCTAAATCTCAACCTTTTATGATCTGGTAAAACCAAGGGATGATCTTGGGTACCCATGCAGCCACTTCTGGCAAGTGCAGCACAGTTAGTTCTGTGGGGGAAATGATGATGACAACATTTAGAAACATCTGGGGAGATGGAACACTAACGATGAACTGGGTAACAACACTAAACACAAGACAAAGAGCTCACCTTTCTTTCATGACTGACACGAAACACCAGCATCTCTGAGTGGCAGAGGCTGAATACTATAGGACCTTAACAGGCCGCGCTCATGTGGAACATTCCAGCAACAGGGGTTTCTCAGCCTCTAGAGGGCTGGGAGCTATGTTAAACTAACTCATCGAGCTACTTACAGCCCTGGTCCAGCTAACATGGAGAAGGTGTTTCAGATTAACCATTACATTTATTGTTTATACTGATCATGGTGCAAATCTATCTACCAGATGAACAAGAGAAGAATAATGCCAAGCTGATAAAGGACTCATTAATTCTAGGTACAGCCTTATACTGAAAGAGAAACTGCTAAATGTAAACATTGTTCTTAAATGAAAATGAACTGTCATCTGGTCGGGGGCTGTTTCGAGCTCAATGACACAGTGCTTGCCTATCAGGCACGAGGCCCTGAATTCAATCCTCAGTACTGGGACAAATATAATCTATTTGAATGCATAATGGCATTTACATACACAGGCGGCACGGGGCAGTAAAATATATAACTGGGTAGTTTAAAGCCAGTGGAAGCACATTTTCCCAGTGGTCTCCCATCTTGCTTATTGGGCCATGTGTGTAGCAGCACACAAGAGGCCAAGAATGTCTTCCTCCACGGAACTGTTCTGTCCTTCACAGAAGCAGCACACCAACGTGTGTCTAAATCTCAGCGTCCTTTCCTTTGAGTCTCTAGGCAGGAAGGCAAAGGGAGCTGGGCCTAGGGCCTAGGAAGCCATTTCTAACCAGCCCAGGCTTCGCTCGGTTTTTCTTTTATGCAGACTCAATTTCAGTGTAAGTCAACAGGCCTCACTGTCTTCAGAGATCATTTCCAATAGCAATTTGTACTTTCCTACAAATGGTCTTCTGTGTGGTTATTCTTGCCAAATTGCAAGCCATAAGAGTCCTCTGAATCAAGTCTCCCAAATCTCCCCTACTGGTGATAAAAGGGGGGAGACTCCATTAAGAAAGGGGTAGGAGAGGCCTGTAACATGGGGCACAAAAACATGTTCTTCTTTTGCAGGAACTGTTCTATCCCACAGAGACACCAGCAACCTCCTCCACAGGAACATCTGAGACCACAGCCATCCTGGAAGCTGGGCTGCCATGGAGACAGGTGCTTTTGGGTGCTACAAGTATAAATGGGAGGCAGGGTGATGGAAGGGCATTATCTAATCTAAGTGTGAAAAATATTTTTACTGCTCTGGGAATAGTCACTGTTAACTGAACGCAACAACAAAAAGGGGGGAAAGAGCATGCGGGCCCGAGGGGATTACCAAATCAATTAACAAGTAATTCAGGAACTAATTTCTATATTGCCTCTTAGCACAAAATTGTATCTTTAATTTCTCCTGCAATAAGCATCCCTGTGATGGTCCTAACACACACTGCCGCTGTAAATGAGTTTACAAGTATCTCTTTTTGATTGGCTATACAGCATTATTTCTTCACAGTTCAATGCTACAGCAGCCAAGTGCTCTGAAATATTTAATTACGCTGGTAGCTACCGGTTACCAATTTGCAAGACCCACAGTGAGTACAGTACATTTTAGAAAACTAGTAATCAGCTAATTAAAACCACAGCGAATTCCAGCTACTCCAATTACCAACTACGGCTGCTGGATACACTCAGAGGGCTTTGCTTTAGGGGAAGGAGGTCTCTAGGACTAGCTATACCCTGGAACATGGATGCTGTGCAGCCTAGACTGCTCTTTATATGATCTAGTCAGAGGATCTTTGAACAGCTGCTCTGAGTACCATACAGTGCCTATGGCTTTAATGTAACTGGTTAAGTTTCAGTGGAGGCTTAGCAGGTTTGGGGAGCAAATAAACTGGGTTTGAATCCCACAAGGTGAAATTTGGCCTTCTCATCTATGGACGAATGTCATTTCACCTCAGGGATGCTGAGGGGACCAAGATGCCTGATAGATTAAACACACACAGAGAAGTGGGTTGGTTCTGCTGTGAGGACCAGGTCTTCTCTCGCTTCTTATTTATTTCCTTCCTCAACCAGCAGGAGGTTTAAAGGGAATGGCCAGCCACAATGCTAACAACATCCGGCTTGTGAAGGGCTACATTATTTGTGTGTGTGTCCTTAGAGGAACACAAGACAAAAGAACCAGCCCGTGGTGTTTACTGTGGCCAGAGTTCTGGAAAAGGCCCTGTCAGGATGGGTCCCTAATCTGTCCCTCTATGAGAGCTTGGGTCAGTCCATCCTTCCTGGGGCTCAGTTTCCTTATATGTATATGGGTGACTTTTCGGGCTTAAAAGTAGCTATTCACCACACTAGGATACGGATTTAAAGGAGGGGCTCTGTGTCCCTCCCTCTAGAAACTCACACTCATGCCCAGGAGCTATTCAAGAGCTTTCTGACTGTCCAAAATGGCTAGGGCCAGGGCTGTGAATGGCAGGAGGGCTGGGGAGCTGTCTGAAGGTGCAGGTGGTGAGGTGCACTCAACTATGCTCTCAGAAGAGAAACAGACTCTCGGGTTGGATTATGGGATGAGAAAGGGTCAAGGCTGATTGTCTCAGTTCTTACATAGGATTGGCTTTGGAAACCCTGTGAGGGGTTTGCAAAGCAAAACAAACAAAAAACAAAAACAGAACTGCTCCCACTGGAGGAAGCTGGGGAAGGATAGATGGGAACTCCCAGTGCTCTTTGCAATTTTTTCTTTGAGATTCAAGATTATTTCCAAACAAAAAGTTCAAGTTTTTAACATTAAGGTCACGTCGACCTTTTTGTTTTTCTAAACCAAAAGTGACCATACTTTTACACTGTAACTCTTAGAAATAACAACTTATTGTTTTCCTTTTAAATTTCTTACTGCACAGTTGTCCCATCTCCAGAGGCTCGGAAGTGGCTGCTGAGTGGCTTCACACTTCAGTGCCATTGAACGTAGTCTCACACTTGACCTTATCTGGCACCTGAACTCAGCTGTCAATAGCAGAGATGATTCTAAGACCACTGCTCACACACAAGGCTGTTCTCCCTCTCCTCCCCCTCCCCAACTCTTTTCTTGGAATACATTTCTAGACGAGAGTGGTTTTCTAAGGTATTTTTGCTAGCAGAACATAACACACGGCTGTCTCTTGCTTTAGACAGGGGCTGGACACCTACTCAAGACTATCTACTTCCTGTTTTCTCTTCCGAGTCATTCCTTGAGATAGTGCTGGGACATTACGTAAGGGAAAATGGTCGAGAGAATAGTCTTTGGCCTAAGCAGAGTCATAATATTCCAGGTGAGCAGGGTCAATCAGAAGCCAAGGGACCACTTCTAGGAAGGCAGACTCACCTTAAGCCATGCTGAAGAGATAGAGGGGATAATTAGTCTTTTAATGAGGTACTGTACTTTTCCTTCCCAGAAAGCCCACCCTTACTGCAGAAGCTTATAGGGCATGTGACCTCCTTGATCTGCCTGCTCTTCTGAAGGACTCAGGTAGGCGGCAACTTCTCCTTCTTCCCACCCGTTGTAAGCATGCTTTCTCCAACGCTCTGCACGTCCTTACTTGGTCTAAAAACTCCCCTTCCTGCCATGTGGTTGCTTGCCTACCATGTCTGTTCTCCGTGCCAACTCATACAGCATGGCTTTTTTCCTTCATTATTCTTCTTTGGGCATGTGCTGATATTTACAGCTTTGCTTGCCTGAGGGTGTTTAAAAAATATCCACTTGCACCTTTTGAGTCCATTCTTAATTTTTTTTTAATTAATGAGACTAACAATCCCGGGGGGGGGGGTCCCTGGTTTCCTCAGTATCATCTGGTCATCCAGATGAGTCTCCCCAAATTCTAGTAACATCATCAGAGACATCTTGGTCTGTGTGTTTTTAGGCTGCCAAGATACTTATAAACTTTAAGCAATTTTCTATAGAACAAAGTGGTTGGTGGAGACTGAATATTTGTATAACATCTTAGCAAGGAAGCCATAGGCTAGTGTCATTAAAACCTGTGTGTTTAACATTTAGAAATCCTTTCTGAGTAAAAATGATGAGCACAAAGGCATTTATTTAGAGACAATTTTTCCAAATGAGGTCCAAGAAGTATAAAAGGCTGAAAGAAGCCAGTTGTTTGAGATGATTTCTGGGCCACTGACAAAGGCTTTTATTCTTTGAAGAATAGACAGAGAATGGACACTTGTGTAATCCAAATATAGCACCTTATATACATGAAACAGAGTTAAATATAGAGGATGATGGGTTAAAAATTATACAGTTTTTAAGGTATAACAATGTACAGCACAGCTTTTCCAAGGTTAACAGATCCTTTCAGAAGAACATAAAATTCATTTCATGGAAGAGAAAATGTTCACATCAACCTACACTTACAGGCTTATCAACACTACTGTCATCCTGTCACCTCCACTACCCTAAAACCATCACCATCATCAACAGTATGCCTTCCCTAATACCATCATCACCACTACAACCACCACCATGATCACCACCACCTCCGTAACTATCAACACCAGTGCCACCATCAGCACTTCCACCATCTCTACATCTTCACTACCACCATCACCACCACTACCACCACCACCATCACCACCACTATCACCATACTCACCACAATCACCATCACTACCACCATACTCACCACAATCACCATCACCATGACCCCTCTTCACTATTACCACCACCACCACCATCACTACATCTTTACTAAAACGGCCTCCATCACCATTACTACCACCTGCACCATCACCACCACAATCATCACCAGACTCAATAATACCATTTCTACCTTCACCCCTTACCACATCCACCATTACCAACCTCACCTCTGTGCCCTCCACCTTGTCTTCCTTGCTCTGCAGACACCAGGGAGACAGCACTCCATGAGTACACACAGGAGGAAGGAAGATCCCCAACATTCAACAAGGTAGGTGTTGGGGGAAGAACAGGGAAGATAGCACATCTATCAGATGTAAAGCATACCATCCCAGGGTAGACTTTGAGGCTCATGTGCCTACATAAGGAAAACTCAAAAGTGTGGACCCATGCCCTGTACCATCAGCATCATCTGGGAAACAGATGCTCCATTTATAGACTCAATCTTGCAACCCTGACTCATCCCATCCGCCTCAGGGCCTGTGGCAATGCTACAAGACCTCATCCGGTCCATGTGCTGCACAGGTCCTACACGAGACAGTCAATGGCACCCGAGGAGAGTACACTGTGCATCAGCTGGGAAGACTTGTGAAAGGCATGCCTTAGGGCTGTGAGGCTTGACCCCAGCTCCTCTGCTTGCTAGTGCTGCAATCTCCGTCTTCATTTGAAATACATCAGGGCATGGGATGGCCGAAATTAAATGGGGTTCTGAACTAAAGCAGCATGACGTCCTCACACATCAGTAGCCTCTCACACAGTGGGCACTCAGATCATCATGCCAGCACCCACTACAGCACTACAGACTATGCTCGGGAGCACCAGGCACCGAGCCAATGCTGTCTTAAACAGAGAGACAGGAGTTAAGTACAGCAGGTGAGGGTCTGAGGCAATGTGAGATGACTCTAAGACGGCAAGTGTTTAGTGTTTCCATTTTCTCTAGTCTAAGAACTATTCTGGTATTAGGTACTTCAAAGGAAATGAAGAAACCTGTGAAAACATTTCTCAAGCTCTTCCATGTCGACTTTAAATTCCACCATCCTTCTATGTATTTAATTATAGCGGTCAGTGTTGGTATCAAGGGAAAATGGTCTACTTGGGCTTTAAAACTTGGCCATTAGTGACTCAGTTAAAAATAAATTCTCTTTCTGAGATGGAGAAAAGGAAAATGTGCTTTTGCTATGACCTGATAAAAATGTCACGGTGTGGCGCCTTTCTTGAAGAGCCTAGGCCGGATACCACTGAGGACTTCTTCAGACGTCCCCTTCTCAGTGGAGCAGGTCCACAGGGAAATCTGCTGGCAGGGGTGGCTGGGCCAGTCCACCACAGATGGCGTGCAGGAGCACTGTGGCTAATTGCTGCTCTTCTTTAAGCAGGAAGACAGGAACCGGCAGCGTAGGTGAGGGGTGCGATGTTTGCACAAATGTTCAGAGTTTGCATTTCAAACCAGTCCACAAACACAACCCTGAGGTACGCTGTATGCAGAACCCTAGACAAACGTGTCCAAGCTCTTCCATGTTGCAAAAGAGAAAACCGCAGACTGCAGTGTAGACACCCCGACCTTCTTCTGGGGCGTCCAGTCAGAGCCACGCCATACACCCCAGGGGACTCACTGTTTTTGTTTCCAAACAAGAAGGTTTTGAGACAGATCAGAGGGACCCCATTTTATCCTGAGGCCTGGGGACAGGAGTTAAACAGGCTGGGCAATGCCAGGTGCTATACATGCTGTTAAACACCATCAGAACGGAAAAAAAATATCACAACAAAATGAAAATGCCTTTGTATAACTTGAAAAATTAAAGGAATTTTCAGTTCAGTGTTTTAATATTTACCAAGGCATCACTGTAAACACTCCTAAATTCTTTTTCTTTCTGTGAATAACGGGCAGCTGCCAGCCTCACAGCCTTCTCACTGATCAAGTGGCCCTGTGGCAGCCTGGATGCCTGAGAAATCTCTCACTCTGAGGGCAACCCAGCTATCTACACAGGGCCCGCCACGGCTGAAGGCAACTACAGTCATGACCACTTGTCCCAGAATGATGTTTACTCTCTGCTATTCTCATGTAGGCCAGAGGGGGAGCACTTCCCTTGATGGCCCAGAAGGTAGCGCTGGACACATCCACAGGCTAGCTAAGTACCTACTCTTCAGCTCAGGCTCCTGGTCAGGAGAGGCAGCCTTTTGCACTGAAATACTGGCCCAATAAACAGCTTCTCCCAAATGGTCTTTCCTGGTACTGGCAGGTAACAAGGACACTGGAACCACGCAGGAACAGGGTACAGCCTGTGACGATGTGACGCTCATCTTCACTGTCAACCTGCCCAGATTTAGAGTCACCTAGGAGACCACAGCCCTGGGTGTGTCTGTGAAAGCATTTTCAGGGAGAAATCCTGCTGAAAAGACGAGACCCACTGAGCACGGGCAGCAGCATCCTGTGGGTCTGGATTCTACACATAATAAAAAAAGGGGGGGGGGTATGGAACAGGAGAACTGAGTACCAGCCCTTGTCTCTCTTTACTTGTTGACGGTGCATACAATGTGACCAGCTACCCCACACTCTCGTCATGATGGACCACGTCCTGGAACTGTTTTGGAGATAATAAAAGTAACTAATACTCCATAAAACCGTAACAGCTTACAGCTCCCGATTACTTAAGACAGTGTAATAAGTTGGAGGGGACCCCAAGATATTAGCACTATAGGGCAAACAGTGCCCTGAGAATAGAAGGCCTTTGGGGCTTAGGCCTCCACCTCACGTTAGGATATCAGCGCCACAGGACAGGTTCTCACAGCAACAGAGCTGTGTCTGTGCAGCCATAGCACAAATGTACAATGAAGATCCACAGTGCTGGAAACTGCCTGGAGAAACCCCAAGGACAAGAACCATGTGGGCGGAGGGGACTCAGCACGCTCCTGCTGCACGGTTCAGGCTCCCTCTACACAGACCTCCTCCTCAGGGTTCGTCACTGAAGTTGAGATCCTCTCAAAATATCAAAACCATGGGTCAAGTAATAGGCCTAGGGCTTCCAAAAGCAGAAGGCAGAAACAGTGGTAGGAGCTTTGCAAAATCTCCTCCTCCAAGGAAGGACACCCCAGGCAAAGCTGATATACCGCCGTGTGAAGACCCAGCACTGACAAGACAGGCTCTTCACCGAGGACTTGATTTCAACAGCAAAGCCACCCTTGGCATGACAGGCTCATAGTTTAGGACTCGGAGCCTGTATCGATCTGCAGCTGGCCTGCATGAAGACTGAAGAGACAATTCCCACACAGAAGCCGGTTAAGCAGGAACAGTATTCGCGGGTTTGGAACCTGAGACTTGTGCACAGGCTTGTTGCTGTTTGTCCCCACCCACAGAAATGCACATCCGATTTTGAAAGTGTGATGAGCTAAAGTGACCTCACTCCTACTCGTGTGTGTGTGTGTGTGTGTGTGTGTGTGTGTGTGTGTGTGTGTGTGTGTGTGTGTGTGTGTGTGTGTGTCTCCTGCGATCCCTGACTCTCAGCGTGAGCATCAGGCCCTGGCTGGGAGTCCACGGAAGGGGAGGAGGCCGAGGCTTAGGGCTGTGTATCTGCACTCAAATATAGAGATTAAAAAATGCTGAAGAGAGAGAAGAAAAGAGAGTACACAGCTGCTGTCCCCCAAACAGACCTCCCATCTGCCACCCACGATTTGCATGTCACCTTCTCCGGGCTCATTTGTACTTCATTAACTGCCATTGACTTAACAAGATTTATGCAAATGACACCATAGGAGCTCCCTAACTCCCACTGCAATCAAGTGATTATGTATGTACAACTTGCCACAGTGATGAAAAATTAATACGTGACAAGCCCACTGGCCGCTGAGCTGGGCCGCTGGCTTTTATTTTTCTTGCTTTGCTTTTTCCTATCTACTCGAATAGACCTTATCCTATTAGTAAGAAAAGAGACAGGCTCTCTAAATCCATCTGCTCTGGGTACCCAGACAGGACAAAAGAAGACTTGGGCTGGGATCCTGAAGACATGAGATTATAGCTAGGAAACAATCCCTTATTCTTGAGGAACCTTTGATTGGGATAAGAGGGAAAAGAATAAAGTCATGGGTGATGGTGACTTGGCCACCTACCTGCTACAAGCTAAACAGGGGAAGGCAACTTACACACATGGGCAACCTGTATAAGCCTGAGGGAGGTCACAAGGCATGCAAGATGGGCCCATTCAACTCCTAAGCCCCTGCACGATTTCTGTGGAGGAACAGAAGCCTGCAATGACCAAAACACAAAGTGACTCCTTTGCCATGAGGCCGCTGGTCCAGCAGCTATGGGGGCTCTCAGCAGTTTCAACTGGGATTCACTGAAGACCAAGGACGTGACTGATCGTGAGGGACACGGGCAGGGTAAGCAGTTGCAAATGAACAGCAATGCTTTCCCCTGAGGACAGCAGCATATCCCTGCAGCATCCCTGAAGAAACGTGTTGACACAGGCACAGCCTTACACATACTCTACATAGCATGAGATACTTATGTGAGGTGAGGGTTCCCGTGTTTAATTTAACACCTGTGAAACCTGGGGCTGAAGAGATGGCTTTAGTGACTAAATCCACTTAATGCTCCTGCAGAGGGCCCAAGTTTGGTTTCCAGCACCCACATGTGGTGGCTCACAACTACCTGTAACTCCAGTTCCAGGGGTTCCAATGCCACCTCCTCCTGGCCTCTGCATGTACCTGCATGCACATGGCGCATATAAACTAATGCAGGCATACACACATTAAAAAAAATTCTTTGAAACTGTTAAATTTGCACTGGAGGGTTCTTGTCACGGTGCAGTGGACAGCGCACAGATGTGTAGTACCCAGCTGCCTAGCCCTGAATGTTCATCCTGTTTGCATTTAACTTGAGATAACATAACCTAATGGTCCCCACTCTGCTAGGGGTTAAACAGGACTCTTTATATAATCAAAACACGTAGATAATAAGCTCTCATTTGAATGTTCCACCATGGGCTTCTTAGAATTCTAGGCAGGTACTGCCCCCTTCAGGCTTCGTCCGCGCAATCCTCATGTTTCCATACAGAGGTTACCACAAGCAGAGTGAGGACAGTAAGGAGTGTAGCTAACCTCAAACGATCCACGTGTCTTGAAAATGTGGGCACACACAGAGTGCAGCACTGGTCACTGTAACTACCCAGACACCCTAACAACATTGCCCTTACTCAGAATATGCATGGTGCCTCTGACATGGGGACCTGGAACATCACAGACAAAAAGTTGCAGCCTGGCTGGGACGTTAAAACCCTCTGTGGAACTGTCTAGGAGGCACGAGCGTTCCAAGACAGACTTCTCCAGGTCCACACCTCACTGGGAGCAGACCAGGTAAGCCCCTGACGCGGGGTACCTAATAGAAGAAATCAAGTGCTGCCTGTACTCAGGAGTCAAAAGAAAACCACGATTCACATTTCAACAAGGCTATCATGAACACCCAAGAGAGAAAGGCTTCCCCAAGGAATGCGGTGCCTCCATTTCACATTAGACGGTCATCTCCTGTCTTTGCAAACTGAAATTTCAGTTTGAGAAGCTGTCCCTGCCCAAAAATGAGCAGGGAATAAACTAAGTGAGGCTCCGATTACACCAGGGCCTGGCTGGCTCACTATGAGTTTCTTGCTAGGAGAGTAAGCCTCTTCCCCAAACCAGGCGTGGACAGGAATCAGAAGACGATGTACATTAAGTAGCAATCTTCTTCAATGTCCCAAGCACCAGTTCCTCAAATTAAAAATAGCTACATAATTTTTATGACTCTACATGAAATAACACTACACACAAATCATGCACTAAAATGGCTTTATGTGGAGTTAGATTATAATAAATAAGCAAAACGAGTAAACAGCTATGTACGTGGCCCTCGGAAGTAATGAACCTGTTTATAAGGAAAACACCACCCATCACCAGGAAGGCTTCTTGCCTTCTTTGTAAACACGTAGAAGGTGAAAATTTTTTTCTTCAAGGTGCTGCAAGATGGCCCCTAAATTTGTCACCAAGTACAGTAAGGATGGTCCTACGCAGAGGCACAACAGCCTCGGCTGACACCTCTAAGGTCTCCCTCCCCTGAGTCAAAGGCTTACACTATCCTGTAGGCACACAGGCCACTCTGGCCTGCAGCTGGCACGTGGGAGTGCAGCAGTCTCTGCTTCTCAGAAATCCCCCGTGGCTCCTGAGCTCCCACATCTTCAGGCTGAAATGCTCCAGCCTCTCTCACAAGGGCCGCAGCCATTAACTGCATGCAGGTGGACCCTGCCCCACTGCTGTGAGTCCACTGTGTCTGCACGAAAGATTCCCTCCCCGGAACCAGCGCCCATTCGCACAGACCAAGTGAAGCTGGGCGGTAGCCCCAGAAGAGTCAACGGATGCTCTAAACCAACCAGAGCTATGAGCGGGCCACCAGTGTCATCCGTGGAAGGCAGAACTATTTCCTGCCCACAGATTTCATGCTCCCTCCGCCCCACCCCCAACAAACAGAATACACTCTAAATCAATTGGCTTTATCAACCAAAAAGATGGCATTTCCAGGGCTGCCGAGCGGGATTGAACTCTTTATTCTTATTGTTTTGGAAATGAAGCAGCAAAAAGACGTCACACGTGAATTCCAGCGCGTCTTGCTTAGAGACGTGAAGTAATTTAGGACCTGGTTTCCGGGCTAATGAAAACCCATTTCAGGCTAGCAACATTGGCCAAAACAAATGCTTGAATTCAAGTCCTGTTGTGTAATGGGGAAGTTTAATTAAGGCCCCACATTACAGCTGTAAATGTTCCTGTGTATAATAAGGTCTAAATGAAACTGAACCTAATCAAAGTTACAATCCCTTCATTAGCAAATTACAAACAAGAGCGCACAGCTGACACGCCGGCTATGATTATTACAACTAATTGCCTCGTTGTTACAGACCAGCCTGAAACAGTGTTCAGATGTCCGTCTGCAAGAGCAAATTAGGGCCACGTCAGGCTATTCCTGTGATCACAAGGGGTTCTTCTACAGCGATCTGATTTACCCCTGTCGCCTGGCGGCCAGCGGCCCAATCAAAGCCACGCTACAAAGGCAGCCTTTGAAGCTGGTGCAGCATGGAAACAGGCTCCATATGCAGGCGGGCAGACCGCACTTCATTAGAGCTGTTGTCGCATTTCCCTCTTCTTATTCTAATGATCCCATTTTAATACTCACAGGAACCCCTTCTAATTGATGTCAAGTGAGTGACTTCTACATTCATCAACAGAGCACATCAAACAAACCCTGGTGCTTGAGCCAGCATCATCCCAGGCTGCGCCGAGGTGTGTCTCCAGTGAGGCTGGGAAGGGGACAAGTGTACCTGTTTAATTGGGATGGCTCGCCCGCTCCCGATGCTGTCCGCACGGCTCTCCAGGCCTTTCTTCTCTTTGTCTGGGTCGCTCCCTTTCCTAGACTGCAAAGCAAAAGTAAAGTTAGCATTTGGGCGAGGGTTGTGGCTGCCAGACGGGTCTTGCCCCAGCGTGTAGAGCCCCTGCCAACAGGATTCAGAACGGCCACCCCCAGCAGTTCATCTGCACTGACTCATCACTCCAAAGAGAATTTTCTAAACTTTCCCCCTGACTTTTTCTACTGCAAAATTATCTTTTAATTCTTTTTTAAAGAGTTCAAAATGCAATTACTAGAAACCAATGGACCGTCCAGGAGCAACGCCCAACGAGAAAACACATTCTAGAGCTGCAGTTAGCATAGCTGAAGAGAGGGGGTTGGGTGGCTCAAAGGTTATCTGGAAGCCCCACTACAGAAATGTATGGATTAAATTAATGTCTGGATGATTTAAAAAACCTATTAACCACTCAGCAGTGTGACTTACTGGTATACCCCCAATGAGTCGTTTCAAGGGGCAAGAAGCAGCGTTTCCTTTTCTTGCTTCTGGACGGCTAGAAAGCCACAATTTCAAAGTTAAAGCACTCTACTGCAGCAAGAAGATAACGGAGGCAAAAAACTGAAAATCTCTTTTTGACAAAATGTCAACATTCAGGGAGCCAACGAGCAACTGTTTGCTTGCCAGGTTCCTGAGCCAATTATCTTGGAAGGATTGTCGGTGTTATGTGAACTGCCCGGTAGCTGGCAGGTGCAGGGAGGAGGGCACCTGGGGGAGGCTGCAGGAGCGCCAGCCACCGTCCACGTCCCGTCTCCTGCTGGCATGAGCAAGTGTAAGCACGGTGATTGTCTGACAGATTTATTTTATTATGAGAGAAAGATCTGAGACTCGTCCTCCTTAATAACTGTGCTGACAAGTGACAACTTCACTCCATTACTTTTCAATGGGAACATTACTCACGCAATATTGAAAATGGAGAAACATTTTCCCGTGCTTTTCAAATCTGAGATGATATATGAAACGGAGAGACTTGATGGTGTCCGGTACTGCTGGGAGTAGCTAATGAAATTCAGATTCAAAAGGGTGTGGGACGAAGCAGACGATGCCTCTAAAACAGTATCCTAAAAGGCAAGTCTCTGGGGTACAATAAAAGCAAGGGCTGATGGGACAGATGTAAGATTTCAGCCCAGGTCACCGCTAAAATTCAGACAGAAGACCCAGAGAAAGGTGCGTGTGCTATCAACTCAGCTTAGGCACTTCAAAGGCACTGACTTTGCCACGTGGCAGTGCACGTGAGAAAGCACACTCTTAGCTGATGGCAGGGACTTCTGCATTTATCTAATGCCTCCTTGGTGCCCTCATCATGGGCCTCAGCTATGCTATAGGAACCCCTCACTCTTTACTCTTCTCAGTAACGCACAGCCGGACTGTACACAGCCAACTCTTTCCCCCATCGTCAGTTCGTGCGAAGGCGGGCCAGGGAACTTTCCAATTGGGAAATATGTTCCAAAGCTCGTGGCTGACAATACTTCAGAAATCCTGAATCAATGGAGGAGAGCATTGAGGGTATTTTAGGAACTTTATCAGTTCTAAATACCTAAATTTGAAAATCCATCTTCATTATTCTCCATTAAGCAGAACAATTAACAAAACAAACATTAAAAAAAAAAATGAACATTTTCCTGGAGGCGGCGCATCTGTCCCCAGTCAATGTTCTCAGAGCAGAATTCCAGATTCCACGAAAGAGGGAAGCAACAGCACACAGCTCCAAACATGCAAAGAAACAGAAGCCACGCTCCATACAACCACACACCCAGAGACACATGAGATGGAAACTCAGGGTACCCACTGGAAAAAAGGAAATCCACCACTGAAGACACGATTTCTGTGGAGAGTACCATAAAACTAAAGGAAAGAGCTCCAACAAGCTGCTGGGTCTTCGTGATTGCCACCTACACACTGCCTCAAAAAGAGAACTAAGCCACAGCCAATCCACTAGATACAAAACCCTGTGCCTCTGACTCCCTGGGTAAGTATCTTTGCTTTCCTGCCCACTTTGAGAGTCTTCAGTGGTGCACATCCTCCCCTCTCTGCCAACACTGCTCATTAGGTGCTGCTGGCAGCCCTCAGTAGCCACGGCTGTATCCAGCCTGCCACATTCTTCAGAACCAGGTTTTACCATACCCAGTGCGGGTCCTGGGGACTTGAAGCTTAGAAGGACTGCCGAGCCCCACAGACACTGAAGACAGAGGGAAGAGACAGAGTGTCCAGTTCACTTGAAAATGTCTAATTCCCTATGTGTGATAAACAAAGTCACAGAGGCAGCCAGTCCCTTGCATACTGGGCAGAGAGCCGCTGCTGGCATCTCTGCCCATCAAACAGAGCCTGCTCTCCTCGCTCCAAACAGGCAGGCAGGAGCGGATAGAACACACCATGCCAGGCTTGGGGCTCCTGTTCTCCGCAAGGCACCAAGTGTCGAATCTTTTATGCTGTGGATTTCACTGTCTTTTCTTCTCCACTGAGCTTCTCTGAGTAGGGCCAGGTTATGCATTATCTTTGAGTACTGGTGTGCTTAGCTCCGTTTAATGCTATCAGCATCACACTGTAAGCTTTTTAAAATACCACGCAAAGACACAATTCTGTAAAAGCTTGGAAAGACATAAAACACCACCATACAGAACTTAGGGAGCCTTGCTAGCTTAACACACCCGAATGCGGACAACACACTATACCCGCTCAGGTAAATAGCAAGGCCTGGAACACAGGCAGGGGGATGGCTAGGGTAGCTTGGGTACCTCACGAAGCAGCTGCAAACTGCTCAATCTCATGATTGTCACAGAAAGTGCACGTAGGGTTTCTTCTTTTTTAATTCTTACATATTACAAAATCATTCAATAAAACATTGTTATTACACGTAAACCAGACTATTAAATGAACTGTTTTTTTTTTTTTTTTTAAATCCTGTATTTCTAAAGTAGGCATCCAACGGGCCGTCTCCTACTGTTTCATTTCTCAAAGCAATGGCCTTACATAAAAAAAAAATTAACAAAACATGATGCAATTTAAATTCTCACTGGTAAGGCATAATTGCCTTGGCAAAGTAATGTATGACCTTCTACAGCTAGAGTGATTTAGCTTATGGAATTTCATACAAAATACATGGGATTTATTTGTTTAAGCCTGTATGTTTGAAAAAAAAGAAAAGAAAAGAAAGAAAGAAAGAAAGAAAGAAAGAAAACAAAACAACAACAACCCAAAAAACAAAAACTTGAGAGCTGAAGATGTTAACCCTGTGTGGCACAGAACCACTTTAGAAGGCATGTAAGGAGGAGAACTGTGTGCATACAGATCACTTCCAGCATTTTCAGATTTGCTAACAGAGAGATGGACAGTGCCCACCACCTGCACATCTCCATTCTGGACTGCAGGGAGAGTTAACTAAGATGGTTTGCCTCCCGCACAGCTGTCGACAGATCTAAATGCACACATGCTTTGGCAATGTAAGTCAAAAGTCACCCATAGCAACAGGATGGAGACTGCAAAACTGGACAGATTTAAAGATAGAGTCGGACTGTTGTCTATTAAAATCTGACTTGTTAATTTGCTTAGGTTTCAGAATTAATGCTCCTTCCTCACACTGCTTGTATGACACTGACATCTAGTGGAGCTGATGTTTCTAAGTCCTTTATCTGAAAATTCTTGCCAGCACCTCCACCACCACTCTGCCCCATGCTGAAGCCAAACCAATGAACAACCAAGACACTGGGGCTTTGCTGGAATTTCAGCTAGTTTATGCTTTAGAGCCACAACACAAAACTAAGGCAGCACTACATTCTGTTCTATGAACACTAGCTGGGAAACCAGATTCAATACTTTATTTTTAAACTGTCCTCTGACATTAAAGAGAAGAGAGCAAGTCCACACAGCCTGAGGTGCTTTAAGACACCTCGGTTACAGTGCAGTTCACGGGGAGCTTAACAGCTTGTAACAGCTCCTGCACTTGCCCTTTAACGCCAGTAGCACTGTGGCTTCCTTTCAGTGTGGCCAGCTCTGGCCACAAGCATGCCTCTTAGACACTGAGCACAGGCAGAGCTCGAAGAACAGCTATTGTCAGCAATATCTGTTTCCCCCTCTTCATCTTCAGGTCTTAAAATTAAGATCCTCATCACATCATGTGACTTGTCAACCACTCAGGCCCTGAGCTCTTTTTGGAGACAGGAAGTAGAATCTCCTAACAAACAGTTCTGTGATTTGTCCTGGTTTTTGTTTATTTCTTTATATGGTGGAAAGCAAAGTTAATGTGCACTGACTAGGCAGGAAGCCAGCCAGGAGACCTCTCACAGCCATTCCTACAGTGCGGTGGTGGGGTACAAAGACTCCTCATCCACCACTCCTCAACACTCTTGGCGCCCAGAGCCTCTGAAGCCAGCTGTGGCTTCTGTAACTGGGTTTCTTTGTGGCCCATTGAGTCACAAGTGAATGAGCATACTGTTTTGGGAGGTGGCACCTTCTCAACTGAGGGTCCTGCTCTGGCCATCCCACTAGAAACTGACACTTATGTAACCTCCGGGGCTGTGTGTCCTAGGAACTATATAGCACAACGCCTTCCATCCGTGCACTACTTAACGCGTATCAGACAGTCACCTGCACTGCATGTAAGACAGAACAACCCCTCCAGACCATCCAGCAGGCCAGTATCTACCTGGGCTGAACATCACAGCAGCCTATGTTCCTGACTTCAACAGCAGCAAGAAAACCACAAATAATACCACTAAGGCTGCTCCGCCCCTCCAGGGAATGCTCTCAGTAGACAGCTCCACTGCGGAATAGCAACTGCTCCCAGATCAGAGAGGTCCAGGGCTTTGTCTAAGGTCAAACATGCTGCCAGCCGTGTGCCAGAACTGCAGGATACAAGGTAGCAGAGGAAAGGACAGGGTGGCTCAAAGGGGACCTGCTGTCATCAGCAGACCTGAGCATGAGTGACCTAACCACAGATATAGCCACAGGCATGGTGGGAAAGAGTGAGGCACCCACAGATGTGGACGGTACCCACATCAGGTGGCCACCATCGAATGAAACCATCAGTTCCACCTCAGACAATAAACTTCTAGCTACTCCTGGGAGACCTCCTTTAGGTCAAGATAGGAATAAGAAATGTCCTTGTGACAGTCAATAGCATCATCCAGGGTCAACTGATCTACACAGACTTTAAGCAGATATACTATGCAGAGCTGGTGGGGAGAGAAAAGCTCTGGGCTCAACTGCAAAGCCATCCATTATTGACTGGTGATGTCTACTGGGCATTAAGAGGCAGGAAACAGTATGTTTGCTTCATCTGTAGTTCAGGGAGTATCTGCACCCATCAGCCCGAGGAGGTGGAAACGTGTGCATAGCTGGTTCCAGCTTGGACTCAAGAGTTTCTATGTCAAAGCTCAGATTTCCAGCCCTGAAGGACTCTGAGGAAGGTCTAAGAGAAGCCGGTGGCAGGGAGTGCCTAGAGCCATGGACAGAGGGGTGAGGTTGCAATCCTGAAGTAAAGGCAAGTCCTAGCCCCATGCCCACCTCTGTTTCAGTTCTCAGGTACCAGCAAGTGAGCAGGGCTATGGATAAGGCCTTTGTGATTGGCCAGATACAAATGGCAACTCCCCAAGACCTCCACTGTCCCTCTGCATCTAACACAAGTCTTTAATGTGAGACCATGAGAGCCCTGGGAGGGTAAAGGTTGTGCACAAACTCCTCAGGATTCACACTCACTCAGTTCCTGCTGGGATATTTTCCCACTCTGCTCAGGACCCAAGTCTTTGCTTCTCACAATTTCCTCAGACTCCATGGCGCATTGCGACTCTTAGTTTAGCTTGGATTCAGCAAACATCACTGGACCCTGGGACAGATGTATGACTTAAGATGTCAGTGACATTGAGAGGTTGGTCTCCAGGACTGACACTCACCGTGAATAGGTTGGACCTGCGCTTGGACTGCTTCCGGACAGGCGTTGGAGTGTTGGCAGTAGGAGGGACGTCGATCCGAAGCTCCTTCTGGCTGGTGCTTGGGGTCGAAGGGACAGAGGAGGAGTAGTCACTTAAACTCCCACCTCCATTACTTGTCTGTAAAAAATAAAAGAATAAAACAAAGCAAAACAAAACAAAACAAAATATTCTGTTAGTGAAACAGCATTACAACCACCCAAAAACAGGATCACAGTGAGAAAAATAGCAAGCAACAATGAAATAGCAACTGTGAGAAAAGGTATCAACTTCCCTTACCTGCCCAGGTTTACTAATACCAAATGCTGTTGGAAGCAGAGCAAGAGTTGCTTTGTCTGAGAAAAGAGACCTCAGAGATCTCCATAATGTACCTTGAAATTTTCTTTCTGCTTCTTGAGCCAGTCTTGCAGTGTTGCACAGGCTGACCCTAAAACTCACTATGTAGCCCACGTTAGACTTGAAATAATCCTCTTGTCTCAGGCTCTAAACTACTGAAACTACAGATATGAGCTACCACGTGAGCAAACTTTGAAAAAGAATTGAAAAAAAAATTATTCTTCCTTTGGAAAACGAAGATGCAGTTTAAAATGGCCCTACGGTCATTTCGCTGCTCCTCCTGGAATGAAGAGAGGGAATGGCCACGCAGAACAAGTGGCCATTCTTAATTTAACCTCACAAATCGGAGAACTAAACTAAAATGTTTTTAGACCACTCAAAAGTTAAAGACACCAACCATAAAGGTGTTCAGGCATGTGGCTGGCCCATCCAAAGCCCCAGGAGTAAATTCGCCAAGGCAATGGCTCCCAAACAACCTGAGTGCCTGCAATGGGACACTCGCCCAAGGAAGACTAACTGCAGAACAAGGACCAGCAAGTCACCAGCTCCTCAACGCAGTCCTGGGTGGATCCTGGTGACAGTACTTTGCTTCCAAGTTAATAACTTAACAAAACGTTGTTAGGGGATACTACCAGCTTCCATGGGTCCTACAGGAGATGGTGGTTATAGGCTAACCCCAGATCTAAGCATAAATGTGTTCCTTAGCTGGTGAGATTTACTCACAACTGTTTCCCATTATAAACCCGACAAGAGTAAAGCCAGTGATTTCAATCAACAGCGAAGACAGCAGCACACACCTGGCACCACCCTGTGCCAACATGCCTCATAACGCAGGCAGTGTGCAGAGAGAACATTAAAGATCAACTCCCATAAAGCCCACTTGGCCACAGCAGCTTCTGAAGGAAATGGGAAGTCAATTACAGACATGCTGTTATTTACAAAGTTGGAAAAAAGAAGGGGGTGGGGGGACGATGACAGCTTTGGCACTGGCTGTGAACATTCCCTGTACCAAGTCCTCCTTGGCGCTCACTCTGTGCCTCACCTCCCACACCACCCTGCGTACCTGGCTGATGTGCACGGCTGACACCTGGGCAGAACACACAGAGGAGTGGCTTGGAGAGTTGGGTAAGGATTTGCAGGGGCCTATAGACAGCTGCTGCTTCTTCCTTGTGGCAACAATCTTCTGGGCAACTAGAGGACACAGAGGCAGGAAACATCGATGTGAGGCTGGTGGGCCAATATGAGGTGAACAACAGGGAGCTCTGTGATCCCTGCCTCCTACCATCTCTGCATCTATAGTGAGTTTCATCTGGACACCTGACTACTAGGATAACCCAAACATTCTCCAGGGCTTTTGAATCCCATCCCCCAGCTGTACATGGCCCAAAAGTGAGCCCCGGCCAATGGGATTAGAGCACAAACAAGCAATTGGCCAATGTTGCTTTCAGGACCTGTTCTCAGGTAAGAACTGTTCTTTGCGCCTTTTTCTTCTTTGTCTTTTTGCTTGTTCTTTCTAAAATGTACAGAAGAGACCAGCAGCCACCCAGGACCATTAGGTGACTTGGGAATGGAAGCTACACCAATGAGATGAGATGCAGAACAGATCAGTCTTGATTCCTGGGATGGCCTCAGCCTGCTCCAACCACCTCAGGGGGACTCAGATGTGCAACAAGAGCACACACCCACCACTTACTATCCTAACAAAACAACACTTCCCAGTCAGTTGGTGTAGGAATAATCCCAAATAAGGAAAAATGAACAAAATCCCTTTGAAATTTTTCCTAAAGAATGGCTTGTAACTTTACAAACTGGGTAGAATTATACCCAAGAAAGAGCAATTATATCCAAGACCTTTTTCCTTTTTTAAGAAAAAATTCTAACATACTACACCACAAACACTAGAAGTTTATCTTAATCGATGCAAAAATAAATTCAACCAGCCATAACTTCTCTCAGCAACCAGGCTTGCTGATAAAGCATATCTTTCGAATTTAACTGCAAGGAAAGGCAATAATCAGAAAACCGTTCTTACACCAATAGGTGTCACTGCAGGAGAGTAACTGTAGTCTGTACCTTCTCGGAGGCAGGTCTTTGGGGAACTGGAATTAAGTCTGGAGCTCCCTGGTCTTTGCTCTACACACACTGCTGCTGCTGCTGCCTTTGAGACACTCTGTCCCTCTAGGACAGTGCTTACAGGATACCACATAGTGTTCACAGATAATTTCACTTCTAAATGCACACAACTTTAAGCAGAAACTGGTGTGTCCACAGCTCATGGCTTTTGTGCAAATGAAGATAGTGTTAAATAGGACAAAGTGGAAATGCAATCTATAAAAAATGGCTCCCAGAGACGCAGCAGCAGCAGCTTCATCAGGCACGGCTCACCTCCAGAAGGCTCCTCATCACCCTGAAAGGACGGTATCAATTAATTTTATCTTCCCGCCATATATTGATCATAACCTTCATCAGCTAATCATGTTTAAATTACAGAGGAATAGTGTGGCACTCCGTCATCGCAAAGCCATTGGTGTATTGATCAGGGACTGTTGAAAATGTGTATTAGACTATCTTAAGGGAAAAAAAAAAAAATCATTACCTGAACTCAAAAGTAAAATCTAAGGTCAGTGTCCAAGAACTGCAAAACAAGTGTCCCAGGGAGGTTCTGAAATTTCAAGGCCCAAATTAACCCTGGGTGCTGTGATTTGAATGTGAAATGTCCCTTTGGGCTTGTGTGTTTGGAACTTATTCCCCTGCTGGTGCTGCTGTTTGAGGAGTTCTTGAAAAGTCTGAAGGTGGAGCTCTTTTGGAGGTTATACTCTGGCCCCACTTTCTGCTCTCCCTCTTTCTGCTTCCTGTGTGCAGATGAAATATGACCTGCCAGCCCCATTTCCTGTTCTCCCTCTTTATCCTTCCTGTGTGCAGATGAAATGTGACCAGCCGGCCCCCACTTCCTGTTCTCCCTCTTTCTCCTTCCTGTGTGCAGATGAAATGTGACCAGCTAGCTTCCTGACTGCCAGTCTATCTTCATGTTTCTGCTGCTATGCCTTCCCTGCCAAGAGAAGCCATATAATATCCCCTCTGGAACTGCCAGTCAAAATACCCACTCCCAAAGTTTCTCTTTCTATCAGGATTTCTGTCACAGCAACAAAAAATGAATACACCAAGTGACTAATCGTTTGCAAAAAGAAGTTCAGATGAACAACATTTCTGTTTTGCTCCCAGCTAAGTTTCCACCAAGCTGGACCCACAACTATTTGACCACAGACCTTGGAGGAAAGGCACAAAACCTGCTTAAACACGCACTTTGGACTCCTGTTACAAAGAGTCTTCCATGTGAAGGGAAGGTTTAGGAAACTGAGTCAAGTATGTTTGTGGAAACTGTCATTGTGTGAAACTTTGAATGCAGATTCCCTGCTGTCCTTCTTAGAAGGCACCGGGCAAGTATTCAGTGAGCGCAGCCACAGCAAAGCCACAGTGGGTGGCACGGGGTGTGGCTGCACACTAACTCTAAGCCTCTTACCACCCATGTTCTTCCAATCTTAATTACCAAAACACAGACCCACAACATCTAACAACTGACAGCATTTATTTTTACCACATTGATTTCATGTTTGACCTATTTTCTCATTATTCTTTAGACCTTCTAACTTACATACACCAATAAAGGAAAGAAATTTTACTTTAAAGTGTTTTGTTCTACAATGTTGTGAGTACTTTAGAGAGATACACCATAGCAGGGGCACACCTACTTAATGACGGACAAGAAGATTCTGAGTAAGGATGAATTGAATGAGAAATGGGGGAAGGTGAAAATGTATATTTGTTGTCCAGTAACTTCTTGCTAACAGGCACATATTTGCTAATGGCTGCTGCTGCTGCGACTACCTACTTTATGTATCAGAGAGGATACAGCACACCTGGGTGCCTTGGTTAAAAACTTTGCTAAAAGTGTCACTAGGTGAGTAAAAAGTACAGTGACAACTCCAATCAGGAAGAGACCGTGCACGCTATTACAGGACTGTGACCATCATCACGTGACTCTGCGGAAATCTGGGCAGATCCACAGGACCCTGATCTCAACAGGTAAGTGCTTGGCCTCTCCCTAATCACCACTCTAAGGCAAGGGCCACCAGAGGTGGGAAAGGAGGCCCCACCCCTTTGAGACTGTAATTACTGGTGATACTTGAAATACTTAAGTGCTGCTGGTAGATTTACAGTAAAATATAACCCCAGGCTTTACTGGCTGGGTGACCTCATCTTCTTTGAGTTGGCTATTGCCTTGATCATTCAACAAATACACCGTTACATATTTTAGATCGGCATTCATATGTAAATGTCTCATTTAATGTGTCATGCATCAAACAAGCACACAAGCCCAAAAGAATCTGCCTTTTTTTTTTTTTTTTTTAATTGTCGAGATTTAACATTCTCTCATACTTGGTGTAATTTCTGGACACTGTATGCTGTGCTCCATCTAAAAGTGTCACCTGGAAAGGGATGGCCATGACACTTTCCCTGCCTGGCCCACAAATTCCTACCTTCTCCATTGAGGTCCCTTTAAAGTTGCTTCCACTCCAACTTAGCTTTCTGTTTGGACTTGAATAGTAGGCAAAAAACAAAACACACACACACACACACACACACAAGCCACCACCACCAAAAAACCCAAACAACCCCCCCCCCCACCCCCCGCAAAACAACAACAACCAACCCTACTCCCTTTGGCTAGCCCTTCAGTCCTTCCTATGGATTTAACTGTGCAAGGCTCACAGCAGTCAAATGCAGGCAGAGAAGCAAGTCAGAATGGCACCACTGTATGTAGGAGGTTGGCTGCTGTCTGGGAGTGTGACGAGTTCTCCTCCGCGTTGCAAAGGCTCTACCCTAATCTGGGTTAATGCATGATAGCTTTCAACCGAAACATATATTCCTGTATACAGCCCCACTCTCCAATTAGAAAAAGTTACAGATCACAACAACAAAAGAACCTGCACTTATTTCCTCCTTCCAAAAACCTGTACATTTTCTAACAAACAAGGAAGCACCCCCCCCAACCCCGTTGAAATTGACTGCTCTGCTCAACCCTCATCAGACATCCCTTATCTTCTTCCATGATGTCACTGTCTCACCTACACAAAAGTATGAACCTCCTTGGTCCTACACCAAGAACATGAGCCCTCTGCTTACAGGGCTGTGACCATGCACATGAAAGTAGTTCTTGTCTCCACCGTGGGAGACCCAGGACCTCACTCTATCCAGCAGATCCAGAGGACCCAGCAGGAGCCAGGTGTGGTGGCTCCTGGTCTTGCAGAACCTGAAATACCAAGGCAGAAAGAAAAGTTCTAGTTCTAGGCCAGCCTGGACCACACAGAGATAGCCCCAAATATAATGAGTGAACAAAAACCTAGGGAGATGAAGACGGCAGCTCAGACAACGCCTGGAGGTCTCAGTAGGACCCCACCCCAGGCTACATGCCCCAGGGACGGGACGCCTCCTCCTCACTTCGCGCCTCTTCCTCCATTTCTAAGGGTACTTCCTCAACTGCCTGTGGTGACTTTAAAGAGTCATGTCCCTCACACTCTCAGGCGTTTGAATGCTTGGTCCGTGGGTGGTGGCACTGCTTGGGGAGGCTTAGAGGGTGTGACCTTGCTGGGGAAGTAGGTTACTCGAGGCCGACTTTGAGAGTTTACTACTTCCTTGTCATGATGGACACTTACTTTCTGGAACTGTAAGCCCAAATAAACTCTATGACTAATATAGTGACGTAAGGGAAAAAAGCTTGTATGTCAACCAAGCAGCGGCCCGGGCCTTTCTCTCCAGCAAGTCTGTGTCCTTGGCTAAGGCCACCTTCCCAACTTCTGATCCCTGGACCTCAGGAAGCTGGTCTGTCTCTGTGACCCTGTGTGGTGCCCGGGGTCCCTGGTAACTGCCTGGAGGTTAGATCATGCGTTCCTACACAAGCCCTGGGCAGTGTCCGCTACAACTGACCATCCCATCCATTCCTTTTTCTAGGCTTCCAGAATACACAAGGTCCTTGGCATCATCGCCCTCTGCCTGGAACTACTCTGATCCTCAGCCTTCCCTAAGCTCCAGGCTCTCTCCTGGAGGCTCCTGCACATCCATGCTTTTGTAAGCACCTCAGTGCTGATGATGGTTCTCAATGCCTGTCCTGAGGCCCTCCTGTGTTCCAAAGTGACCACACAACCGCAGCCAGCACAACATCTGGCTCTGCTATGCTTGGGCACTCAGGAGTCTACACTGCCCAGCCCATACAGCCTCCCCTCCCCCTGCATCCTCAGTTCCCTGTGCAGCAGTCCCAGGTCCAAGCATGGGCAGAGAAGACAAAGCTGACCACTGCTGCAACCACCAGAGATGCTCCCAAACTCATCTTCACTGTCAATATCCTGTGCAAGTGCTCACCTCCCATAGCTGACTAGGACAGAGCCCATGAGGGACCCCTAACTGCAGCCTGAGGCCCAAGCCTGCTGCAGAGTCATCAGATGACTCTGTTCTGAGTGACATTGTTCTGAGTAGGTTTGCAATGGCTTTGGTCATACAAACCTTATGTAGGTTAAGAACAGGTTCTGCACTCCTGTGAGATGGCCCTACCTCCTCTAGATCAAAGATCTCCGATAAGTCCCCAGAGGTTCTACAACTGAAGCTCTCAGCCTGTGGGCCACAGCCCCTTTGGCAAACCTCAATCTCCAAAGAATATTTACATTACAATTCACAAAAGTGGCAAAATCACAGTAATGGAGTAGCAACGAAAATAATTTTATTGTTGGGGGGTCACCACAGCATGAGGAGCTATATTAAAGGGACACAACATTGGGAAGGTTTAAACCACTGCTTTAGAGGGAGCAGATGACATCTGTGGAGTAAATGAGTTCAGAATGGCATACAGCCGTGTCATCTAAGGTACACAGACCTAAGTACCTAAGATCTGTGGTTAGACCAGAGTGAAGACAGGGTGTAAACAGAAACCGTCCTGGGAAAACCTGTAGTACACTGCTAACCTAGAGTTGGAGGGTCCATCCTCAGGCTACCATTTTACACAATTCAGTATACTAATATGTATATAAGATTTACATAAAATAATAAAAACAATATTTTCAATGCCTGTTAACAGATGCACTTAAAAAAGCCAATAGCCACATGGCTGGACATGAATTACACTGCACGGCGAGGACTCGAGATAGTCTTGCTCTGCAGCCCCGGCTGGGACCTTCCCATCAATCCTCCTGCTCACACTTCCCAAGTGTGGGGTTACAAGTGTGCCAATCCACTTAGCCCCAAAATATTTTAAAAGCTTAGTTTCTTCAGGAAGTAATCACTGTATGATTTGTGCTTCTCTCGTATACTTCAACCCAAAACCCGTGACTGTTAGACCTTACCTCATGAGGCCCTGAGGGAGAACCATGAGGGGTTCACATGGGCAACCCCAATAAATAGCAAAAACTGACTGCAGACAACCGTAAATCTTCCAGGGACAAATAGAAGATCCACTAATGTCTCCACTTTATATTACAGTAGAATGATCATTAAACTAGCTTATTAATTAAGGAGAAATTAATTACCAAGTTACCTACATAGCTTTGAACATGTAAAAAGAAAAAAAAACCCAAAGTGGAATATTTCACCATAAAAGTACAAAGATAATACATGTTGGAGGAGGCATGTGGTGTTCAGTTCGGCTGGTCATCCAACCTCTGCACCAGATGTTTCTATACTACCTAAGTTTTAAGGAGGAAGCTATGCCAGAGAAAAACCAAGAAAAGTGGAGCGAGGACGGGCCACAGCTTGGTTGGCAGAGTGCAGGAAGCCCTGAGCTCCACCCTCAGCATAGCACACACTAGGTGAGATGGTGTACATCTGTAACCCTGGCACGTGGCAAGTGGAGACAAGGGGGCCAGATCATCTCTAGCTACACAGTGAGTTGAAGGCCAACGTGCTCTACGTGAGGCACTGCTTCAAAGCCAACCCAACAACCAAATTGGAGACGCGGGAAAGGGAGCATGAGCAGGGCCGTGGAAAAGCAGACGGGCCACGTGTTCCTGAGGCTGAGAATGTCCAGGGTCGCTAGTCGTGCTTGAAGACAATTCCCAGGTGAGGGGAGAGCACAGTCTGCCACCTGAACACCTTGCTGGGATCCAGTCAACTGAGCTGTTCTGGAAGCACTAAATGCATGTGTCCAGAGTACAAGTGTCACCCTGCACCCAGCGAAGTGCAAGAAGGGATAACTGACAGACGGGATGGGATAGAAAGCTTAGGGGGAAAAAAATGAGGGGATGAGAAGCCATAAGGGGAACTAGAAATCTACGTTTATGGCTCTGAGATGCAAAGAGTGTGTGGATACCATCCTGAAGGCAACAAGGAGCATTGCCAATGGTCTAGGGATTGAGGACGAGACACTTATGAAAGGAAAACGGTGTGCGTTGCAAGAGGCAGGTCTTCCCACCTGGCCACTTCTCACACACCTGAGGAGTGTGAGGGCTGTGGGTGGGATGAAGAGGGGCTGGGCTCCAGAGACTGGCTGGCTGGCATTTTCACTAGACAACCGCATATCTGTTGTCAGTCTACCCTTCCTCCAGTTGGGTAATGCTCACCAGGCTAGCCGTGCAGTAAAGCTACCAAGAGCTCTTCTAGTGGGGGACACAGCTCACTGACATTGTCTTTACCCCCAACAGTTTAACAGCACAGGATCCTTCTGTGGGCATGTGACTCTGCAAGGGAAACCGCATTATTCTACATGTAAGAAAAGGCCTCTAGCCCCTACTCATCATCATTAAAACTCCACTACTCTCATCTAGTTCCTTTCAACCACCCTGCGTGGCCACCAACTCTTCTCACTCACAAACACTGTTCGGTCCAATTGCGTCCATGTTTCCTAAAATTGTCTTTAAGACCTTAGAACAAGTTTCCAATTAGAACAAGTACTGACGAAGAAGGTGGCCTTTCTTGCAACTGAACGTGGATTACTGAACAGGCTTTGTTGACCTCTGTGTCTTGGTTGTTTGCAGATTTGCCAGTGAAGGCCCAGTGAGAGGCTCTGGCCAGAGATCCAGAGCTGCATCCCCTATGCCACCAGCAAGTCAAGAGAGGATGGGTCGATGGCCACGGTGGATGGAGACTCTCGGTGGTGACGTACCTTTATGGTAACTGAGACGAAGTGTCTGGGCATGTCTATCTCACCATCTGCCAACACACATATGTCTACCAATGAATCAGTGTGAAAGAAAAATTGTGTGTGTGTGTGTGTGTCTGAGGGGGGGCAGAGAGAGACATAGAGACAAAGACAATCACACATACACACACATACAGAGAGACAGACAGAGAGACAAAGAGCGCGATGGAGCAAGAATGAGACCTCGCCAATCAAGCAAGTAGGCTCTTGATTTTCAGTACTGGGATGGGACCCAGATTCTTAAACATGCTACGTAAGTGCTCTCCTGCTGGGCTAGACTGCAGCACCCAAAATATTTCTATTATCTTTAAAGTAAAAAGCCCTCTAATCTAAGACAGGCCATGTTTAAAAGGCTTCACTGTAAGGACTTTTGAGTTTTTCCTGAAGTAATGAAGTCTGAATTCTTAATCCAAGATTCAGTTCTTATCTGTATTCTTTTTATCTCGTTGTATTAAAACAAATTTATCTTCATTTATGTCGCAATTACCTATTAGGGTTGTTAATTTGCTGGAAATGAAGCTATTGTTTAATTGCTCCTATTAATCGGGGATTTAAATGCCGACTGTAATAAACAGTTACCTTCAGGACGGAGCAAAGTCAAGGCTAGGGATATTAATTTCAGAATCTTAGAACGAGGGGAAATTTCTGCAATCAGGGCCACTAGATTTTCTGTTCACAGAAAAAGCAAAGAATGCTGAGTGAATACTTGCAAGTGAAACTCAACTGAACAAATACAGTCTGTCCGCTCCTTTTTACACGTGTAACAGATTGTCATATTAAATACTTGATCGTGACAAAGAGACACAAAACCACGCTGCAGGAAACACACCCATTCCCCCTTTTCATGTTTCCATAGCACAAGGCTCCTTAGAATTTGATCTCAATGTAGGTAACCAAAAATGGACACCCTAGGTACTGTGCGGTGGGGATGGTAGGGCAGACAACCCACCAGGGTGCCCAGCCTAAGAGGGACTATGTAAATATTCACTGCTCTGAAACAGGAGCCTCACCTTGCCAGAGCTGGAGAGACTGCCTTTGGCCAATTCCTCTGCAGCCAGAATGGATGTGAGCGTCAGTGGGCAGAGCCCTCCCTGTACCAAACACGTCTCCCCAACGCTTGCTGGAAAAGTATGTCTGCCAAAGCAGATAGCCTCGTGTGTGTTCTCAAAGATCATTTCTCAGGCCCCAGTCTGTTTCCTGTGCGGACAGTGAGATCTGAACATTCAGGGGTGCATAAAGATGTTGGTAGGTCCTCCAGCTTTACCCCCCACCTGCCTTCCTCAGCATCTCAACTGACATCTGCATCTTCTTGGTTTCTCACACAATTACCACCCTCATCTACCACACCTCTGAAATACTGCAAGTCCTAACTGGTTTTGTCTGGATTCTTCCCTAAGGCCAGACTTCGAATTTCCCACGTCTTCTCTTTGTAGCTTCCTCAACTCAGTGAACCTTGGCTTTGGTCTGAGCGCCGCACCTCTAGCTTGCTGTCCAGCAGGACCCCAACTGGTAAGCTTCACACTAAGCTGTTAATGATCTCCACTCAAGTGCGAGCACAGCTTTCTAACCCTCCCTGTTCTACTGGTGTGAGCCCACCCTCAGGATCAGGCTGGGAGACAGGTGATGCCTGCATTGACTAGCGTGACTCAGAGGATACAGCCCCAATGCCAATTCCCAGAACATCCCAGAAGGTTCTTAGTCATGTCCAGAGAACCACAGTGCTCTTGGTGATGCTACTGCCTCACCCATCATGCTCTTGGTTCAGAGGAATGTTATCAATCATGTTACTGCCTCCAGAATTTTCTTAGTAAGACTGTTGGTTCTAAAATGCATTTCCCCTATGTTGCTGGCCCCGAACACACTTGGCTATATTCTTGACTGGTGTGTTCCAACAGAGTCACTTAGACTGATATCCATTCATGTTTAACACACATGAAGTCAGCTGCCTCACCAGGCCGTACAGTATCCCTCCCTCCCTAACTGTTCACACACTGCTCAATAGAGATGGTGCACGTGCCAGGGACAGTGAAGACTACCAAACCCAGACAGATGTGCCAGTAACACTGGGTGGCCAACACCAGCATGCTAGTGAGTGCACTTGAGGACCTTCCAGTACAAGCATCCCACAAAAGAGACCAGACCTTCTGTCTAACTCCTATTAGACAGATGTACCAGTGCACAGCATCCCAAGAATCTCTGCTCCTTGTCACCTGTCTTGGAATTCAGTTCCTCCTGGCTCCTTCCCTGCTTAGTGCCGGATAATACAAACAGTGCTGCAGAGCAGAAACACGCAGGAATTGTACGCATGAGGGAGACATGGACGGGTTATAAATACTGCAGAGAAAACTATGACAAGCAAGAACCGTTTAGACAGATAATGGAATGTGCGGGAAGTGCCAGACCTGCAGAGCCAGCAAGGGTGAGTGCACAATGAAGAGAGGTTTGGATGCTTTCAGAGCTGTTGCGTACGGCTACCGCTGCACTAGCAAGGGTTTGGGCAGCCCCTGCGTGCCCAACTCTAAGCCAGAAACAGGGAGGAATCAGACTTAAGAAGCTAATACTGACCACTGTTCCCAAGGATCAGGAGTCACATGACGCAGGCCAGTTCCACTCCCTAGCACCAAAACCTGTGTCCAATAACTAGGGCGAGACCTTCCATAAGTCCAGCTTCCTCATGGTATAGAGCAAAAGAGTCCTCAAAGATGCTTAATGCAGACAAAACCAGGATATGCTAGGAAAAGCCATCCTAGAGAAGCAGGAGGACTGAAGTGTGAAAGCATATGTCAAGCTCCTTAAGAGACCTAGAAGGCCCAATGCACTACACAGAAGGGACACACCCTCTTCCTGTAGGCTGGCCTTGCTCATAGGTGAGCCTGCCCTTCAGACCCTCACCTTTGCTGTCTTCACTGAGTACCCTAAGGAGAGAAGGCTGATCACAGCTTCACTCACTGCCCGGGGAGCATTTACTACTATCCCCCTTCGTCAAACACAACAGTCATCAAAACAAGTAGACAGCCTTGCATAAGCCGTAATCCCAGCACTCAGGAGGATGAGGCAGGGGGGCCAGGGGCTTGAGGTCAGTATGAGAATCGGACCTTGTGGGGTGAGGGAGTAGGAGGCAAGGAGGAAGGAAGGAAGGAGGAGGAGTAGGCAGGGCTCAAAGCTGCTCACACAGCTTGCACTGATATGCAGAAGGCACAGGCTGAAGATCCTTGGGAGGGAGAGCTGCATGGAGCAGGCATCCTATACTCACTGATGCGGAGTTTCCCACACCCACACTGATTAGAAAACACCTAACATTTCAAACACCACAATTAAACACCGAGGAAATAATCTGTTCAAAAGCCCAGGCAATGATTAACCTCCCTTCTCACTTGTCCTCAAGTCGGATGCAAATCAGTGCCTTCTGAGCCCAGGCAAGTGAATATCCCAATAAATTGGCAATACAATTCGGATGGCAGGCAAGGAGCTAAAAGATAAATGGCTTAAACAAAGAGGGGGAAAATGAACCTGTCACTTCTCCTCAACTCATCAACCTGTCTCACACAGAAGCGATGATCCTGGAGCAGAGATGCTTCTGGCACCCTGAAGCGGAGGCTCACCCGGGAATTCTTCAACCTGCAGACTCCTCGCTCACCAGCCACAAGTACAGACCTCACAAAAGGCCAAACTGACTACAAAATATACCAACACACTTTTATCAGTCACATCCAAGAAAGCCGGAAGGAAAGTGTGAGGAGCTACGGTGTCATGAGCAGCCTACTCAGAAAGATCAGAAAGCCAGTCAGAAGGGCGCACTGTGTAAAGACTTTAAACACAGAGGGAAAACAGCAACAAGACAGAGTATGCTGATGACGGGGTGAATTTCCCAAGCCAAGGCAACAGCTCAAGATTTTAAAGAGAAACAGATGAGGGAATCAGGGTCAATGGGGCACAGGAGGCAGGCAGAGCCCTAAATAAGAAAGGGTAGGACATGAAGACCTGTGTTAAATGCCACCTCACATACCTGGGGACAGGTGAGGCTCAGTGCAAGCATCGGCTTTCCTTTTAGAGAGTTAACACCCTTCAACTACTGTTGTCACAGCCAAAGGGCAAGGCCCAATCCATCTCCTATCTGAAGATTCATCCACGGCAACAGAAAGTCGAGGTGCTCAAAACCATCCCCTACCTCCACACCAATATCCAGATAGCTTTAAACTGGAGAGAAATAGACAGGGCCAGTGAGGTGGCTCAGCAGGTAAAAAAGCACTTGCTGCCAACTCTGGCAGCCTGAGTCTGATCCCCAGGATGGACACTGCGGAAGGAGAAAGTGGACTCCCACTAGTTATCTGGCCTCTGGCCTCTACATGCATGTATGCACTTAAAGAAAGGAGGCCTCTCCTCCTGGCTGTTAGCCACGAGGCCTCGTTGGAAGGTCTGGGAAGAATTGACAGTGACACACAGGTTGAATTATACAATGTATTGTGATGTGATTAGAAAGAAGGATGAGGTGACAAAACAGATTTCTACTCGGTCTTCAGCTTGGCTTTGTGTATTAAGTCACTGCAGGGCCCTCCCCCAACACACACACACACACACACACACACACACACACACCAATTATGATTACTCAGCCAGCACCACCCAGAGCCCTGCCCTTCCTAATGCCTCACACAGGGTTCCTAATGGGGCAGGCTTGCTTTCTGGGACACTATAGTTATGCTGGCCACATAAATGAATGAGATCAAGACTGGCAAGACTGCTCGGTGGGGAAAGACCTGACCTCAGTTCAATCTTCAGAACCCACATGGTCCAAGGAGAGAACTGACTCAAGCAATTTGTCCTTTGAGAAAGAGCACATGGTGTGTGTACACACACACACACACACACACACACACAATCTTGAAAAGTGACAGGACCTGCGATGAGTTTCAAGAGCCCAGTAAAATAAATGATGTAAACGTCTATGGCATTAACATAAAAACCCTAACAGTTCTTTTGAATAGACTGCAGCTGCCAAAGAGTTAAGTATATAGTGGACAGAAACTTTCTACCATTTCTCTCCTTTAATGAGAAATTAAGTTTATCAAGTGCCGTTGTAATTATGCACGGCGCCTCAGGTAATTAAAAGGGATCTAAATCTAATTTTATTTACATTTAGAATACTTGAGGTCATCTCCGATCAAGACTTCACATTCGTGACTAATAATACTTCAGTGTTAATTAGAGTTCAGCAGAGAATGCTGATTGATTTTGAATCTGTAATCTGCAATGATTTAGCAACATCGAGAGAGTCCAAGTACATCTTCCTGGTACACCACAGTTCACACAACAGACAGGTACTTTTATCTCAGGAAAGTCTCAAAAAGAAGTAGGGAGTCTATACTGTGTACCTGTGAGAAAACACCTCATATTAAATACAAATTAATCCGTCTTTGTATGGGATGGCTAGGGAGGCATTTTAAACACAGTAGCTATTATATTGAATTGTCCCTAAAATGTTTATAATACAAGTTTTTATAGTGCAATGAACATGCACTTCTGACCCACCTAGACTTGGGGAGGTACTGTGTTGCTATGCTTACCTCCTTGCACACCTACGCATCCATCCTTCATCCCTCCCGCTCCTCTCCTTCCCTCCACTGTTCTCATGCATTTCAATCCTCCTGCAGACTTCAGCTCAATCCCACACATTTCATCAGCAGCCATAAGCGACAGGCTATAAAGACTCTCAGGCCAAACAGTCAGCCCGTCTCTTCTCAACTCAAAATCCTTGCTTTGATCTAGCCTAAGAAAACATTCTTTATTAAGAAAAAGTAAGAACTATTGTTCTTGGTGACATCGGGGCTAGGACCCACAGGGATCTTAAAGAGTCTGTGGTGGTAGAGATTAAGTCTAAAGACGTGCAGAACAGATCACCACACCGCAACACAAACAAACGCAAATACACACGCAAGAACTCACACCTACAGGTCACAGAAAACACCACCATCTCCTAGTTCAAAATACTAAAAGACGAAAAATAGAGACGATTTTCTGACTGCAGGTGTCGACAGCACCCTCAGGCAACACACGCGCGCGCACAGAGGCTCACCCCGTCTCTGCGCTGGCCTAGAAGGTCAGCCAGGCTGCTGCTCTATGCCACTGTTGGGCAGGTTTTCCTTTTGGGGTTGGAGTCCCTTGCTTATATAGCTGATCATCAAAGTTTATAGAAAAGTTTTGTTTCTTTTTAATCACACGTCTATGTGTGTTTCTCTTTGTGGCAACATACATGTGAGTATGGAGGCCTTCAGAGTCCAGAGGAAGGCGCTGGATCCCTTGGAGACAGGCGGTTGCTGGCCACGTGACATGGGTGCTGAGGACAGTACCTGCTCTTAACTGTTGAGCCATTACCACAGCCCCATGACATCCTATATATTAACAAACTTCTTACACACAAGCTTCTCTTGTGAGGCATCTGGGAACTCATCTCAAACACACGTGAGTAAAAAGAGCTTGCATGTGCCAGTTATCAACCCGGATACTTAGTGCTGCCTCAGGCTCAAAGAAAGTGATTGGAAAGTAATGCTCTCCCTTCATGGGGATACTAAAAACAAAAACAAAAACAAAAATCCACCCATGGGCAAGACATGCTAAGTGAAAGACAAATTACAGCTGGGATATTTAATACACCAAATGAACACACTGTCAAAACAAGCCTAGGACAGTGGGCATCCAGTAGATTTTTTTTTTTTTTTTAATTTCTCAACAACAGTATTTAGAACCAATGGCAAAGGTACGATGTGCCTTTGTTTCTAAAACAGATTTCTCATAAAGGTATAAAAAGGGGTATAAATAAATAGAGTAGCCCACAGTTGCCTGCTTCAAATACCCTAAAGTATCCATACGGCCATGCTCTGAAACAAGTTCCAATGAAGCAAGGGGCCACTTGGCTCCTGCAAGTTCTCTGGAGGTGTGTGCTCTCAAAGATCAAATTCACAAGCAGCACAGCAAAAAGAGCAATACCATCTAAAGAGCAGCACTGGGCCTCAGTGGAAGGAAACCATAGTCACGACCCGTAGACAGTTCTTTACGCCTCCTTGAGCCATAAAAGCAAGCCAGAATTCCTCACGGACCTAAGACATCCCGCTAGAGAAGGTGGCTTACTCCCCCGGAGCAAATTGCTAGGGGGACGAAATTGGTCTTTAGGTATTTTTTAACTTGCTGGTACTGGCTTGTCCAATAGTGAGGGCCTTACCCTCTCCGCTGGAGGCCACAGAAGCAATGGACCGAGTCTGGCTTGTCAAAGGCTCTGGATGCCTAACGCAAAGCCAACGGTGAAGGAACAGGCATCCAATGGAACTAGGCCTTCGCCTGCGAAGCACGGTCCAGCATCCAATGAAGGCGCAAGTCTTCCCGCGCCTCCATAAGCATCTAACTGTCACAGCATCTGTGATTCAGCATAGAAAAGGCCCCGCAGAGCATTCGTTATCAGCCTCACAAAACATACAAGGCTCCTCTGCACCTCAATCATTCGCTAACAGTTACAATAAGATTGTATTAAAAATTTAAACTGCCCTACTTAAGCAATTTCCCTTCAAACGTCCATTCCCAGGGAATGAGTCCGAGGGACATGAATGTCGAACCCTCGCTCAGATTTATTGCGCCGGAGAATATTTCTCCCGATAACGCTCTGAAGAGTGAAGTCTAATGACTTTAGTTTTATTACTTTTTAAGCACTTAATGGGAAAATTTAGACATTTTCACAAGACTGAGCTTCAACACGAATGGTACCTTTTAAAAAATGACAGGCAGAGGCAGGTCTGTGAGATTGCTACCGACGCGGCCAGGTTAGTGCAGTCGTGAGATTTTTAAGGCAGTGACTAATACGGCACACTTGCCTCTGCCATTATCAGTATGAGCCTCCCACCAACCCCAATTTTTTAAAAGACTGTCTTAAATAATAACCCAGAGAATATTTAGCAAAGACTAGCTGGAGAATTCCATCATTATACATGTAAAAATTTAAAGCCATTTAAAAAAAACGCCACAGTATTTAATCTTTCCCCTGCACTCATAAACCACCTTCAGTGGGGAAGTTATAGGGCAAACACCGTAATTATGTCAGTGTCATTACCCAAGCCCTGGTCAGTGCTGGTCGCTTCTCCCACCAACCATCTCGCCAGCAGGAGAAGCACCTCTGAAACACGGAGGAGCAAATAGGAAAAGTTTCCCTTCACGCCAAGCCATTTCCCCTCAGCTCCAGCCACAGCTGTGATCACTCAGACTTCAATTAAAGTGGAGGCAGCGATCCTATCAATCACGAATAGCAATAAATTTCTTATCTTTCTCATTAGCTACCCCGTCGCACAGCTTAAATATAAACATACCTTGGAACGGGACTGTAAATTACTCAGCCCTCGGTGACTCTGCCCAGCACTGGAAGAGGCAGGGATGATTTGAGCAAAATCTGAGGCACGATCAGCACACTAAAGCTGATTTACACACCCCGAGAAAATAAAGAGCCGCCAAGAATCACACTGACAGCACCTCTCTTTTGAGTTTATTTGGCTTAAAACTCGTAATGACCTGTCTTTATTAGTATGACTAAGTTTTATGTGCAAAATCCAATTTTCTGTAGAAATATTTTTTGCTGCATCTGCCAATAATATCTCCTGCAGTTACCTGTAGCTATTAATTTTTAAAAAAGCTAAATTCCTCAACATTTTTTTTTTAAGATTTAAAGGGGTTTATTAAAAAAAGTGTAGAAAACCAAGGAATTACTTTCTTCTTGGAATAAAACGGAACACAAGCGAATCCAGAGACAGCAGAAATGGCTGTGGGATGGGCTCCCATAGAGGCCACTACTCAGAGCCCAATCTGAACAGTTTTCACTTACCTTTTTTAAGCCTGTAAAAAGATGTGGGCTGTGGGTGTGCCTCTCTCAAGTACAAACTTTATAGGGGGCTCAGAACACAACTCGGAGTACTCTGCTATCCTACGTCCCAACCACTACGGAATCAAGCAGCTGTCCCTTCAAGGAAAGCCGCTTGTGCTCCGGTGTGGGCTTCCAGGTTCCCAGCACTCCACATCCCCTGTGCACCTAGATTAAACTGTATTTCAACTGAAAACGAAGCAGCAAAAAGTCTTGCTGCCATCCTCAGCCCACAAGGGCTCTAAAGCAGGTTTTGCTGATCACACCTGAACCCATGGCAGGCGAGGGCAGCCCTGGCTGTGACAGCACTGCCACCTAGTGGCCTACACGTGACTTACCTGGAATAACCAAGGAGTAACTAAGGGCTGTTGTGACAGCCACAGCAGACAGGTAAAAGAGAACCAGATGAGACTAAAAACCAGATGCAAAGTCAGGCCAAGACAAGCCCCAAACCAAATGTTACCACCTCACCGGAGTTGACAGGGTGCAACCAATGGCTCAGGAAATCTGTCACCTGAAAGCCACAGCACTCCAGCCGCAAATGGCCACAGAGCACCTTCTTCAGCAGCTGCACTCTCTCCAACTGCTCAGACTCTGAATATGTAACCTAACAAAAGTGGCCAATGGAGTAGGGGGATCCTGGACACAGGACTGGATGGCAATCAGTCACCAGTGTGACCTTTGTCAAAGATATTTGGCCTCAGGTTCCTTAGCATATATACTATTTGTGTCCGCTCATGGACACAAGACATGGCATGGGGTACAGGACAAATGTGGTCTCTGCATAGGCACCAGGCAGTCCACCATCACCCTTAACCAGAGCCAGCTCTAGACTTCAGCAAGGACTGTGCCAAGTACTTTATGGACTCCAAAGGAGGAGTCTGGCCCTTATCTGTCTCTGCAGCCCTGGGCCCAGATGCAAAACCAAGAGGCAGGTGGAACCTGGGAAGACATTTTGTGAGTGCTCGATGGGACCTGCTAGGGGCAAGAGCCTGCAAGGCTGGAGAGAGAAAAGATGCGGAAACATGAAGGACAGGCACGCCAGCAGTGGTGGGGCGGTGGGATGTGGGGATGCATCTAGCACACAGATTCTCCCGTCTGGAGGGCTGGCTTCCACCCAGAAGGCACCCTCTCATTACAGCTTCGTGCAAAACCCCTCTGTGTGAGCGGGGAGAAGGCGGGGAGATGAAATGTGTGAGTCCACACAGGGTGGAGCAGGTAGGCACAGGGAGGAAGGGCTAAAATGGAGTCAGAGCTGCTTAATGGTCTAACCTAGGTATCAGAACAAGGGATCTACATTCCCTGGGGGCCGGGTGTGTGTGTGGTGGTGGTGGAGGCGAGGTACCCACTCTGAGATACCCAAACCCTGACTTAGCACACAAGCTTCAGCTGGGAGAATCCTGATGAACGACGGTGGGAAGGAAGGAGGATATAGTGAGGATGGGCGCCCACAAACCCACCACCCATATGTAACCAACACAAATGCCTCACTGCATGCCTGCTTCAGCGCTGTGCTTGCCAAGGGAACCATCTGGACTCAGGCATCTCCACACCTCTGCCTTGGGCAGAGGAACACACACCCCTTCCCAAGAGCCTCTCACGCATGGCCACACCAGCATGGCCACACCAGAGGGTACTAGTGGCTAGGACTGGGTGTGAGATGGGTCGGGAGGAAGGCCCGGGTGCCACGCTCTCTCCCGCAGTAGAACACAGAACAGGCACCAGTGCAGCTGCTGCAGCCTGCTCACTGGATGCTGAGTGTGCCCTCACCTGAACACAAGCTGTCGTGTGCTCCAAGGGAGCAGCAAGAGCAGGCAAGGGGCCATCAAGGCAAGACTCTCACATGCTTCTTTTTGTGGCAGTTCTGCACCTGCTATTTCTAGGATCTCTTCGGTTCTGTTACGCTCACTTCTCTGCCAGACTCAGCCCATCTTGAGAGAAGCGACACACATAAGAGGTGCCAAGACGATGCTGCCAGCTGGGCTGAGACAAACCCAGCCCAATCCTTTCTCCTTAGTGCTTCCAATAGTGGACAAAGCACAAGGGGATCTGGGAAGGCGAAAGGAACCTGAGATCTGAGAAGGGCGCTCCAAGCTGTTGCTGACATCTGCTGTGTGCAAGGCTTGGCCAGCTGCACAAGGCCTCTGGGAAAGGGAAGGTCACAGCAGCTACATGCAAATGAAAACCAAGTGTAAGCCTGGAAGGTAGGTAGGTGGCTGTGCCCCAAAACCGGCTTTAGTTCCACAGAGGCAGCCTTCTCTCAAGAGCTTCAGTGAATAAAGGAAGTCCAACAGGGGGGCATTGTGTGTTGGGAACTGAACTCTGTCCCGTGAAAGAACAGGTGCTGCTAACTGGTGTGCCATCTCTCTAGCACTTCCAATTTTATTTTAAAAGTTTTAGAAATTGAGTAAAAGTACATTAATCATAAAACGATAGGGCAGGGCTGTAGCTTGGCTTTTAGAATGCTTGCCTGGCAGGCACAAAGCTCTGGGTCTGAACCCAGAACCACATAAGCCAAGTGTGGTGGCACAAGTGATTCTAACACTCAGGAGGCAGAGGCAGGAGGATGAGAGGTTCGGGGACACCCATACACAGAGCCGAGGCCAGCCTCGGACACAGGAGAACCTATCTCATATGAGCTTCACAAACATGTCAATAAACATCTCAAACAAATCCCTGGTGGTGTGGTACTCCACTGCTTCTTATTGGCATCTTTACTGTTTTCCTAACATATCAGTTGGAAAAGTGCTGAACTGTTTTTCTATGCAGATATAATGTATGCACAAATCCACTGAAAATTTATTTTACTAGAAATAAGTGTGACTTTTAAACTTTGAAAGATTTAATGATGTGATGCCACTGATTAGCAGAGAATAAAGTCTTCTGCCTCGCAGGGCCAAAAAGTCACTCAAGTGCCAACCTGGCTGCCTCTCCTACTGGCTACATCATCACCGATGGTTAGCAATGCTGCCGACAAGGACAGGATGCCGGGGCGGCAGGGAGTGGTAGTTCACGGCAGCTGAGGTAGGTTCACGCTGGAAGGGCTGCCTTTATATACCATCTCATGTCTTAGGGCCTTCTGGCAGCCCCGACTTCGCACCGCGGCTCCCCCTGGAATGACAATCTGTAGGACAGACGATGAGCCAGCAAGGTTCTAGGAAGTCTGCTGCTTCAGCGCGACTTAAACTTTATCAGCATAGTGTGTACCTGGGTGTGTGTGTGCGCGCGCACCTGTGTGTATGTGTGTGCACCTGTGCGTGTGTGTGTCATAGCACATGTGTGGAGGCCAGAGGACAACTCTGTAGAGTTGATTCTCTCCTTCCTCCTTTAGGTGGGGCATTTTAGGGATCGAACTCAAGATTGTTAGATGAAGTTTGTGCAGAATGCCACTTTCTTTTCCAAGTCATCTCTCCACCCCCTAACGTCCAATTAAAATAAAAAATAAAAAATGTCAGTGTTCACCACAACAACAAAAGGGAAAAGAAAATCCAGAATTAAAAAATGTCCTTGTAAGTACTTCTGGCACCCTCTAGTGGCAGCTCACTAAAATACAAAAGCATTCCACCTCGCCTGCCTACCTTGTGGATTCTGTGAAGAAACTGCCTGCGTGAGTCAGTTTGCCAGTTAGTCCAAGAGCTCAGAGTATTAAAATGTTCTGAGCCCACAAGACACTAAGAAATTCAAGCATTTTGCCTTATTACCAGGTTAGACCTTAACACAGTGGGCAAAGAACAGACAGGTTTCTAGTCATGTGCTTGCCTAGCTTGTGAGAGCCCTGGGTTTGAGCCACAACACTGCAAAAAGAAAGGGGCGGGGGGCGTGAGGAGGGAAAGCATAACCAAGGGCTTTCTGTAGGGCATTAACACCGAGGTACCACTAAAGCCACAGTGCCGAGTGCATCTGCTCTGCCCCTGGGCATGCAGGTCCCAACTGCTCACCTAAGAGGGAGGGGTGAAGCCAAACAAGGCCTTGGGCCTCTCTACCTTATTATAAAAGCTACCTGTTCTAAAAGCGAGAAGTGAATCCACAGGTTAAGCAGTACTTTAATTTTCATTTTACAGAATCTTGGTACAAAGATGGGGGCACTTCCTAGCACAGGAGCACTAACGATTCTATTTTCTTGCTACTGACACAAAATTAAATATAAGGGGGCTGCTGCCTGAGACTTGAGACCAGAAACTCGCCTACAATCTGCACTTGGAACACAAGCTGGCACAGCCTCTCGAGCAGACAGAGGTGACACAGGTGCTGGACTGTGGGCATCTCTAACAGCAGTGGAGACAGAATGAGAACCTCACCATCTCTGCCACGTGCCCCTGCTATGGGCTGAAAATGCCCCAGGAAGCCTGGGCACCTTCCACTGAGCAAAACTTAGTTTGAATATAAGGTCCGAGGGCCAGCACACAAGGGAAGCTGTGACTGAGACAGGGGTGGCACCTGAAGAGTCAGGTACAGTGCGAGGCACGCCTTCATGTGTTGTCCAGGAAAGGAGCCCCCATGCCCTCAGCATTCATTTTCTTCTGGGTTGTCAAGAAGGCTCTGCACATAAAGGCAGTTGTTGTGCACTCCTGATAACGCAAGGTTGATTCCCAGAACGCATAAAAAGCTGTCCTTTAGCCTCCATATATGCCCCACAGCAGTGCCTCGCCCCCAGTCCAGGCAAGTTATAATTTTTGAAGTCTTTACTCTTTGCTACAATGACTTTTGGGGGACAGTTGTCCCAACCATGGAAGAGCAAGGTCCAACTAACTGATGCCTATGGTGTGGGTGGGGAAAGTCTTTAGTGTCTGAGAAACACTGCTGTGGGCAGCAGCGAGGGGGAGTGGGGCCACAGTCACGGTGGCTAAGGCTGAGGCAGCCGCAGCACTTCTCTGGCTAGCTGTAAGGACTGCTGGGGTCCTCCAGCTGTGTGTAAGGACTGCTGGGGTCCTCTAGCTGTGTGTAAGGGCTGCTGGGGTCCTCCAGCTGTGTGTAAGGGCTGCTGGGGTCCTCCAGAGCTGACATAAAGCAGAGCACAGAGTACTTTGCTTCTCTTACCTCCTCCAGACGGATGGGAAGAGCTGGTGGAGGGCACACCACTTCTGGAGGCCCAGCTGGACTCCAAAACTACTGGCCATATGCAGGGCCAGGGGGCCGGGCCTGGGTGTGGTCTGAGCAACTGGGAAGTGCATACTTATAGGAGCAGGAGGTCACCGTGTGCACATAACTCCTTTCCCACCTGAGACACTGACTGCTGTCTCTTAGAAACACAACAAGTGGCAGGGAATTAACTGTTTTTCATATTAAGGGAAGAGCTATGTAAAATTGTTTTCACGTGAAGGTAAGTGGTGTGGACAGATGCACAGACAGACAGCTGCAGGACGAAACCCAGATGTGCACAGGTTCCAAGGTGGCTGTGGGACACCAAGGATAGGTGACTCAAGCCCGTGATCCCACTGCTCAGGAGGCTGAAAAAGGAAGGAGTGTTCAAGGCCAGCCTGGACCACAAAGTGAGACAAAGGCCAGCCTGGACTAGAATGTGACCGTCTCTCAGGAAAACAAAACAGGGCTTAAATGATGCAAGTCCTAGAAGTCTTGCTTCTAGAAGAGGATCCTAAGGCAGGAGGTGAGCTGTCAGGTAGAGTCCCATGCACTGAAACACTGACTCTGCAAAGAAATTACCGAAGCAGGAGAACAACGGAGCCGCGGAGGAAACCAACAGCTCCCCTAGTCACTCATGGAACCAAGGCAACGCCAGCACAGGGAAGGCGCAGGCACTGCGTCTACTACCAGACAGGTGACACACACACCTGCGCAAGCACCTGCCATAGAAGCAACTGTCCCTGAGCGCTCCTGCCCACTATGCAAGTTTTCATTCCGGGCTCACACCTCACATCCCTTGTGCTTTCTATCTTTGGGGGATCTCTGGCCACTCTCCAGCCCAGAGCTTTACAGGGCACGTTTGAATGTGTACTCCACTCTCTGTGAGTCAGGGAAGACTGCACAAATGGTTCCACCCTAAATAGGCACATTGACCCCAAAATCCAGAGCTCATCTTTTGGGGACACCAGCCATTTACTCCTGGCGTCCCAGCTCTTAGAGCCGACACCTGGTCATGATGACTTGGGTTTGTATCACAGGAGAAACTGACACGATAAATACTTTCCAACTTACAAGATTAGAATCCAGAGGTTCATATTTACCTCTCTCCCATGAAGTGGGCGAGAAGAGCACTGCCAATCAAGTGTTTCTATATCATGCTTTAATGAATGAAGATTATTCACGGCAGAGGGGAAGGAGGTTACCAACCACAAGATTTCAAAGGAGTGGAAACCATCAGCTACGGATTATGACAGCTCCTGGCCGTCCTAGTTAAGTGACATCTTCTTATTCTTTTGATCAGTGCCTCTGTAAAGGGCTAAATAGGTCAAAAGGCACATCACTGTTCAATCATTTTAAAAACATTAGGGAGAGCAGAACGCTGTACCATTATGAACAGATTATGAACAGAAATAAAAGCCATTTGTATGCACTAATGATACATCAAACTAATTCAAGCTGGCGAAAGTCATTAGGGGAAAATCCTGGGGCAAAACATGGTCCTGATGCCTCGGCACAGACTCAGATTAAAATAACCATTTTCTATGTCATTGATGAAATTAATTCTGCGAGCCAGGGATGAGTCTTAACATGAAAATCAAACACAGAAGCATTCGCTAATAGTGTGCTTAATGATCTAATTCTGTCGGCATGTGAGTTGACACAGTCGTTTCTGCACAGAGATACAAGCATCCGTGGATAGAGCGTTTCCTACAAGAGATGCACAGCGTGAAGAATTCCAGAGTCATGGTAAGAAACTGTCGCAGCAGACTACAGTCTCCGCTCTTCACGCTGTCAAACAGAAAGTTGCTATTGCCTCTGGTTGTTTCCATAGGACTCTGCTGTTCTCCTGTGTGTCGCTGGAGCAAATGGAGATGGCGAGTTTATGAATAAGAAAGTTGATGTGGGCTCATGGTTTTAAAGAGTCGCACACCAAGGTTAGCTGGGCTCACTGCTCTGCCCTCGCATGAGGTTATGTCCTTCTGGGAACAGGTATGGTGCCGGCCTTGTGGCAGAGTGTGAAAGAGAGAATCAGGAGCCATTGTCACACCTTCTAGGGCGCAAAGTCCTATTACTAGGCGCCACACAGTTGGAGGTTGGTCTGATGTATTTTGATGCTAATTACTGCTTGCTGTCCCTGTGACCCATCTTGCCTAAGAGCCCTAACCTGTTTGACCAATAAAAGGCCATCACACCTGGGCAGGGGAAATGAGATAGGCGTGGCCTGGGGAGACAAAGAGAATCTTGGAAAGAGGAAGAGAGCAGAGGAGAAGGGAGAAGAAAGGGGCTCACCATCATGGGGTAGATGGAGGAGAAGCACATGGCCTGTGTGGATGGAGGATTTGGCCCAGATGAAGAGCATTAGCAAGTATTTGGGATTATGGATGGGAGATAGCTTGATAGAAATTATTAGAAGCAGATGGCATGGGATTGGGACTGGTATCCCATACCTGCCCCACTATGGGAAGTAGTTTAGGAGATTAATATCTGCCCTGCGCCAGGTTAATTACAGGTTAACTACGGCGATCTTAAAATATAACAGGTGTCTATGTCTTGATTGCTAGTGGGTTAGAAAATACTGCCGTAATAATAATTATAGGCCTGATAATAAACATTATTAGGTTTTACTGGTAATTTAACCACCATACCACACTTCTGAAAGGTTCACTCTCCCCAACAGTGAAGGCCAAGATGTTGACACAGGGACCTCCGGGGACACTTCCCATCCAAATTAAGGCAGAGAAAAATGCCTTTCTCAAGAGTGACTCAAGATGAGAAATGAGACTCACAAGCATGTTAAGACTAGCCTAGGGCTACATAGTGAAGACCCCGTCTTCAAACAAACCCATAACAATAGAACTGGGGCTGTAACTCAGCTGAGGGAGTCCCACCGAGCATACAAGAGCCCTGGGTTGATGTCCGGTATCACATAAAGGAGACATAGCAGCTCACACCTGTAACTCCAGCATGTGAGAGGTAGGGGGAAGAAGGTCTGGAGTTAAAGCTCATTCTCAGCTACACAGTGAGCTCTAAGGCAGCCTGGGCTACCATGAGACTGTTTTCAAGGGAGAAAGAAAGAATGGCCAGGTTTCAGACAGGACCCTGAACCATTAGGGCAGCAGCTGTGGTCTAGACCACCCACCTAACCATCACTGACAACACCCACTGAAGGATGTCCGTCTGCATTAGCAACTTTAGACAAAACAAATAAGCTAAGGACTGAATAAAGTCTGACCTGTGGGCCCACTGAACAGTCCAATGGACCAGAGACAAAAATGGAAGATCCAGTAAAAACAGGCACATTCATAACATAAAATAATTGGAACATCGTCATCCAGAAACTCTCGGCTTGTCCAAGGGTGCTCACCTCAAACAGATCCTAGCTCACTCTGGAAAAGCTCAATGGCACTTAAAACTAATGTCACCCCTAACAATCCTGTTTACAAGTGTGTAAAAAACTCCACCGACGTGTGCCTTGTCCGTGGGGTAGTGCTTGGACCTCAACATGGAGGTCAGGAATTCTGAACCCACGTTTCTCCCTCTCCAAAACTATTGTAGGGTTTTCTCCCATTTTTAAAGATTTATTATTTTATGTATACAAGTGCTCTGTCTTCATGCACACCAGAAGAGGGATTCAGATTCCATTGCAGATGGTTATGAACCACCGTGTGGTTTCTTGGAATTAAACTCAGGACCTCTAGAAGAGCAGCCAGTGCTCTTCACCTTTGAGCCACCTTCTCCAGCCCCTTCCTTATTTTTAAGTCTCTGAATATGTGTTTTATTATACAAAAGCTTAAGATTTAATATTGATACTAAGTATTTCTGTCTGTGGCTGAACCCTCTAATAGGAGAAGGCTACGCCCAGCTAAGAAATTAACTGGATTTGAAGATGTGTATACTTAGGTAGGGTACTGGTAACACCATGTCTAATAAAAGTGATCATTATAAACGTGTATTTATACAGTCGCTGAAGAGGTGTTCAGTGGATAAAAGCACTGGCTGCTCTTACAGAGGACTCATGTTCAGGTCTTAGTGCCTATGTGGAGGCTCATAACCATCTGTAATTCTAGTTCCAGTGGGTCTGACACCTTTTCTTGGCCTCTGCATGTACTAAGCATGCAACTGGCACACAGACATACAAAATACTCATACACACAACATTGAAAATTCATGTGTGCACACGGCTACAGCACCGAGAGAAGAGAGGTCCACCCTGACCTACCAATCTTTCTTCCACCTATGGTTGGATCCCGCAGGCATGAGGTGGGGAAGAACTTTCCATCTAGGGAGAGCTCCTGAGCCTTTGCCCATGTGACAGCCTGGGAGACACCATGCCAATGGATGGTACTACATGAGGTACCACCAGGCAATGACAGCCAGAGATACTGTTGATGATGACAGCAAAATGGCTGCCAGTCACCTTGCGAGCCACCTGAAGAGGTCCACTGGCTGACCCCAGAGCTCGAAGCATGCTTTCTGTCTCCCTCCCCGCTTCAGCTCTTTGTAAGTTCTGAGATGCCAGATCCCAAGCATCACTGGAGCATCCGACCTGCTTTATCCCACCCTACCACAACGCTGATCCTTTCTGCTGTTAACACGGCAAGGAGACAAATCCAGGAAGTCTTAACTGGTTTTCAATGCCCAGGATCAGTGAGCGATGTGAGGAACAGAAGACTGTGGGGCAACAATGGAAAAGTGCAGGCAGATAACGGAGATCTGTGGGACACCAGAAGTGTCTCGTGACAGTGGGTGCAGATACCTTTGTGTGGGTCTAACAGGCCCACCCTCCTTCATCAGAGCCAAGAAGAGCATGTTAACATAGCCTAGCTCATCATTCATTCCCCTTTCCAATTATATGCAATGCCTCAAACACTTCCAGATCATCTATGACTTGCTCGCTTCCAAAGATGAAAAATCTTACTTGAATGTATTCTTTTGCCAAAACACATTTAGTTCTTCATAAACAAAGGAGAAAAGCAACAGTATCAGAAACAACTAATAGACCCTCTATCTCCTAAATGATGATGAAGCCAAATGCAAGAGACTCGGCAGCCAGCTGGAGTGATGACAGCTCCCCAACAGTACTAACAAAGGGCTGTGGTGTCAGCACAACAAAGTGGTCTGAGATGCTCCCCCTGGACAAGGCCTTGCATGTGCCAGCAGGCTGCACAAACAGGTTCCTTAACACAGCTACCCCTGCTCAACTGGGCAGCTGCAGGTTTGTCATATGAAAGGTGCTTCTGTGTGGAGCAGGATGTCAGCCTATGGGAGCAGTCGATGAGGTAAGCTGAGCCTTCCTGTGTGTGTCCCCATAAGTAGGAAGAGGCAGGTGACCTCTCCCAGCACAGGTTTTCAGCCAGCATCTGCACACAGGTGAGCTTTCACCAATCAGGGACAGAAGGCAATAGAATGGCTAAGAAAGTGCCTTCCAGAATGTTATCTGAAGCACAAATGTGACCCACTAGGACGGAAGAGTTAAATTAAGAAACTGTCATATCATGCCTTCCCAAAATAGGGACCAACTCTATCAGATGCCTGCCTACACTGCAAAGGAAGCAAGCGAGGGCCAGGGACACAGCCAAGGGTGCTCAGAACCTTCTGATACGGGGTTTCCCGTTCTCCTACATCATTTGACAATGATGACAGATCTAAGCAGGAAAGGACTCCCATATGAGATCTGTGATGGTCAGAACAGGAATGGGCCCCATAGGCTTGTGTATCTGAATGCTTGGTTGTTAGAAGAGGCACTATCTGAGAAGGGCCAGGAGATGTGGCCTTGGTGCAAAAAGCGTGCCACTCACTGGTGGTGGGGCTTTGGGGTTTCAAATGCTCAAGCCAGGTCCAGGGTCTGTCTCTTCCTGCTGCATGGCGACCGGATGCAGAATGCTTGCCTACCTCTCCAGCACCATGTCTGCCTGCACTGCCACCATGCTGCCCACCATGACGACAACGAGCCAAACCTCTCAATTAAGGTCTTTCCTTTGTGATCTGTGGTCATGGTGTCTCTTCACAGAAACAGGATAGTGACCAACACAAGATCATTCGTGAAATGTTTCCTTTTGGGTGGGCATGGTGACACACACCTGTAATAGTAGCACTTGAGAGGTTGAGGCAGGAGGGACATGGTCCAGAGTCAATCTCAACCAGACAGTTAGCTCAGAGACACTTAGGGTCACAGGAGCTCCTAATTTAATCTCCTTCCTCTCTTCCCCTCTCTACCCCACTCCACATACACATTCACTTCTCCTACACACACACACACACACACACACACACTCTGCATACACAATTTAAAATGCAATATTAACAATGAGCCTTAAAACTTTTGTTTAAAACAATGAAATATAGTAACAGAGAAATCATGTCTGAAAGAACCTAATTTATCTTTAACTTATCTAAAGCCCCAAGAGATCAAATACACAAGATCTTCAAAGGATTTAATGCCAACACAGAAATGACTGGTCTCCCAGACACCGTAAACAGCAAGGTACTGCAGAGAAGCACACAGACTGAAGACACTGGCTAAGCTGAGCCAGGAAAGGAAGATGATCCTGTAGCTCTCAGCTGCCCCAGCCAGTACACTTGGCTTGCAGAGTAAAGCTTATTTAAAGGAATCCAGGGAAGCCACTCTGCCCTACTCCACCAGCCCATATGAGCCAGCAGGGGGCCCTAGGCTGAGAAGATGGGGACCTGGCCCATCATACTCACCCCTGGTTCCCCCACGTAGGCAAGATGCAGCCTACCTCTCAAGAAGACTAGTATCCTTTCACGAGTCCTCACTACCCATCCTGCCCGTCTCCAGCCAAGTATAACCTACTATCAAGGCTGAGCTCAGATGACCAATGAGTGCATGACGGCTGCTGGGACAGCTGAGCCCCACACCTCCAGAACCCAGGCTACACAACACCCATGGTGTCACACACAGGCCACAGCACCGTGAGCCACAGGCAGAGCGGCAGGACACTGCTTCTCTTCCCATGTTACAGTTCATCTTGTGTTTCAGGACACTAAGAGGCCACACTGAAACACCAAGAACTCTCTTAAAGCTGGCCGGCCAACGTGGGCTCTGGTGTGGAGAAAAGCATCTGGGGTGGGTGCTGCTGCACACACCAGCCACTCCGCCTTCCTCAGCTGCATGCACGGGGCAATGCGCCCTCAAGTCTAAGGACCTGGTTTGCTGGTTTTGTCTTTTGTTTTATGACAAAATGGTCCAGTGTCTGGTTAAGGCTCTGTGCTCCAAAAATGGCAGGTGCAATCCAGGCTCTGTCCGTTCAATCAAGTTACTTCGATTTTTTTTTTGTTTTTGTTTCCCCCTTGAGCCTCAATTGCACTCCCGTATCTATTTCTTTGGTGGTAGTGGGGACCAAACTGAGGACCAAAGCCTCACACTTGCTGCCCAAGTATTCTACCACTGAGTCACATCTCTAGCTCTCAAGTTTTCTCTTTGACAGGATCTGGCCATGTAGCCCAAGTTGGCTCCCGACATATGACTCCCCTGCCTCAGCCTCTCGGTGCAAAGCTCACAGGCTTGCACTCTTCAGTCTCTTTACATATAAAGACCATGAGTTTGGGTTGTTTCATCTTTTCCTCCAGAAACTTGGAAACTACTTATATCCTAATGAAAGGAGCTTATGGTTTAAGTAAAATAAAATAAAATAATCTACCACACAAATACCATACATATGCAGGGTAACCTCAATCTCGTTTTAAAAACGTCTCTCTTCATATAAATGAAAGTACTTCATATGGGCAAACAAAACAGAAAACTGCCCTGTGTTTGGATGTTCTGGCACCACGGATGCTATTTCCTTTTGAGACTTTAACATCCAAGCACTTACTGTGTTTGTTCTAAAATAAGCGAAATGAACTGAAGTCTGCAGCCTGTGAAAACAGACCCCCAAAACACACCATGTGTCTTCAGGGAGAGGATAGGGAGCGGGTCCACACCAGCTTTGCTGCAGTACTTCACAGTCCCAGCATTTGGGATATGCACCATCCCTTCCCGAGAGAAAAAACGGCACACCTCCATCCCACAGATGGCAGCCAGCTGTGACCTCGAGCCTCCTGCTGCGCTGGAACTGAGCATCTGCACTATCCAAATTCCTACCTTCAACCCTTACCCATCCCTGGCTTAGTGAGGACACTGCAAACAGGACAGCAGGCCCTCACCCGGCCCTTGAACTTGTGCTTTCTGCATCAAGACCTTTGAAGAAAAGCTGTTGTTTGAACCACTCTATGAGAATTTGCTGCAACCCTGAGTAAGCCGAAACACTTCTCTGATGTCTGCCAGTTAGTGCTGTAACCTTGATATTGCCCACCATCTATCTGCAAGATCATTTCTGTAGGAGCGCTTCCTGTCCCTATGGAAACTCATGACCATTAAACAGGACACATGTAAGAAATCAGGAAGGCTTGGAGAGAAGGAGCCCATTCAAGCACTCTCTGGTAGGCCACATTAGGAACGACCATTCCCCTGAGGGCTGGAGAACACCTGTCTTAGGCTTAGCAGCATGGTGTCTCTGCTGGACTCCTCTGGGTCCTCTGCAGTCCCTAAGCAGACAGCAGCATCAGAAAAGCCCATCCATATGAGCAAGCAGCCAGCTAGGCCTGCCTGTGACCCTGTGGAGAGCTATTCGGTCCCTCAGTTAACTTGGTCCTCTCACACAAATGTTTGGGCCATGCAGCGGTGAACAAGGACCTCGCCGTGTGCCAGAGCCCATGCCTTGGGAAGACTTCAAGCGTTTCCTTGCTTTGTCTTTACAGTTCCCCAGTTACCAGGGGAGCAGCCAAGAGGCTGACAGGAGGGAGGCGGCAGACAGTGTGCAGCACAGGCAGAGGTCCGGGGTGTACATATGGGAACAGGAAGAAGGGATGGTGGGACGCAGAGACGCCATGCTTCCTTGGGTTTGGCAGCAGGAAGGGTGAAGAGCAGAGTGGAAATAGGAGGAACAGATGAAGACCAAGAGCCAGAAAAGAGGTAACCGTGCCCGTGAGGCAGAGGAGGAAAGAGATGGAAGGTTCTGGAACAGCCTGGCTGCAACAGGACAGGGCAAAATACAAGGATAGAAATGAGGCCCAGTGCTCAAATTCATTATAATAGAAAGAGCAGGGCCCCCAAAGCTGGAGAGTCAGTGGGATAGCCCAGCCCATTCAGTCAAACAATCCAAAGAGCTAAGTTTGGGCCTAGGTCCCACGCAGCCTACATTGGCCTCAAACTTGCAATGCAGCTTAACTCCTGACCCTCCGTCTACCCCAAGTGCTGAGGCCATGACTACATGCCACCATGCGCAGCTTATGTAGAGCTGGGGATTGAACTTAGGACTTCATCATGTTACACAGGCATCCTACACTCTCAGCCCATTCCCTGGCCATGCTGCTGGTACCAAGTTTTCTTCAGGGTCTGTGAACAGAAGGGCTTTGACCTCCACACTTCCGTAAGGATCTCAGGCCTGTCCCTCCCTGCTCCCTCACAATCCCCGACACAGAAGTAAGGGGACAGAAGTGGTTTGCCACACGTCGTAGATTTAGGCCAAAGGGCTTCAGTGATTTCCCCCAACCAACTGCCACTGGAAATAGGAAGATGCCCTGGAGTGTCCTCCTGAGACATCAACGTCAGCCACTGAGGCTAGAGGCCACCCCTCCCTTCTGTCCTGTTTAACTACAGGTTTCTCTCATTGCCTACAGCTGGCATCGCCACCAGTGACATGAATGTGCGCCCCCCCCCCCTTAGCAGAGCCCTGGGCTCCTGCAGGTGAATTCCCCCTGAATTCCACTGTCTCTAGAGCTGGGCAGTAGATAATCAGTAACCGTTCCTCAGGCTAGCCCATACTCTTAGCCCCAACTTCTAATTTTACTCTCTGAGGTTCAAAGTTTACTCTTTCAGTTTAATTTCCCCAGAGCCTAAATGTCAAACACATAAGCCTTTAACCTTAAAGACAGAACCTGATTACAAATGAGCAATCAGGCTGGAGAGATGGCTCAGAGGTTAAGAGCACTGTCTGCCCTTCCGGAGGTTTGAGTTCAATTCCCAGCAACTACATGGTGGCTCACAACTATCTACATTGGGATCTGATGCCCTCTTCTGGCCTACAGGTGAACATGCAGATAGAACACTCATGCATAAAATAAATCTTAAAAAAAAAAAAAAAAAAAAGATGAGTAATTATAGCCACGAATCTGCATATAGTGGAGTTGGTGGAGCTTTTCGGACCTGTCCATCTATGCAGAGCAGGCAGCACAGTGTGACACACAGACACCCTTAAGGATTGCTCTACAGTGACCCCCCCACCCCCCTCCTATTCTGATCACAGCCCTGAAAGTGGAACTGGGAGCTGCTGCCACATGCTCCAACACTGATGCCTACACACTATGTAGTGGGCTTCTGTCCCCACACCCACGTGTGTCTGTTCTCCCAGAGTGTAATGTTCCTGTGTCACAGAGCCGTGGCAGTCACAAAGCTGGGCATACCGTCTTGGAAGACCCGTTCCACGTTGAGCCCATAGGTGGCGCACGTCTCATAGTAGGTGCACCGCTTCAGGTCATTGGACAGCTTCCTGGCCCTGGCGTCATCAATGACCCTCGGGTTGGTGGAACTTATGGCATCTGCAACAGACAACGACAGTGTGTTCATTAGCAGTCGCTTCCCATGACTGAAGCCTGCCCCACAGCCAGGTGCTCCACGCAGTGTCTGTGTCCTTCTCCTCCCTTCCGCCGCCCCCACTCGCTGACAACTCAAACCCCTCAGAGCTAGTGGTGACAACATTCCTCCCAGAAGATGGAATTCTGAAAATAGTTCCGTTGAGCTCATTTTTTGGTGTAACAACACCCTCCCCAACAGAGGTCCCCTCGGGTGCACCCCACCAAAAACCACTTCCACCTATCTGTATGACAAGCAAATACCGCTAAGTTTACAAGTTGGAAAAAGAAGTCCTTAGCAAAGTTGCAAACAGTTTGTCCTTCAGTAAAATAGGATGAAAAAACAAAAAACTTAAAGAAGGAAACAATTTCTCAAAGCCTTTTTCTAATTTGGGAAACACAGGACGCTAAGTCTCCACCTAGCTCACATTTTATCCAGCCTGGGGCCCCCCAAATCCTACAGACACTCTACCCACATAAGAATGCAGCTCTGTGTATCACAGAGGTACCTCTGGGCCCACAGCTCAGCTCAGATCCACCTGGCCCCATCCTGTACCCACTTTAGTTTGGCGGTTTTCCTAACCCTGCTTCTCCTTATTAGTCTAATTTGCAAGTCTTTGTGTGGAGAGCCAGCCTGAGGAGCACTGGAGGGACCCCTTACCCACCCGTGTGTCCCCCATGAATAGGCTCAGCGCCCATGCCTGCCCTAGAAGGCGCACTGGGTTGAGCACCATCTCTCCATAGTGGCCTCCTGCAGGTGTCCGTTCTTCAGTTCCGCCTATCACCTTAACAACCTCTGGCCTCCCAAACCACCTGCCCTAGCCCGTAGAAAGGAAACCTCTGGTGCCTTCTCGTATCTCCTGATGAGTCTTACTGTCTATGTCACCCAGTGGTGACACAGGTGTCTCAGGAGCCCAGTGAGCATATAAAACATGGGTACTGGCAGCAGATCATGGAGAAGCCACACACACAGGCTAGCTTCTGATTATAGGTGCCCTGGGTCCCTTAGTCCACAAGCTAGGTGCACACAGGGCCTCAGAACAACTGGTTCTACACTCAGATACAAGAGACAAAAATAAACACCAATCAAGGTCAAGTCCTGTGTCCACTGACCCTTAACATATGACTACATAACTTCCTCCCATTCCTCAGTTTTACCCCACCACCATCACTAGGCACAGAGAGCCAAAGGTCAGGCCACCTGGCTACAGCAGCCCTAGTCTAGACGTGTGGGAGCCCAATGCCTGGACTCTTAGTCTACTGAGCAATTGTTTCTCCACCAACACAAACAAAGACTGGTGTGCACAAGAAAACGCAGCAATGAGATCTATTCTTTCCAGTCCAGCCAGGAGCCATTAGTCACCGAGAGTCCTCAATGGGAAAGCACCGTGTCTGAGAAGCAGGCCCACACAGCTCTTAGGCACCAGGCCGGCTGCTGGGGATTGCCTGGTCAGCCTCTGGCAAAGCATTCATTCAGAATTCCTCTGCCCTGCTCCAAAGACAGCTGTGGGGAAAACCTGCCTGGGAGATGCATTGGCTTTAAAATGCAGTTTGAGGACTTTCCAGGGCAGGTACCTTAACTACGCCACCCATGCTGCACACGGCTACCCATTCTGGGAGCAATTTCAGGACTTTTGGGGTACATAAAGACACCAACGCTCCAGCCCCTTCCAGGAAATGGTGTGCTGCTTGAATAGGGCCTGCATAACCAGCCGGCGTGCCTGCAATGTCTAGTCCAGCTGGCGCACACTGTACCAAGCTTACAACTTCAGTAAAGTGGGCTTTTTAACCCCTCCTCCTCTCTCTCTTTAGACAGGGTCTCACTGTGTATCCATAGCTGGCCTGGAACTTGCTACAAAGACCAGGCTGGCCTTGAACTTAGAGAGATCCCGAGTGCTGCTACTAAAAGCATGGGCCACCACACCAGGACATTTGTATTTTTGAGACAGTCTAATTTTGTAGCCCACGCTAGCCTTCTGTGTCATCCGTCTTTCTCAACTCCCTTAGTGCCACCTGTGCACCACCTATTTTTCTAATTTCCCAGTTGTTGGACCCCATGAAGACAGAAGGGTCAACTGCTCTACAGTAAGAGCCAAAGCACTGCCTTCAGGTGACCAGCAGAGGGAGCTAGAGGAACACCGAAGTCTTCCATTTGATTTAAGATTGGGTGGCAGAGTTTTGTTGATGCTGTAAGCTTCAGAAGAGATCACTGCATGCATCGAAAAAAACAGGGAGAAGTGGTGTTCTCCATGAAAACGCAACTCTAATATTTTACAAGTGACACAATGAGGACAGGCAGTCAGTGCCTCATTACCCTGCCCGCAGTACGAGTCCTGACTGCACTTCAGCTGGTAAATACCAGATTTTCCAGGTCCAAGAGAAACAGCAAAAGCAGCTCAAAATTAAGAAAAACCAGGAAGGGATACTACAAAAATCTGCTTAAAATCTTGGCTGGGCTCCAGTGGCTGATTCAGGAGAGGAGGGTGCTGTCTGGTTCTGTGTGACAATCACCTTACTAAGGGGCCATGCTTTAAGTGACGCGGAAGACAATAAGAACTGGAACTGCAGGGACCCTATAATGTGAAGGAGCAGATGTAAAAGGAGAGATCCTGGGAAACAGAAAAGATGAGGCAATGCTCAGCTGTGAGCCAGAAGCTAGTATTAAAGGGTATTATTGGAAGTCAAAATAAATCAGACATTTGTTTTAATAAAAATAAATAAAAGCAACTCGGTTAAAAGGCGCCTTATGTGAAAGACAATTTAGGCACTATAATGTAGGAAAACATGAGAAAATGGGCTTTCCTAAAGCACCTCGGGTGTGTGTATGTGGTGGGGCAGATGTCTGAGCCTGAATGACTCCTCTATAGAATCAATCAGGAAATGCCACATGAAGAAAGATCTCATTCTGAAAAGTCAGTCTCAGCCCCCAAATCCCTCCCTATTGAGAGCATGCCCACGGGCCCTTTAAAACCACCCGCACGAGGCCGGCACTCACCCTGGGTCCCCACCAGCACTAGTGGGATCTCACTGGTGTTTCTATAGTTGGCCATTCGGCTGTAGTAATGATAGACAGTCTGGAAACTGATCTCATCCTCCAAGCTGAAGACAAAGATGACCGCGTCCACCCACATGGCAAACTGCAGAGAGAGGAACGGAGAAGGGCAGCTGAGGGGGGCACAGGAGGAGGGTACAGAGCCTGACCCAGGTGAGCTCCAGCACCATGTCTGGCTGCTGCCTGGCCTCTGCTGTTATATGCTGTAGCTGTGTCTCAGAAGTCTCCTCTGTGTACGTGGGCATGGCACACACACACTCACGCTTCCACTGGGGCCTCCACCCTCTCTGAGGACCCAGCCTGCTGTCTCCCTGTGGCCACTGTGATCTTAAGTGTCTACTCTCTGGCACGACCAGTTGGATCCCAACCTGAAAACAGAAGGCTCTATAGGTGCCTTGAAGGCTCTTCGCCTAGGGACAGGTCATGGGGGTCAGTTCCACATAACCTCCTCAGAGCCTTAAAAAAGACTTTGTGGACTGGGAGTTGAGAGGGGACCCCTCCTCTGCACCCACACAGTCTGCTCAAAAATATCCCAATGCCCGCAACACCTCCCACCGGAGACTGACGCTGCACTTCCCTGGAGTGTTCCTGCTGCAGCAGAGGCTGAGCTGCCACCAAACCCATCAGCTTCCTGCTGGGAAATGACTACTTATTTTTAGGAAAATTAAAAGGGGAGTGGTAAGGTTAATCTATACCTGGGCCTCTTACATCATCTTATTTACAACAGCTCCCTTGGGAGGGTGAAGCTGAGGGAGCGAGTCTCCCCACAGTGCCCAGAAACCCACTCCCATAGAAGCTGATGACAGCTTCTAGACCCTGTCTGTGCTCGGTACTGAGCACCTTTCTCTTTATGTGTGTAAACAAATGAGAGAGCCCCACATCTCCCCGTCTTATCTAAAAGAAGCTTAACTTGGGGGACTTCTTCCAATTCACTGTGTGTGTGTGTGTGTGTGTGTGTGTGTGTGTGTGTGTGTCTGTCTGTCTGTCTGTCTGTGTGTGTGTAATGATGCCCACCTACAACAGATTGTATTCATTTAAAGGTGGAATATTTACATGAGAGACTTTAAAACCTCATGTTAAACGGCACACACTCATGTCAAATGGGATCTTGGGGCAAGGCTTTCTTGAGGCAGACAATCAGACACTGCCAGATGCACAGAGCAATGACTTGTGGTGGCTGCACAGGAATCGGGGTCCACCTGACTGAGTGCCTTTTTCTTCTCCCTGCCAGGAGGTGGCGCCTTCACCTTGTGATGGTTGGTGTCAACTGTTGACAAAAATCTATGATCACCTAGGAAACAGGCCTCTGAGCCAGGCTACACGGGACTGTTTTCCTTTTGGTGACTGGGATGTGGGGACATGCCCACTGTGGGAAGACTCATTCTCTAGGGGCAGGTCCTGGACCGTGAAAATGGAGTGAGCGAGCACCAGCGTGCATGAGCCCTCTGTGTTCTGCACTAGGCTGTGGATGGCAAGAGCTGGCTGTTTCGAGTTTCCTGCTGCCCTGACTTCGCTGAAATGATGGGCTGTACACCCTAGAATTCTGGGCCAGATAAACCCTCTTCTCTACTACATATTACATACATACAATATACAAGTTATATTGCCGGTGTATTTTATCACAGCAAGAAGAAAAACACAAACATGGTCTCTTCTAAGAGGCAGAAACCAGAAGGCCTTGCCCTACACACCAGCATGAGGTAGGGTGGGGTAAACAGCCTCAGGGGAGACCGCAGCTCCTATGAAGTCTGAAACACCTGCGGCTCTATGCAGAGGGAAAAGTCCCTTCCTTCTCCCTAGCCCTCCCTCCGTCCTATGGGGTGTGACTGTTCCTAAGTCAGTTAAGGAGAAGATCGTGGTGTCAGTGAAAGCAGTGACAGTTGCTTTCTTTCTAGAGATTTTTCAAGGGAACCACAATACACTGCAGACTAGTGCTCAGTGGGGACTGACGTGAGCCAATGAAGGCTGGCAAGCGTGTGGGGGATACCCACTCCTGTCAACTGTCAGAAACAGGAAGTGAGTTGGCTTCCCAGTTCCACCCAGTGGACTTTGAAAATGATGTTACTCTGGGATCAAACCAAAGGGGAAGGGGGGGGGGTGTGGAGGCAAGAAACAATTTTTAGAAGTACAGAAATTTCTAGAAGCCATCCCGACAGGTATTTCAAAGCAAACACACCCGCTTCTCCTTCCTTCTTAAAAACATATGAACTTAAAGAGAAAAAGAGAGAGAGAGAGAGAGAGAGAGAGAGAGAGAAAGAAAGAAAGAAAGAAAGAAAGAAAGAAAGAAAGAAAGAAAGAAAGAAAGAAAGAAATCAGCCATAAAGACCCAACTTCCTGGGCTTCTAAATTCCCTTATTGTAAAACTTGACTCTTGTTCTATCAAGAGTCTGGCTTGTGTGGGCATGCAGCAGTACTCACCTGTGCCTCCGGGGGGCCCCCTTCATCCCTAATCAGCAGCAGATAACTTTGTCCATCCACAACAATCTCCTTCTTGAACCTTCCACCTGCCACACACAAAACACAACGTTACAGAAGAAGACGGAGGGTTGGAGGTGGGCAGACAGACACGGGCTTCGCTTGTGGAAAAGTATACTCTAGGCCAGGTGGGGTAACTGGCTGGGAGAACTTAGCCGATTTTAGGTATCTCCCACAAGAGCTGCATTTTTAGAGCTGAACTTCAATTTAAACATGGGTTTAAGAGCCCAGCCGTGCTTTCTGGTTAGCAGGCACGGCCTCACATGCAATGCCAGGAAACCTAGCTGAGAAGCGTAGACTTTTTCATGAAGCACTTAATACATAGATGAACAGATTCTCACCCACTGGTGAACAGAGGGCGGGGCTCTCAAAACCCAGAAAAGCTTTCCATGCTTAGCAGCGCTGGAGAGCCTGCACTCTCCTCAAGGGAAACCCAGTGCTTAGGAGAAAACATACAACAGCATGACGATGGTGTGTCCAGAGTCACAGGCCACAGTTAAGGAAGGACGCCCGACTACTACACACGTTAGACAAAGCTACCGATGGAACCGCACAGTTGAGACAGAGCGGTGCAGCCAGCTGACAAGGAGGTGTTAGAGACCACACAGGGTTAGCGAGAGACCACCTGGGGCCCTGCTGGGATGTCAGGACAAAAAAAGGAAGGAGGACTGGCAGAGGGGAGGCCCAAAGGTGGCCCCCAGACAGACCCAGGGCTGGACTTGAGGTCTGCACAGTGGACACATGCCATCTCCAATGACAGGGTGCCCTGAGACATGCGGCTCCAAGTGCCCTCTAGCCATTCTCACAAGGAAGGGCTTTTGCCTTACTATGTATGGGGTATGTCTAAGTCCCTTGCTTCATTTTGGGTCCTTTGTGTAGATGCCTCACAGGAACCCCAAACAAGAACTCTAAGCAAGTCTATAGGAACCTTCCAGAGGTTTTTCTGCCCCAATCTCAGGTCTGGGCCAGTTTGTCACCCACAGACCTCAGTAATTACACTCTCCACATCAACTCAAAGTAGCCAGGACCTTCATTAAACAGGTAGTTACTTAGGCCAAGGGGGACTGGCCGCCCTCTACACAAGCATGCACAAATATGGGCGCACGCATGTTCAACAGCCCTCCCTTCTCCTGTGTACAAGCTGTGCTCGCCTTTCCTCACTCTCAGCTTACTCAGCGACAGAACACAATGAACCTCTAATGCTGCTATAGAACAGGCAACATTTGTGCTGCGGTCCCCCACCCTGAAAAGCAGAGCAGAACAGCGGAAAAGGGCAGATGTACTGGGGAGCGGGGTCTGCGTAAGCAGGGACAGGATAAGGACAGCTGCCACCTAGACAAGCCACAGGAGGAACGGTGACTTCCGGTCTCCCATAATCACAGATTCTTCTGCAGCAAATAATGACATCCTTTCTCTGACCGGCTTCTACCACACCTGACACAGTATGACAGCTGGACTGACAACTGTACCCATGCTCTACCACCATGGCCAACTCCGTCTTGGCCAGGGCTGCCTCCAAACCAGCCTCACCACAGTCACCTCCCTCCACCTCAGTGACCACAGCTGGAAAATGGCGAGGATGCCCTTCTGGTGGGCAAAAAGTACAGAGTGTACTGGTCAGCACAACTACTGCTAACATTCACAGTTTTAGCCGGGGGTCAGCACATACTTCTAGAAGGACATACCTAATAGTCAAACAACGTGCTCATAGGGCAAATGTGCACGCAAGAAGGGTTAGTAGTCAGTGTTACTTCCTTGATTTTGTTTTTTAAAGAAAGATACAGGAAACCTTCTGTCTCTTGAAAAGCAGTGTATGCAAAACAACCTGGCATTCTTGGCTCTGGGAAAACCCCATCTTTTTCACCCTGGACTTATAGACCAGGTTAGGCACACTCACCAGGGTCTGAGGAAAGCAGAGCTTGTAGGGAGATTTAAAAATCTTTCCCATGGCATGGTCCTCTGAGATCTAACTTTCATGATACCTGAGCGATGTTAAGAGCCCATCTGCCAGAGAAACCATCTGTGGGTCCCAGCAGCTAGCAGCCAGGTCTAGGTGTGACTAAGGGGCTATGTGGGGTGACCTAAGGTGACTAAGGGACTATGTGGGTGACCTAAGGGTCTCCCAGCAGAGCACAAAATTATTTTTATTGGTTGAGTCCCTCCAGGGATGGGCTAACCTTGTGGAACTTTACCTATGTCCTATCCTCAGCCCAGAAGTGCTGCCCAGGCATCCAAGCAGGCCAGCCCAGTGCCCACAGAGGTAAACTTCAGGGCTGAATTTACACGCGGCTTCTTTGTCTTGCTCTGGATAGTCTGGTCTCAGCAGCTGCCCACAAATGCCAGTCAAGTCCCTCCTCCTCTCCAGACACAAGGTGACCCTCCCTCCAGCAGGCGCCCTACACAGAGCTCCAGTCTAGTCCCTTAGACCTGGCCATAAGAGAAGCTTCTAGAGAGCTGAATCACACTGAACCCACAGGCCTTCCTCAGCTTTATAGGATATGGCTAGCTTTCCGAGTATCACGGCCACAAGCGGAGGGCTTTCAGACACATCGCCACCACTTCCAAACTGAGGAAAGTGTCTCCTCCTACCCCAAAGACCTCTGCCAACTGACATCACTGACATCCTGAGATACATAGCACGTGCCTCCTGTTTCCAAGAACACTGGGGGTGACATGCTTGTGTGAAGGCTCCAGAATCTCAGCGATGTTGGGAAGCAAATATAGGGAACTGCCCTGAACGCAAACGTTTCATATCATGATATGAAAACCTAGCCAGGAACATGAAAATGCAGACTGTGAGCAGCCCTGCTGCAGCAGGCACACCTGGGTGCTGAGAAAGCACAGAAATCTACCCAGGTAACACGGACACCTGTCCTCCACAGTAACCCAAAGAGGGAAGCGACCTTGAGAGGAGGGTGGCACCTCTACTCTGAGGTCAGGATCCCACACCTGAAATGCTAGAGAAGATATTATTCCAGTGATCACAACAGCCAAGTTCACAGGAGGAGTCACCAGCAAAGTATCCTTGACTTGAACATCTGATGTTTTCTAACAGTCAAAAAGTATTGTGGATTCTGGGATAGTTTAGGTTTTGGGTTTTCAAAGTAGTAATGTCCAGCCTTTATTTTTAAATCCAAACCTGCCATCTTATCTTGGCCATTAGATCATGTTTTATACTTAAATTTTTTCTATCTCATTTTTAATGTAGACTTTTTTTTTTAATGGAATCTAAACACCATCTTTGCCCAGGGGTCACGAATATCTCCCCTGCTATTCCAACTTGGGTGTTACATACTAGCATATATGCAAGCACTTAATATAAAGTGTCTATTTGATATTTAAATTCTGAATCATTCTCTTGTAAGGTCTACTTTACCTACCCATCCATTGCTAGCACCATGGCCTTACTATGAAGCTGTCCTGAGAACAACTGACAACTTCTCTATTGGCTATGATCACCTAATATTAAACTGCACTGAGGTAGTTGATTTCCAAAAGGTGTTATCAATCTACACCTAACCTCTCTGATGGGTGTCACTGGCCTGTACTTCCCACCTCACCTTGTGTACAGGTTCTGGGGTGTTATTGTAGGGGGTACCCTATAACTCAGAGCCCAAACAGTCACCCTGTCCTCCACGCCCCCTGCAACCCAGATGGCTACACCTGTGTCCCACTCTAAGGTGCTGACAGGACTCTGCAACTAAGGTTAACATCTTCACATGCTGAGAAATGGAGTCCCTTGCCTGCTCAGAGCAGCTCTTCTCCAGCTACAAGGCTCCCTTGCAGCTATCAGCCTCTCCTGCAGCCCACTGAATGCTGAGGCCCAGCATGACTTCCAGAGTTAAACATGGCCAGCAGCACTATGCATGCTTGTCTCCTCTGAGAACTCATGAAGTTAACTTAACCTCAAGTGTGACTTGCAAGGTCTCTGGCTCACCTCCAATATGTACTTGCCAGCTTCCTGCTGCCTTTGCGTAGCCTGGTGTGTGTGTGTGTGTGTGTGTGTGTGTGTGTGTGTGTGTGTGTGTGTGTGTGTGTACACACACACATGTGTATGGGTGCACATCTGCCAGAGGTCAACCTTGGATATAGAACTTCTAGGGCCTTACACCTTGCTTTTTGAGACAGCAACTTCTGTTGGCCTAGAGCCAGGCCCAGGGAATCAATCACCTGTCTCCTCTTAGCACAAAGATTACAAGCCTGCATTACTATAGCTAGCTTTATAAACAAGAACAAAAGCATGTGCTCTGGGGATAAAACTCAGGGCCTTGTGCTTGTAGGACAAGCACTTTTCCAACTGTGCTACCTCCCCACTCCCCCAGCATCTTGACGTCTCCCCGAAGCCAGGGGTGTAAAAAGGCAAGCGTCTGTTCAGCAATATATACAGCCAGCACTTCAAGAGACTCATCAGTGAGGAACAGCATACTGGTGACAACATAGCTGTGTGCTCTGGCTTTAAAGCATACTTTTAAAGGTCTGATTAGGTGTGTTTCTCACCATCCAACCTCAGCCAATTTCAAGGTGACTATTCTGAGACTCTCACTGTAGGAACCAGCTCTAAATCTGGGACACCACATGCCAGATAACTGGGCTCCTTCTGTTTCAGCTCACACTGGGAGGAGCTGCCACAATTTATTCCTCTCGCATGCTGGGCCAGGGTCCCATCTCTGTCCAGTTCTGCTTTAAGGAGTAAAAAATAAGAGTAAGTGGAATTTTCCTATTCCAAAAAAAGGAGCTGCCTGGAGTAAGCACTGCCACAGATGTCTGCCGTTCCTGTTTCATCATTCCCAGTAATTGGACTGAAAGCTAATACTGTATCCATCAGTTCTCCCAGAAAGCAAGAGTGAGGACAACGACTAACACATCTTCAGAGTGAGTGCCGCTGCCAAGCACCACCTTGAGTTATTCCCCACGACTGTCCTGTGACACAAGCATCAGAGACTAAGGGACAGAAAGACCCCCCCCCCAACTCAACCCTTCAGGAAAGCTGCAGGTTCCTCAACCTTCCTCTCTTCCATGTGAATGCAGAGTCCCACATGACCCTCATGTGACCCTGTGGGTCACTCTCCTCACTCTGGATGGATATGGAGGGCGCAGGGAGCTGAATAAACCTCCTCCTGTTCCACACTCAGGGTGTTACAGCTCTAAACCATCACTGTACCTTGGAGACCACTGACCTCTGCTGAAGCCATTGGTCTTCTTGTGGCTGCCCATCTCTGAGCCTGCATACAAAGTGAGGGCCTAAAATTCGATCGAGCTGGAGCTACCTTTGTGGGGCCACTGCACGGGGAAGGCACGCTCCCTCTCACTTGTAAGCCTAACCCAGTGGCTCTTCCAGCAGGTGCCAGCTGGCCCAGAGCACAGGCCCTACAGGGGAGAACAGATACGGATGGTGCTAGGTGCCCTCCTGCCTCTGTTTAGAAGAGCTACTTCTAAGAAGCTCAACCTTGCCCCACCCACACACACCCTAGTTTCATGATAAAGCCGGGCAAACCCTGCAAACATCGTGGTCTCATTATCTAAACAAAGGGGTCTGCAGGCCTTTTGGGTTCTCCCTCAGGGAATATAAAGCAAGTTTAATCACAAATGTGCCAAACTCCTTTAAAATTTAATGTGCCTTAAAAAAAAACTATGACAAAAATACTTAAGCCAGTACTTTATGAGATTGGGGCTTTGGAAAAGTTTAGTATTGTGATATTTAAAAGGAATGTTGGACCACATAGTACTTTTTACAGTGGGGACAGAGGTTATTGAACACACTAGTTCATAAAACTTAACCAAAACAGATTTCCTCTGTCATGGTTTTTAAGCTTACTGGGGGGGGGAGGGGGTATAGCAGTGTGCCAAGAATAGGTAAAGAGCCAACCCTGGTGCCTGCTCAGGGTCTCTGTGGGTGGGTCACTGGGGCAGAAGGTTGACCAGAGGTGGCGCCACTTAACTCAAGCCCATGTCAGAAGAAAAGGAAGATGGGAAAGGAAAGGGACATCCCAGTCTCAAACTGGGCTGGCACATCGGAACACCATGGGGTCTGACTGGCTCCTCCATTCCTGGAAGAGAGAAGGATGGGCACAGGGCAAGGCTGTGGGAATAACCTGAGGCCCCGCTGAGGAAAGAGAGCCCTCTCCCACACCTGGATTCCGTGAGTGAGCGCAACAAAAGCTCCCTCCCCACCTGCAGAAGCTAGGCCTGTGCCCGATCTAGATCTGGGGAAAAGGTAGTTGACACTCCATACCTCAGGGCACATGATGCCAGGAGAGGGCCCTCAGCAAATGCACAGGAGCAGGCAGGACCTGGTCCCTAACAAACAGACAGCCATCTTCCTGGGGGAGGGAGGTGGGCAGGACACCTGTATCAATCTGACAATATGGCTGTCCAGGCTGGTGACACAGGCCACAGTGAGGCTCCCCAAGGCCCCACTGCCATCCTCCCCTGCAGCTGATGAGACAAATGATAGAGGTGCACAAAAGGGCATTTCTGAGCAACAGGCACTACTGTCTCTGTGGAGCCCTAGTCAGTGTGGATAACCCTAATTGATACTTATACCTCCTCCCCTGCCTCAAAAGATCCAGTGCAGCCCCCGTCTCCACCAAGAGAATGATGGACAGAGAAGTAGAAATAATAAGGACAAGACACTGGGCAAAGATCCCATCAGGGGACGGGCACAATGGAGGAGGGGAGGAGGTGGTGAAACAGCCTCAGAGGAGGAGAAAACAAAACCCAAACCTTAGAAGGATGCCATGCACCAAGGTGGCAGCCAATAGCCAGGTGTTCAGGAAGAACAGAGGACCAACAACAGCACTCAGGGCCCAAGTCTAAAATCTGGCCGAGAAGAACAGCTTGGGAGCTGAGACGGGACTTGCCAGGGGCAGCAGAAGCTGGAGCCAGAAACCCCTGGTCATATCCAGTGGTGACATCGCTGCTCTCCTAGGTTGTGTTATTGCATCTGGTGATATCCACATGGTGATGACCTGGCCTCCAGCAACCCGGCCATTGAGCCGTGCCTGACTGTGCCATAGAAGGTAAGAAGCTATTTCCATAAAAGGCCAGAAAGTATGTGTTTTAAGCTCTGCCAATGTTTACTTTTGTTTCTTTGTAAAAAAAAACAAAAACAAAAATAAAAACAAAAAAACAACTTCATAGCTCATAGCCAGCATCATTCAGGTCCAGGTGACTCCTGCTAGAAAGTTCTCCTGGGTCCTTCTCTCCCATGCTAGGGACTGAACCCAGGGCCTCAGCTAGCCAACTCCACCTGCCACCGAGCTATGTGCCAGCCTGCACTTTGAATACTCCTTTTGTAGATGCACATACTTCATGAAGGTCACTCTGCTCTGTCCCAGGTCTCTGGGACATTATCTGTGCTGCAATCCTATGTACTTTGCTTACTAGAAGGAATGCAGCAGCAGGTTTTTGCATCCAGGCTTCTGCTCCCCCTAAGGGACTCAGCAAGAGAGGACCAGTACCTCACGCTGGGGAGCACACATTACCACAGCGGTCTCCCATCCAGAGCTGGCAAAGCAAGATGCCCGTGTGCCCTCTCTCCTGGGCCTGACGACCTCATTTCCTCCAGGACCAAACCTATGTCTGGAACATCTTGGAATAAGGTCTATGCACCATGGATGCTGGTGGAGGGGAGGAGCAGGCATGTGCTGAAGACGGCCACAATCCTGATGGGACGGGAGAGCTCTGGGGTGTTGGGGATCCAGTAGACCACCTCTTCCATAATCCGAGTCAGTTCCAAAGCCCAGAGGTAGCCTGGGAAATCCCGTCCAATCCCCGACCCCCATCTCCAAAGCATATACTATGCCACTGTCACTTCTAGTTGACGGTGACAACTAGAAATTGTTTTGACAATTCTTCAGGAGCCCTGTTCCATTCAGGCACCGAACTTGACTTGAAGCAACCTAAGCCACTGACCTATCCGGTGTGCAAAGGGCAGACGCTGTGCGGCCTGGTTCTGTCATCAAGCCCCCTCCCCAGTGGCTACACACATTGTCCTTTCCAAACAGCTGGCTCACTCATTTGGCCCTCGCAGAACAACTGCTGTGTTTCATTATTTCATCTCCTTCTGTTTCTTAAACATTTACTTTAAAAAAGTTAACACCATTATCAATCAATAAGCAGTGGTGCTCAAGAGGGTAGGAACTGCTGGCCACGTGTGCTGGCCTCACCATCACAGAGACAGGCCAGCTCCAGGTCCAGCAGCAGTTATGCCAAGTGTCTCTGCCTAGATCTCACCTTAGATCACAACAGTGCATGCTGGAAGCCGCTATGGACAGACCGCTAACTATATCTGGTTTCCTTATCTGGTCTGGATCAATCACAGATAAATCAATGTTGCACACTCGTTGCACACTCATTACGGTCACAGGAAGCTGCCTGCCGTCAATGCTGAGATTAGACACACTGAGTGTTGTTGGGCTCAGCCCTCCTTGGGTATGGTGGTCTGTGCCCATGGTAATTATGACAAGCATGTAAGTCCTTGGGTGGACCAGGAAGAGAAGTATGTCCAGGAAAAAGCAGAGCACCCTAGGCTCGGTAGAGCCACAGAAGTCAAGGGGACACCTGTGTGAGGGAGGTGGCCGTATGTACATAGTGCTGTCCAACCCTGGTTTGCACCATGCATGCTGAGTGGCAGGGAGATGCACGGTGCTTAAGGCTTCAAAGAACACTTGCCACTCTGTCAACACAACTCAGGGCTTGGATCTACCTCCACAACCAACCGTTCAGGAGCCAACAGCGAGGCCGACCTCACTACTGTGCACCAAGAGACTAGAGGCCAGAACATTTCCATATGCCTAGACATGCCGATTGGTCCAGAGGAAAGCACGTGATGTGAGTGAAGAACAGCACCTCAATATTTTGCTGGAAAGATAAAAACTAAGACCTGAAAAGCAAAAGAGAAAAACATTCAGCCTTTTCTCTGTGCCAGGTACAAGCACCATGGTCACAGGAGCGTCAGCCAAGTCCTTGGCACCGTCTGGGGAGAGCTACCTACTTGAGTGTTAAGGCCAGGACATGCAGGAGATGGGAGAAGCAAGTGCCCCATGAATCTAAGTGTATCAGGGTCCACGCTCCAGGGAGGTAGGTCAAGAAGCCCATCTTCCCGTATCCTATCCCCCCCCATCTGATAGGTCCCCTCTCCCTTGCCCCAACCTGGGTGCAGAGTGATGCGGTGAGCCTAGTCTTGCGCAGCAGCCAGATCCCAGCAAGCTGTTACTACAAGGTGCCTAAACATGTGGAAGCAGGCTGCTCACTAGAGGGCAGAGTCAAGGACAAATGACACAGCAGACACAAGTACTAGACATGGGGTCCGGGAAGAAAAGAATCCAAAATTAAAGGCCGGCAGGTAAAGGCAATGGACCTTCAGTGTAAGAAACACCTAAGGAGCTTAGACGTCTCTGGGAAAATAACTTGTCATTATAAACGTGAAGCTATGCTTTTCCTGCCAAGAACGGATGTGTTGTTGGACTGGAGATACAGCTCAGCTGGCAGAATGCTTGTCCGGCATTCACGAAGCCTTGGTTCTGGTTCTATTTGCACCAGGCATAAACTGGACATGGTGATACACACCAGCAGTACCAGGCATAAACTGGGCATGGTGGTGCACACCAGCAGTACCAGGCATAAACTGGGCATGGTGGTGCACACCTGCAATACCAGCATTGGAGAAGTAGAGGCAGGAGGATCAGAAACTCACATCCCCCTCAGCTACATAGTGAGTTCAAGGCCAGGCTACGACATACCAACCAAACCCTGTTCCAAAAAATAATAATAAATAAAAAAATAATAATAACATGCTCAACCCTGGAGGTTCCTGGGACAGCAATAGCTGTGTAGAAAGCCAGGCTGGCTTATTCTGAACTGTGGGGCCCAACGGCACCCAAGTGCACTTCTGGTGACCATGAGCTGCTGATCCTCCCCAGCACATGCCAGGCTGGTCGACCCTAGCTCGAGGGCTGAAAGACATGCACCTGGCCAGGTGTAAATCACTTCCGTGTTAATTATCCCGGAAACAACTTCTTCCTGGATGCGCACACCAACCTCAGGCCCTGGCCGGGTTTCAGTGAGTCTTCAGCCTCTTGCTGAAGTAATGATAAAAACATGGACGAGCCACTGAGTTCCTGCCAACCAACTGAAAAACACGTTTTGTTCCGGCAGACTCACGACAGCCTCGCCTTCCCGGCTCTGTCAACCTCTCTTCCTTGTTCACGGTGCAGGCTTCTCCTCTGTCCCCTCTTTCAAAGTCTAGCAAAAAAGCTCAGCGACCTTCGCCTGCCTTACTCGGTATTGTATGCAGGCTCCACGCGTCACGCAGGTCGAGCTGCAGACTGGCACACACAGGAGGACATTCAATGTGGAAGGTAAGGGAGGTGACGTTCCCGTTAGGTACCAGCTTAGCCCCTCAAATCACCTAGAAAAGCAACTGACCTGACCCACGGAACCAACCAACCAATGGGGCCATCATCTCAAGGCTCAGAGATAGATACCCCTACACAGTTGCCTTTGCTAAAATCCCTTGTTTATAAGCAACAGGGTAAAAGTCACATTAGAAAGCGTCAACGGATAGATTTCAAAACCACTCCAGTTTTATTAGGGCTATACGTATTTTTGTTTCTACGTATTTTTGTTTCTCTCATACATCAAACAGGATCCAAGAGGAGTTTGAGAAAGAAGCCTAACATCTGTGCAGCAATAGTGGCCGACTGAACTTAAAAATAAAAGTTTACTGGATTTGGAAAAGGTTCTAGGAGCTGACAGCTTAAATGTGTTGCAGCAACTCTGAGAATCAGGCTGGGTGTTTACCACAGCGTTTGTTTCTAGGAGACTAAGCAAACATCCATTAACAAAACATTTCAGATCCACGTGCTTCTGAGAACACACTTGCCTGATGCTTGCCAGATACATCTGTTAGGAGATCAGTCCAGGCAGGCACTTTGGGGAAATATCAAGACTGAGGCATGGGACAGTGGCTCTCAAGCAACTGCTGGCTGGATGTAACTGACAACCAGGAACCCGCTGTAGCACGTGGCATCAGCGGACCAGAGAAAGCAATTCACCCACACAGGAAACCCATCGCCCTGGTCTCTGCTGCACGTGGCACCCATGATCCCACCCACACCTCCAGACGCAGGAGAGAGTACCAACCACTTCGTACCTTGTTCTCTAGGTTCCTGGTTGTCAGGTACAGGCCTTTATTGGTCTCACCTCCACTCAGGGTGGTACCTGAGAGCCCTGAGGATGTCTGATGATGTCACATAGACTACTAGTCTAGAACAGTGAGTGGGTGCTGACGCAGAGGACAGTACTGGTGGCTGCAGTCATGCCTCTGAAAACATCAGTGGGAGCTGCGGCTGCCAGGGCTGAGGATCCAGAAGGAGCAGCAGAGCCTCTCATGGCACTCACATGTGACAGGCCCACATATGATAGGCCCACACAGGAAGAGGCCACCGGTGGCTCTGTGCAGACTGCAAGACTGTCAAACGAAGGGTAAGATTCTTTTGACTATTCTACAAAAGCCACTCCGAGTCATCATCACGTGCTGGATGTTGTAAGACTGCTAAATGGCCTGGGACCTGGGAACCCTCACTATTCAGCTCCAGGCAGCCAGGGCTGCTATTAGCAAGTCTATTCAGGGCATAGCAGGAGCAGATGAAAGGGACCGCAGGGCAGCCCTGAACTGCACTCTTGAATGCTGCCAGGTTATAGCGCACACTTTGTTCCCTTCCTGTCGGCAACCCCATTACACACACACACACACACACACACACACACACACACACACACACACACACACACACACACACACACACACACACACACACACACACACACACACACACACACACACGTAGACTACACTCCTTCCCATAGACTGGCCAAGTTTCCAAACCTAAAACCAGCCCATCAAAAGTAAACCAACAACACATGCGCACGCTCTGAGCTCCTCTCAGATGCAGAGTGGAGAGCTGCTGTCTGCACACTCTGGTTAGCCGGGCATAACAAGGAGCACTGTCAGATATTTTTGGTGACTCAGGCTCCGAGTCTGGTCTCCTGGTGTGAGTTACGAGGCTGCTGCATTATGCTATCCTCTGAGGAAAAACAACTGCCATCTTTATCAGACCAACTGTGTCTTTCTCTAAGAGTCAACTGTCACACGGGTGGGCCTGTGATGTTCTCTCAAAGGGAGAGGGGACTGGGGGGGTCACTGACCCTCACCTAGTCCAGCCACACCTCTCAGTCATTTATTTATAACTGACTCGAACTGCACATGGCCTCGGTGTCTCAGGAGGTTCAGAAAGGTCAGTGCAAAGGGGGCTCCATCTTCATGGCTGTGGGGAAGCCATCGTCCATTCTGGGTAAACACTTTCCAGGTCGCTGCTGTGGGATCACCACACTCCTGCCAGTAACCCCTCACTCATGCTCTGAGAGTAAGTTCAACACTCTCACTGGTTCTTTAGGTGAGCTGTGGTGGACTCATGCTTGGTGGAATTTGTCATATTCTTGTGAGGAGTGGGGGTAGGATCATTTGGGGCTCCCCCAGGGCATCACTCACAACAGAGACCTTTTGACCCAGTTAACTCAGTCTCTCTCAGGTCAGATCTGTTGCACACCCACACCCATACAGCCAACAACAGAGCAAAAATACCCCAGAATAAGCCATATCTACTGAGCATGGACAGACATTTTCTCATGCCATCATTACTAAAACCACATAAAACTACAACGTATGTTGCATCTGCCTTGTATTCTAAGTCATCCGGAGCATTTAGAGTACACAAAGAGTATGCACAAGTCATACACACAGACCATGGAATCTGAACAAAAGACTTGCGCCTTTGCAGGTTGGGTATGAGTCCTACACCTGCCCCACCCATTGATACCTAGAGAACTGTACTATCCGAATCCTCACCTGGTGGCCATGACTCAGCATCACACATCTACACCTCTTCCTAACAGGCGGACTGTGTAGGCTCCTCCCCCTCCCTCAACTGTTTCAGTGGGAATGACACTGCCATTCCCTGGGGACCAGTGAAAAGATCCACCTTGAATTCTAGACCTGTACTCTGGCTTTTCTTGGGTTACTTGAGACCAGACTGCTGATGTTTCTTTGCCGATTCTGAAGGAGAAGGAAGAAAGCTGCTGTGGGGACCTCGGGCTGTTGTCTGTGCACCCTCCCTGTGCTTGGCTGAGGCCACTGTGTGTAACACTTTCTGGGAGAGTCAAGAGAGCCCAGAAACACGGCTGAGGCAGAGAAGTGGAGTCAGGCCTCCTAGAGGTGTCTCTCCACTACCAAACTCCTGGCCAGGCACCTGCTGGCTGTCGGGCTAGACAGATCCCGGGCAACCGCACTCTTGAACCTTCTTGCCTCCACATTTGAACAGGTTAAAAACCAATGAGCAATGAAAAAGCCAGTGGAGAAAAGTCAGTCTCTTATGAGTTACGCCCATGTGTACTGCAGGTCCACTTGCTCCCATGCGACACCTGGATGTAGCGCATCTTTACAGCCTTTCCCAAAGCTGTAGCAGGTGACAGTCAGTTTTGGAGTGAGCCTCCGGTGCCTTGCCTTCCTACCTCCTTCAGGCAGCATGTGAGCCTTCCAGCAGGTGAGCTTCAGCTCTGTGCTTCAGTCTGTGGGTTTGTTTATTCTGGATTTGGGTAAAAAGAAGTGGTTTGCTGATGACAGGACTTCAACTCCCAGTTTTAACCTGACCCATTAGCAGGTTGCAGTTAAGAAGTATCAGCTTAGGGGTAGGGTGATCAGTGTTCTCACTGCAGGAGGGCAGGCCATGGCTGCTCCTAGGTGTGTTGCCTTTAACCTTAAGGCCTTCTACTCAATCCATCCCCACAGACACATTGAGGCCACTGCGATGGACAGCTTTTGCGGTCTCAGTGGCCGTCCATCTGCATAGCCCTTGGGGACCACAATCCACAAATGGAAAGACACAAGAACCAGGGTGGGCTGTCCAGGGCCCATGGCCTATCAGCCCTGGAGGATTCAACAATAAGAGTCATGGAATGAGACACGATTCCAACACCTCCCACACGCCGCTGATAAGCTGTTTCTCTATCTCCCCCCCCCCCCCATAGAGACTTAAAACTTACAGGAAACACATGCGTTTGGTATCAGGGGAGGCAGGGTGCGCATTGAATGCTAAGCACCTAACACATGAGGGGGAGACTGAAATTACACAGCCCAAACACTGTTCACAACTCTAATTAGCAGCTATTAATAGGGCTTGGAAGAGAGGTGTGAAGGTCACACCCAGGCTGGTCCTGCCCTGTGGGACTCAGATGCCAACAGTGCTAACCAACCCATCCACATCCAAGGGAACAGATGCAACAGAGCCCTCCTGTGAGACTGTTATAATTTGGGAGCCTTTTCCAATAACCTGTCCTAGATCCCAAATAACAAGATGGAGACCTGAGACTTATTCAACAAGCCTTAAGGAACTAGAGCTAGGCAGATATTGACCTACTCTAACCGGTCTACACTCGTCTGTCTGGTTACTTCCCAGCCACACGCCCTGAGTAAACTGCCATATTGGCCCTGCCTGAGCTGCTCCTGCTCCATCAGTGCAGTCCTCATGGCCACATTTCATGGCTACATCCTTTCTCTCCCCTCTTCTACCTCATGGTCCCTACCTGAGACCCCAAGACTGGGAACAGATGTCCAGCCTTCGTGCCTTCTCTGCCCAATTACAGGTTGCTCGGCTTTTTTATTAACCAATCAGAGATTTTGGGGAAGCGGTATTTACACAACACTGACCAATGATCATAGCAATGCCCACACGTGCAACTGCAACCAGATCTCGAGGGGCACAGAAACCAGCATCTAAATACACAGTGCACCACAGCGACCCCCAACATCCTCCTCCAAAGACCTGAGTACATAAATATGGTGCCACTACCACTACCACCAAGAGCTAGCCTGCCTGCCTCCTAAAAGGACCAAACTCGCCAAGGGACTTTAATTCTGCTTTCAGCCACTTATTTGGTCTATGGTATTTTGCCACGACAGCCCTGGGACTCTGGTGTCAATCATACATATACACAAACACACACTTACAAATAACACTCTCCTCATGCACTCCTCGGGGAAGAAGGCCGCCCATTACACACAGCATGCTCTCTCCTCTCAGCTCCTTCCACAGATCACAGACTCCCCGCTGAGATAGCTAGTCTGCCCTAAGTCGCTAATTAAAAGTAGCATTAAGCATAATACATTAAGTGTTTTTTTGGACTTCATCTCTAAGGTGTTCAAGTCAACTTCTCTTCTCTTACAGAATAAAATGTCAACTAAAAAGGTGTCACTCAAGAGAAGAGAACTGAGCTACCCTGTGAGGTGATGCTGACAAGAATCTTAAGAAAACCCTGTGGGGTGACTGCACTGGGAATGCTTCTGCTGAGAGGCAGCTCTCTTTTCAAAGAGTGGAGTTCTGTTTTAAATTCCTTGTCACATTAGCCCTCCCAAATTCCTAGGGGCAAAAGAGAATCATGGGAAAGGATTCATACACACATATGTAGGTACGTATGTATGTACGTATGTGTGTGTGTATACACAAGCAAAGGAACACCTGGGTGCCACCAGGAGCAAGAGTGGGGAGAATCCAGTGACTGGCAGACACACAGCCATGTGCATGGCAAATGACAGTGGTCCAGCTGATTGTTCTAGCAGCAGAAGGGGATTTCTGTGACTTGGACATGGTTTGAGTGTGTCTCTGAACGTTTGTATACAGAAAGTCCGTTTCCCAACGAGAGAAGGTGTTGAATCCTTTAGCAGGTGAATGCAGGAAAACTACTCATTAGAGATGCTGCCCTCAGAAGGGACTGATGTAGGTCTGGGAGGATCAATGTTCATTCGCAGTAGAAAGGGTTGTTGTAAAAAGCAAAACTGCCCCAGCCCACACTCAAGCTTCCTGTCTGATCACGTGGTACCTCATCATACATGTTCCAGCTATGATGCCCTTACCAGACCCAAGCATGGAATGCCCAGCCTTGGACTTCCAGTCTCTCAAACTGTGGGCTAAAATAACCAAGTTTCTTTCTAATGCAAAGGGGGCTTTCTAACCTTGGGGGTTTTGTTCTACCAATGGAAAATGGAATTTCACAACGGACAAATCAAAAGGTTGCTGCAACACAAAAAAGCCGGAGCATCACACAGCTCACTCTTAAGCCAAAGTTTCAGCTGGGCACCAACCACACACCTGTCCTCCCATGAGCTGCACCCTCCCTTCCACCTATGTACTAATGAGTCCCTGAAGAGAAGGCAGAACTACAGCCATCCTTGACAACTTCCTGCACAACTCAGGGGACTGGTCACCCAAGACTCCCCTCACTCCTTGATAAAGCAGTAAATCAGATACCAACCCCTCAGCCCTGCACATGTGGCTTCCCAGTTTCAGTTAGCATTAGCAACTGGCTATGTTAACTCACAAGGAAAAGGCCACCATCTCCTAGCTGAAAGCTCCCTGGCCCCACAGAGAAATCTCAGGATTGCAAAGCAGCACTCACAGCGATCACACACTCCTTTTCCTCCTGCTGCTGGTGTGTGTGTTCGTGGGGACAGGAAATAGAAACCAGCTCTCAGGCCATGAGAAGCGCAAAGACGACAGCAGCTCCCTGCTGCATTCCGGGCAGGAACCGCACCTGCCCAGGCCAAGGCACACAGAGACCTCTCACTCACAATAGATGCAGCTAAGTGTCCTGCTGGGGACACCTGGGCATGGTGCTGCTGTAAGCTCCTCCAGCACACAGATCAATCAATCACCCTGGGCTCAAGGTTCACAGCCACAGGACATACAGGTAGCCAGGGGGAGGGCGTGAGAGAGCACCTAAATTCTGTCTCCCAGATCCAGGAGCCCTTGGCTGCGTGTCTGCCAGTGAAATGATATACTCCCACTCTGCAGATGGGGGTGCGCGTGGAGGTGGGGGTGCTGTCAGCTGCCAATGAGGTCACCTCACAGGGTACAGTTCTTACTTCTGATGTGGGAACATTCAAAGAGAAACACCACTGTGTGGACCAAAACAGAAGGTCATATAATCGAGTCAGACACAGGTGTGTTCATACAGACTGAATGTCCAATGGGAAAATGACAGATGCCACAGTAATAACCAAATGCTGGTGTGGTCCTGCCTCTTCCTTTAGAATCAGCAACTTCAGTACAACCTACCTCTAAACGGATGGGCCTATGAGCCACAGAGGGACAGCAAGAGAACCAGAGGCTGGCCTACAACTTCTAGCAATCCCAGCCCGAAACGCAGGTGTTGGGAGACATTCAGAACAGAGCTGCCTGGAAAAGGCATGCGCTTGCCTTGCAGTTGGGTCAGCTGCCGAACCCTGGCAGCTGGTTTTACCCGTTACACAGTGCATCCCACACACAGAAGCCCTGAGACAGAAGCACCACAGACCCCAAGTCTAGTCAAGCTGGCTGTGGTGACCATTCACACGCAGGTACGAGGGAGAAAACCCTTGCATGCCCCTGGATGGGCCTTGGTAAAAAATACTACCTCCCTCCCTCCTCCACACTGAATTCTGGGTACCTGGGTCTGCAGCCCCCACAAAATGGAGCCCTTTCCCATTTGGTATTACACATAAAAGTGTTCCTTGGAGCCTCTCCTCCTCCCAAATCACCATTCCATTTCATGGGGAGAATTTTATTTTTTTTTTTTTTCTTTTTTTTTTTTTTTTTTTTTTTTTTTTTTTTTTTATTTTTATTTATTTTTTTTTTTTTTATGGGGAGAATTTTAAAGGTGGGTGTTTCTCTGATGTGACAGCCATGAGGCTTTCAAAAAATGGTTGGAAAACACTGCAGGAAGGTGGCAGAGCCCCAAGCAAGCCCCTCAGAATCCTGTTCTTTCTAGATGGTTCCAGTCTTTAGGACAAGAGTTAAAGGTCTAAAACATGTGTTACAGGGGACACGTGAAGCTACTTTGGACTACTGCTCAAAAGACAGCTAAGGGACAAAACAGGGTGAAATGCTGAACTTAGAGAAAAGGGTGAAATGAAACAAAATAGGGTGAGACACAGAACAAGGTGGGAAGGAAACACTACAGCACGAGGTTGGGCCTCTCCTCTCTCCATAAACGAGACAAGCACTGCCATGAAGAAAATGGATAGTTACCTGCGTCCATATCTGCAAAGAATGGAACAGCCAGTAAGAAAAAGAAGGAACCAGAAATTCAGTGTCTCAGAGTTGGATTTCAAAAAGGTTACATGGGGAGAAAATACAGTTTAGAAAATGGCTTGTGGGCTACACTTAGATTAAGGAGCCTAAGGGTTTCCTGCTAATACTGTCATAAACTTACTTTAAAAAGAAAAAAGAAAGAGAAAAAAAAAAAAAAAAAAAAGAAACAGAACCACAGTAAGACATGGATATGCCAACAGAAGAATCAAAATGTCTAATGGCAAAAAAAAAAAATGCCTAACTCACATGCAAAATGATCACTCACATGTTCGTCATACGATATAAGGGAGACATAGGCAGACACGTAAGTGGGGGGCATCTGGACTGTACTTAGAAATGCTGGTGTCTGTGATTAAGCAGCAATACAAGGTCAGTGTCCGGATCAGACGTCTAACCAATACTCAAAGGAGTGGCACTGGACTAAGGATCCAGAGGACACACTTTACAGTGGAAATGCACTCAAGAACATCTCAGTTAGTGCTCAAAATGCTGGAGTGGACACACTGAGCCCCCTACGGGACAGAGTGCGAACCTAAGTCTCTTTGCTGCTTGCTGGCTTTCTTACGGCCTTAGCATGGGTCATCAGTGATTTAGGATATGCTAAAGGAAAAAAAAAATTAAACCCTCAACTCTAAGCTGGTAACTAAACACCTGCTGAGCAACATACCTTCCGGAGATTCTTCCTGCACGTACGTGCCTGTCAGGTACCGGTGCACCAGTGCAGACTTGCCACTGGCTAAGTTACCCACAATTCCCTGCAGAAAAATAAAAGGACAACAATTAGAGGTGATTAAGTCACTTAAGATTTTTGCACACATGGTTACAATCACCCTGTCAAAATGTTGGAGCAGTGCTCAAAAATGAACTCGGTAACTATCTCTATTGGGGACAGAGCCAACACTTTATTAGCTGCTCCCCATCCTCACTAGTGTTAGATGCTGTTAGGGTGTCAGTATGGCTGGCTTTCTTCTGGGAACACCCCCTGCTCGCTTTATCTGGCATATGTGTGTGTACCGGTTCAACTGTCCGTCCACAAGGATAGGTGCCTCCCTAAAGAGGAAAGGCTCCATGGGACACGATGCTACACAGAGTCATTTGCAGATAGGGTCATCTGGTGCATTCCACCCTAAGAAGGTGCACATGACAAAGATATGGAGACGGGAGTAACTGAGATGGGGGAGGGGAGGCAGAGCCCACAGGGAGTAGACAGCAAACCTGCCTCTCAGTAATACAGAATGGAGGAGGGGGAAAAAAAAAACAGTCAAGCTATGACAGAGACAGCCAAGGTGATCACAATGGGAAAAAAAAATAACACTAGAGGACAAGAGTTGCGTGAGCGCCACAGTCCAACAGTGAGCAGGGAGCCAAGGTGAAAGGGCACTTGGCCTGTGCTGGGAGCCCTGCTATTTCCTCCCACCCTCCCTCTAGGGAGCTGCTCCACTCAGCAGCCTTCTGCATTCTAGTCTTTGCTGAACAACCATATATATCAAGCCCATGTTCTCCCCGAGTCTCAACTGCCCCGGGTGACTACCCCACACCTGCAGGCTGTCTGACCCCCTCTCACCATGCCTGCAGCCCTTCTGCCATTCAGCATACTATTTCCTGGCTTTGTCTCCTATATCCACAAGCTCCCAATCTCAACTTTATGGGCCTGCTGTCTTCTCCAGGTGACAAGAACTTTCCACACGGATTAATCACAGCCCTAAATCCTACTCCAACTCAGGATCAGCAGCCAGTTCAGGCATCACAACCTCTGAGGTCCATCCTCTGGTTTCTCCCTAGGCCCCAGGTGTTGTATTAGGGGGTGGGGCCTCTGAGAGAGGATGGGTCGGGGGGGGGGGGGGGGGGCGACGACACACTATCCATATGGGATCAACATACATTTGTAAGCGGCCCAGCAATGAGGACAGGGGAAGAATAGGCCAGCTGTGATCTACAGAGCAGATGGCCTGACAACCCCTCCCCTCAAGTCCCTAGGTTCCTTTGACATCCAATCTCTAGAACAGTGAACACAGGTTTTACTGTTCACAAGCTACCCTAGCTTGCCTGGATGGACACCTTAATGCCACACCTCACCTGGAGATAGCAAGATGCCCTCAGGCCCTGCCTCCTGCTGGATGAGCTAGCAGTGTTTAGAAGATAGTGTGAGGGTGTGGCTCCCAGTTCCTTATGGGAAGGGACTGTCCCTTGCTCACCTTGTTCTCTGCCCTGCCAAGACACCCAGCCCAAGGAAGACACACAGCCGCCACAGGATCAGTATGTGAAAGGCTGGTGAATGACTAACGCTACTGAGTATAAATGAGCTCTCTCTAACGCACACAAAGCTGTCTCCCCTCCAAGTCCAACCTGCATCTTCTTACCCTGAGCCTCAAGCATCTGAGAATATCTGCCTATTAATTATTCTTTTGCTCCAGGGCACCTGCTGTTCGTCAGCTTCAAGCTGAGAAAATCCAAACCAGAATATGCCACAGAAATGAAATTTTTAATTAAAGATTACTTTCTCTTCCTGGAAGAAATGCCCGGTATCCAGCACTGTGCAGCTGGGCTTTCTCTGTGTGGTAACACCAGCCCAATTCTTTCCTGCAACAATGGACAAAGGTAAGCACATCCCTTAGCAGGCCAATGCCATCTACCTCTGGGCTGGGGGCAGTGGTTTCTTTGCTTATGCGCCCATCTCATAGGTTATGAGATACCACCATCTTAACTTGAAACACTGGCAGAAACTGCCATCAGTTAGGATGTCGCCCTCTTGTGAAACTGTAGCAATCACTCGTGAATGTCACCTGCAGAGGAAGTAACTCAGCTTGAGCCAAAGGGCTTCATGGGAAGAAAGGAGGTGGCACCCTGATAATGACAGAGCTGGCTATCTCAGACAGGAGAAGGTGCCACCCTGTCTCGCCTGTGTTGGCCATCAGGCAGGACTATGTGCCCCATACTGTCACACCACCAGAAGCAGCAAAGCACAGCGCCTTTAAAAATTCAATTCTCTAGCACCCTGTGTTTTCTACTCAACTACTAAATATGAAATCTGCTGCAAAATAAAGGATGCCTTTTAGTTAAATAATCCCAGCTGAGAGTAATAAGCAAATACATGGTGGCACCTCTGCAGGCAAGGTCTGTCTGCTGTTTCCACCCAGGCGGAGGAGGCATGGAGCCTGTGCAGCCTGGTACAAATCTGCAGTCCTGAGAGCAGCTACAGTGCAACTTCAGAGAGGCCTGGACAGAGACTCACCACTCTCACAAGGAGCAAACAGTGAACTGTATATTCTGATGGATTCCCTGAGAAATACTTCATAAAAGGTCCATTGGGAGACTAGGTGACATCATCCCATGGTGACATTTCCAAACAGGGCTGAGGGTCCCAAGGCAATGACCTAAAGGGCCACCTGTCTGTCTTGGGTACTACATGAGGGCAGAACCAATAGCAGCCCTGTGGGCATGGGAAGGGAAATGCTTTATAGACCAAAGGGGTGCTTCTTCAGACCTGAGCATCCCCATCAGACAATGGGTGTGTGCTCTTAACAATGAGGTGCCTGCTGATGCCACCATGAGAGGGCGCCTACCACAGCTCCATCCTCAAACCCTTGACAAGAGGCCAAGTCCACTGCAGTGAGCTCAAGCCAACACTAAGAAAGTCACATTTACAAGTGCCCTACACTGTCTCTTTAAATACCAATACTTGGTAGACACACTAGGTGATTACAATAGCAAATCATATACCAGAAAAATCCTCAATTATTATTGGCTGATACAAATATATGGACCAGACTGGGCATGGTGGCACAAGCCTGTGTAATTCAATCACTTGGGAGGCTGAGCCAGAAAGACGGTGAATTTAAAAGCCAGCCTTGGCTACATAGTGAGTTCTACAGCAACTAAGACTACATAAGCAAAATGCTGTCTTAAAAAGCCCAAACCAGCCAAACTACAACCGCCCAAGCCCTGTTAATATGCAGCACCTTTAACTGCCAGGCAGGCTCTTAGGAAGACGGCTACCAAGGATCCCTGGATCCCAGCCATCTCTTGAGTGGACAGGTAGTTGCAGCCCCCACTCCATCCCACTGCCGTTTTGATTTAAATGGATACATGGGGTCAGACGCTATGGCAACAGCTCAGACAGATACATAAAAGGCTCTCCAAGACAGTGCTGGCTTAGAATCTCAGCTCTATCCCACTGCAGATAGCTTCTGAGTAAGCTCTCTGTGCCTCAAACCTTACCTGTGACACAAAATGAAAACAAGACCTGCCCATCACGGGTAATTGTCAGGACTGAAAGCCATAATTACATAGAACCTACAGGCAGATCATGCCCAGTGGAGTGCTTGCTTCATAAATGCCTTGTGGAAATGCTGTGGTCTTGTTGTTTGGCAAATGACTATAGAAACAGAAGGGTCAGCACCTGGGTTTCTTACTGAGAGTATCTGAAACTGGTAAATCTTTATGAAAAGTCCTGTTAATTGGCATTGGCACCCTGGTGCCATTCTGAACACTCCAATACTGTTCATGTCATAAAAGCTATGAAACACAGAAAACAGATGAGGCAGCTATTTCAGGGCCAGTGTTACAGAAATGAACAACCCCATCACTGAAGACACACCAGTGTCCTAGAGGAAGTAGCTTACTTCCGTATCTCAGGTGTTAGCCACAGGAGTACTATCCCATCCTCTCAGCATCACTGAAGTGGGGGTAACACGAAGCAGGAATGTGGGGGACCCTGAAGTTCAGGTGAGTCACTGGGGAGATGGTAGGAGAAAGAGTGAACACAGCAGGAAGATGCACAGTGAGTGAGCAGGCCCACACTGAGGTCCTCCTCCATCTGAAGCTCGCTCATGATCAGAAGCTTATCTGTTCCCCAACAGGTAAATTATAGGGCTCAGCAATGGAGAAACAGGTGTGTGTGTGTGTGTGTGTGTGTGTGTGTGTGTGTGTGTGGTTTGTGTGTGTCTGTGCACAAACACAACCAAACGCCCACATCTCCTGACAAAGCCAGCTATAAGCTTTAACTCTACTGGAAGTTGTTTTTATCAAAAGCAGAATCTGGATTTATACCAAGAATCCAGAACTGTAAACACAATCATTACTTTTTAAAAATTAGGACTACTGATGGTTAGTTACAGACATCATCGTAACACCCAGCAAGGGACATGTTAAGTCCACAATGGCGTATGTCTAACAGTGTATGTGTCTGACACAGAAAGAACAGCACAGAGTGGCGTAGGGGAAACACAACAGAGACAACAGCCTTAGTCCTGTGCATAGACCTCCCCCTCATGGACGGCTGTTACGGCTCTTCCAAGCACACGCATGGCTGTCTTCTCATTGTCCGTGACGGCCTTTCTCAGGTACACACACCCCAGGCAGAGCATGCCCCGCCATCAGACCCCAGGACCAGGAACTAGACCTTGGTGTGGGCAAGCCTGCACACTCACCCCTGCTTATCTCTAGCCCCTTCCCTCTAACACACCAGAAGCGCCACTCACCACTTTGAGCTCCGGTACAGATCGGCTGAGTGTCCATTCCTGGCTGTTCACAAAAGCATCTGTAATAAAGGATGGGAAATGTGAGGTGACGTGTCACAACTCAAGGCAAATCAAAATGATCCCTAAGCATCACTTTTTTTGGTAGTGGGGACTGTTGAAGAGGGGTCATACCAGCCTCCCATGTTTCCCCTACCCTGGAGGTCACGACTTGCCCGTGTTCACACACTCAGGTCTCAGGGCTGTGGTGTGTAATGCGCACCCCAACCCAGCAATGCTGAAGGCCTCTCATGATGTCCATTCCTTCCAAGCTCCAGGCCTTTCTCACGTCCACAGCAGACCTAATGGCTGCCTCGATCCTCATCACTGTGCAGCAGCCTGATGACCTTGTATCAAGCCAGCTTTTTATCTTTTCTTACTCTAGTGAAATAGTTACTTTCTGAAATCTCACACACCCCGCCCTCGCAAAAAAAAAAAAAAAAAAAAAAAAAAAAAAAAAAAAAAAGGAAAAAAAAAAAAAAAAAGGACATTCACCCCGCCCCTCCCCCAAAAGGATATACATGATAACTAGAACTGATTGCTAGAGCGCAAGGTGCAGACTATTTGGATTCTCAGAGAGAAACCAGAGGTGATTCAGCCAGGGTGGTCTGGGATATGTCAAAAAGACAAGGAGTCCCTCAGTCATGAGGGACTGAGCAGTGGTGCTTATCCCTCAGCCTGACTCACACCTTACAACCCCACAACCGATGTCCATGGCCCAGCTCACATGACTTTCACACACCCCCATGTGCCATTTTCAGTCATAAAAGACAGCCAGCCTGAGGTAGTGCCCACCACAGGCCAGCCTCGGGTTGCACATCTCTTTCTAATGTAATTCACTCTTTAGCGTCTCCCTCAAACACTGACTCCTGTTACAGTTGTCCAAAAAGCAAAAGTCCCTCACAGCACATTTAAGACCAAGTTGGTCATCATTCTCAGGAGGCCTCATGTGTGGGGCTGGGGACAATAGCCTGATGCTCCACTGTGAGCTGCTGTTCAAGTGCAAGGTGGGAGGTACTTAGAGGAAGCAACCAGGAACACAGCCCCTGACACCAATGATGCTGCAACCACCACAGGCTAAGTGTCACTGGCCCTGCACTGACAGAAACCCCAATGCCTAAGGAGATGAGTCGCCAAGAGGGAGGCCTCTGCTCAGGGAAACTGAATCAGGAGGGCCTGGGTGGCCTGCAGAACCTACGGAAGACAAGACACATCCATAACGAAAGTGCTGTGGCATTGCGTGGCATCTTTTCAGAATGTAAATTTCTGTGGCAGCTCGGTTAATAAAATAGTTGACTTAATATAAGGGGGAGGCACTAAAGAATTAACACAGCTTTCATTAAGAAACCTTTCTTTAAAAACTGCTGCCCAGTTGGAAGACAAAGCTGCCGTACTCAAGACTAGACGAAAAGCGACAGGTGCTTTTGTCAAAGGCATCTGCACCTCAATCTTGTCACCTTCCTCTGCGTGGCTTTTCAGTGCCTGAGCCTTGTGCCATGGAGAGCAATGGAAATCCACGCTATGCAGTGCCTGCCTAGAAACTTCCTCATCCCAGCAGGGAGAGGAGGCCGGAGCAGGCCACATCTCTGCCTCGGTCAGTCTCCAGAACAACTACCTGCTTCTAGAATAACAGAACATGTCTGCACACACTTTCCAAGGAGCTTCCCAGCAGGGCAGAGCCAGTCACAGATACCTGTGGGCTTGCTTATTAAACATGTAGGAGGCCCAAGCTCAATGGCCTACCATTGAATAAAGCTGGGTGTGATGCAGGCTGGCAGGACCAGAGAACAAGCAAGGTGGCTGACTGACGCCTGGAGGAGCCTGGCTACGAATGGCACGTTTTTAAAGGATGCCTTCAATGCCATGGCTCTACTGGGTGACTTCCTGGGGCCTCAAGGCCTTGAGCAAATGGCTTATTAATGTTCTTTATTGCTCCAGAATCCTAACTGCATCTTTTGGTTGGTGGACACAGCCAAGGTCCCTGAAGTGTATACTGGGATCTAGTCTGCGGGGTCACTACAGTGATTTCAGGCTCCCTGCGCCCATGTTGTTTAGTTCCAGGGATCATAGATGCAAGCTGCATTCACAACTCATGATAACACTGTAGGTGAGAAGCAGAAGAAAAATTTTTAAAAACTGAACAAGAAACACTGTTTCGGGGACTGGGATGCTCTTGGAACCTTAAATTCCACAACGGCTTTTGGAAATGCACTCTTTTTAGCAAGAGACGTGAATTTTTTTTTTTTTTTTCTAAACCTGAGAACATTTGTGAAGGCCTAAAATAGGAAACAGAACAACAGAGAAAAGAGAGCAGGTCTACCCAGAGACCAGGAGGCGGGGAAAGCCAGGTTCCTGCCAGAGCCTTGCTGAGAAAGGAGACTGTCTACAGAGGAGTAAGAGCTTTGCAGAACAGTGACTGATATCCAGGCAGCAACAGCTTCCAGAACTGCGTGTAATAGCATGACTCAATTTCCTATCAAAACCCTATTGCCAGTAGAGTAACCCCATGAGGAAACACAGACCGCAAGGGTATACTAGCTGATTGCCAGGCTCCCCTCTTAGTTCCAGTTGCTCCTAAGTAACCCCAGATTCACAACCAAGGTGGCTCGTTCCCCCATATCCTTGACACTCTCTTTCCCCATCAAGGAAATCTTTTCTTTGAAGAGTGACAAATGTCAGGTCACCAAGAGACCATCATGCCTGCCCACCCCTGCGGGCATGGCTACACCACAACCTCAATCCCAAGCACTTTCCCCCCCAGCCTTGATGCAGCTCAAGACACTGCTCAGTAGAGACTGGTGTGAAGAGGCCCCTTCTCCAAGTCAAAAGGCACCAGCCAGGGTGTAACCTCAAGGACTCACAGAACTGACTCAAGCAACATATGATTGCCTTTAGTGACCTTTTCCTCAGGGCACCCCTGCTTAGAAAGAACTGAGTTCCAGGAGTGCTGCCTAAGGCTCCATGCATATGAGGAACAGCTTGAGATTTCTGACAAGGGAAGTAGACAACATGGGTGTGAGATTGGAAATGAGAAAACTTTCCCTCAAAATGTGAAAACGGAGGTCGGCCCACAAGCCGAGGGAAGCCAGGGACAACAATCGCAGCATCCTATGTGTGGCTCGATACATCCACACACTCCACATTTCCTTGAGAAAGATGTCTGCTGGGTGAGCAGGGGCTGAAATATTCTGAGTGGAAATATTGGCAGCCCTGAAGCTTGCGCCCTCATTCCATCAAGTTCTCATCTTACTGCCGTCAGCCAGGTGATGAAAGCATTTGCTGTGAGCATCCTCCCTGGGCAGGCTACATATCCCCAGGGAGGAAAACACTGCATCCCCAGCTCTTTCTGAGGAGCAGAACAAAGGGCATTGCATTTCCACGGGCCACAAGGCCACCTAAGAGCTGGGGTGTCCCTAACTGATCACTCCCAGGCTTCCGAAAGATCTGTTGCTACCCTGGCGCCACAAGCAAGAGACCACTACCTTCCTGGCGCCTTACTGCACACAGGTCTCACTTGCAACCCGTGTTCCAAACCTGAACAGCACTTGGTCCTAGTGGATGATGCTCTTCTGGGGGGGTTATAGGAAAATACCCTGGCATTTCCAGTTTTCTTTCTGTTCCATGTTTACCGTTAAAGATGTGCCCTCTCAGCTTCATGTTCCTGCCACCATGCCTGTAGCTTGCTGCCATGCCTTCCCCCTGCTGACAGACTCTGATCCCTCTGAAACCATGAGCCAAAAATACTCTGTCTTCCATAAACTGATTCTGGTCATGGTGCTTTATCACAGCACCAGAAAGGTGACACAGGCAGTCACTACACTCTGCTCAGCTTAGCCGCTCTGGGCTCTGTGTTCTAGTAATGTAACGTACCTGGAGGGTCTCTAAAACTGCTGCCCTTACTGTCACCGTTTGCCACTTTCCCCGCCCCCCCGCAAGGTGCACCAGCGCCACACCCTGGGTGGCTGTATCTAAGTGACACAGTACAAACTCTGCCTGACAGTTATGTACACTTGGGCATAACCCTGAGGAAACTCAGGCTTTTTACAGATAAGGTTCCAAAATAAATTTGGTGTAACATATGGAACACGAAAACTGGGTCACAGACATGTGCAACCTGCGCTCAGTCTGTCTACCAAGTATTTTAACTGAGCAGAGTATGAACGATGCAAAGGAAGGCTGAGGAATAGCCAAGGAGCCATGGAGGCTGCCGCTGAGGGGTGGGACTTGCAAGACTTGGTTTTCCCAATTAATGACCTTTACAGACTTCAGTCCTGTCTCCATTCAGGAGGATCCACTACTTTTCTAGGAATGGGCAATAAAGTACTTTTGTAGCCGGGAGCCTGGAGGACCACAAAGATTCCACTGGGTGGCTGAGGCTGCAAACCCCTGTGCCAGATGAGGTCAGCCTTACATTGAAAATGCTGAAAAGCATAATTACAAAGAAAATGTGTGGGAAAGGTCTACGTTATTTCTCTACCACTCATTCCTCACACCACAAGGGTCAAAGGTCCTTACCTGCTTTGAAAGATCTTTTCAACTGTTAAATTAATACAAGACCATTTAATATACACATCACCAGCTATGGGGAGGGGCTCAGCATCTCCCTCCCATCACTGAAAGCTTGTATCCAACCCAAAGCAACGCAACATCCAAGAGAGGGGCTACGGCCAAAGCTCCCACCAGGGATTCCTGTCATTGCAATTCACGCTAAGCCAGGAAGGAAGATTCATTATGTGCTCTGGCACCCACCTCACCCTGGATATGGGTGCTTCCAGCCTGGGACATGCTTGCCTTTTACTCATATGTAACTTACCCAGGAGAGAAGATGAGCATCTCCTGTCTGTATACAAACAAGGTGAGGCCCTCAGTGTCAGCAGGACACACCCCCAAAAGGTCTCTATGAGGCAAATGACCCTGGGAAGCACAAGATAACCATTTATGGTCAAGATTGAACATGAATGAATGAACTCTCTGAATGAACTTGAGGACAGGTGAGCACACACACACAGCACGGCATCCTAACTCAGGTGGTTCGATGCCCACTGCTTTTATATAAAAAGCCTACAATATGCTTTCAAAACTAAAAGGACATTGAACACGCCATGATTTTCCATTAAAAAAGCCACAAACTACCACGGAACCAACTTATAAGAGCTTCATTTTTGCCAGAATAATCAAGTCCCATTTGGGGCAGAATGTGGTTTTCTGTGCACGGATTAAGAGCAGCTGAAATCAGCCTGCAATTAACTATCCCACCTGACGTACCCAGCCTCCTACTGGACTAACAGCTCCACTGGACCAGGCTCTTCGAATCGAGTTTAGACAACACAGTCAGATGAGTGTGGTAAGCAATGGTCCCTGCAATCCCCTTCATGACCAAGTCTTTCAAGTGTCTGGCTGCAGAGGTGTTGGCTGACTGAGGCCGGCACCTCCTCCTTCCTAAACTGCCCTTGCAGCTCAAGGCATGACCCTGAGAGGGTCCAACCAGAGGTTATTAATGAGTAAAGGCCTGGGCACCTTACCTCAACTGAAGCAACTCACCATCTCAGCTCCTCAGCCCACCAGCAGTTCCTAAACCTTCCAAGGAGACCAAATTGTAGCCTAGAGCAGCCTTCTTCCCAGCCTGTAGTTAGACCAACCCCCAGGGGAAAAGGTGGAGAGAAGAAGGCCTTTAGAAGGTGTCCTGTGTGCCATTCTGCTCAGTGCCGGCCTCCCGAGGAACTGGCCTCCTCCACGGAAACTGCTGCAGGGCACTTACAGAGCACCTCTACCAGGGTGCACCCCAGGCAAGAATGAGGCTATGAACAGTTGAGCCTGACAGGCACAGACCTTCCCGGCACATAAATATCAGGAAGGCTCATCTCTCCTACACATGGGCATCTGGCAACTCCACTAGTGCCCTCGTCCCATCCAGAGCAAGGGGCGCCATTCACTCAATGTTTCTAGAACCAACTCCTCCCCCCGCCTTCCCCGCACACACACCCTCGATTAGTGATACCCACAACCAACACCAGGCCTGTAACCATCTTTGAGAAGCATGGGTCAAAGGAGTGTTGTGCCACCCAGTGCTAAAAAGCTGTAGAGAAAACGACAGTATGGCAGATGAGAAGGGGGCTAGTTGAGGAGTGGGCTGGTCGGGGGTGGCTTATACAGGGCTGTCATTTAAGCTGGGGAGGGGGAGGGCAGGTGCTGGGGCTAAGGTGGGAAAGGAGGGCGCAGGATGGCAAGGAGGGGAAGATGAGCTAAGAGTTGCATTCTGCTCTGCTGTGAGCCTGGGTTATGGAGGACAGAAGAAACAAGTGAAGGGTGCAGAGCTGAAGAGGAAGAACCCTCAGAATCCTGGGCGAGCGGAGAGTGGGCAGAGAGCAGGTACCTGTTGGAGTCGGGGGACAGGTGGAAGCTCGTGGCAAGGCTCTCCTGTTGGGAGCAAAGCAGGAGCAGCTGCAGGGGCTAGGCCAGTACCCCTGCATGGAGGCTCCTCAGCAGGGAGCACCCTCAGTTTGGGCTATAAATACATCCACAGTCAAAACCAAGCTTAAAATGCATCCTTGGGGTCTGGGTTATTCTGACTCGCTGGTTCAGTCTCTTGAAAAGTCTTTGTGGTTTCTGGTAACTCGCTCCACCTGTAGCCAGCAATTGGGTGGGTGCTCCTTTGACAAAACTCACAATACACTGAATGTCTGTATACACTGGAAAAGGTTAATCTCCAGGTCTATCTTACCTCACTGTCTGCGTTTCCTCCCCGTGAGTAGAGTGAAAGCAATCTATGCAGTGAGGACATATTCAGAATAGGGGAACATGGAAAGAGAGAAGCTTGGGGCCCCATAGCTCCTCTGCAAATGTGATGAACCCAGAACAATAAGAATCTACTGTGTCTTCCTGAGCATCTGCAGTCCAGTGCCCGTTACATACATGTGACCCTACTGTATTCACATGCCAATAAACAGTCATCTGGTCACTGTACACCTGATATGCCAGCCATGGTTTCCTCATAGCCTGGCTAGGTAAGGGCACATCCTACATCCACGTGACTGGCTTGAACTTAGGTCTGCAACAGGATGCCCACCTGAGAGGCTTCACGCTATAGCTGTCTATACATCTACATATGCGTCTCTATAGATGGTAATTCCACTACTCAGTGGATGACAATCCACTGCCCAGGGCTCTCCGTGCAGTCAGTACACGGCCGGCCGACTGCCATGGTCTTCCAATATATACAGCCCAGCCACAGAACATTAAAAAAAAAAAAAAAAAAAAAAAAAGTACATCCTCTTCAATCTCAGAATAAAAATGACCTTAGCATCCATAGGTAGAAAGCTGGCCTGTCACTGGATTTGACAGCTCTATAGCAAGCTGCAAGCTGGGCAGACCCAGCACTCAGGGCCCCAGACAGAGCTAGACTCTCACCAAAGTGACCAACGCCTTAAAACCATCTGGGCAGATTTTTCCATGGTTACAGATGTCATGAATCTCTCCCCCAATGCTCCCAGCACCCCAATCTGAGCAGGCTGAGATCCCAAGCTCACAGCCTAAATGGAGAAGAGCCCACAGCAAACAACTTCCAAGAAGGCTTCTGGCATATCTAAAATAGCAGCCTCAAGTCCATGCCAAACCCTCAGTCCAGGCCCAAAGTGTTTATGTGGCTGAATTTAGAACTCGGAATATAAAGCCATTGATTTCAACTTCTTGAAACCAAGAGTAGAACCAGACTGGAGAAAAAAATAAACCACAAAAGCGGCAGCAGGAGGAGGGTGCCAGCCGAAGACAATGAAAGAGCAACCGTTTATGACCAACACACACAGGGCCAGAAGGTCTGCACCTCACCCAGGTGGGCAGCCCAACATAGTGGGAACCCAGAGCACGTGCATGTGTGTGTGTGCGCTCTCCTCCCCCCTCTCACTCCCCCAACCCGTGTGTGTGTGTGTGTGTGTGTGTGTGTGTGTGTGTGTGTGTGTGTACACTGCACACACACACTGCACCTGGCTCCTCAGATCGCCGTTCTGCTAGGGACCTAATAAAACCGCTGTGCTGCACAGACTTCACCTCCATGTGGAGACCATGGCTTGAGCATCTATCCGGGCTGGATGCTTTCACAAAAGGAGCTAGATCCGCGCTGCCCATGGCTGTGACTTCTCTAAACTGCGAGCTGCATCTAGAATCTTTCAAAGGCATGGCGGTAAACCCTGTAACTGTGGAGCAGACGTCAACCTGACTGACAGATGCAGCAAGCAGCACAGCCCAAGCCTTGCCTCTCTGCTGCTGCCTTCAAATGCCATGTTCTACACCTCAGCAGAAAAAGAACTGGGCCACTGATTTCTGCTCATTAAGGAAGAAGCCTGATGTACGTGCAGCTCTGAGGGCCACAGAAGGGCAGCAAGCCCAGCCAGGTCCAGTGGGTGGTGCTGGGACATGTGGATGTACCAACCCCACTTTCCTCACTTTCACTCCCCATCACCTCACCAGAGAAGGCTCCCAAAGCTCTGTCTTGTTAATCTCCATTCTCAACTTAAGACCTAGAATCAATGGAAACAGACACCTGGATGTGCCCATGAAGGTGTTTTCAAGAAACGGTTAACAGTGCAGATCTTGCCTGTGGGCGGCATCATTCAGGACTGCAGCTCATGGATGAATAAAAGGGAAACATGAGCTGAGTACCAGTACCCACCTCTCTCAGCTTTCTGACTACAGGTGCAGTGTGGCCAGCTGCCCCAGGCTCCAGTGACCACCTCTCCCCACCCCCTCAGCCTTGATGGATTGCAACCCTTTAAACTGCAAGGCAAAATTAACCCTGTCTTCCCCTAAGCTGCTTTGACCAGGCACTTGGTCACACATGAACATGCACTTACTCTAGGAAGTGCTTTAAATAGGAAGTGCTTTACCAATTCCTCCATCCCCAGCACCTCTCATCATTCTTGCTTTAATCCTGTCAGTCTGGGTATTCAAGAAACCAGAGATATAAAAGGGTGGAGGCTGAAACCAGGAGTCCTGTGGCTGGAGCTCCGGGGCAGGCGTGTTCCTCTACATATGTATCACTATAGACAGCAATCCCAGTACTCAACGGGGCAACAACCCACTAGTGGCACAGGGCTGTTGGTACCGTCCGTACGTGGCTAACTGCCACATGCCTTCAATACAGAGAGCCTGGCCAATCAACCAGAGATGTGTTGGCCGCCGATACGACTGCTTCTTGTGACACAGCAACAAAGCCAGGCTAGGAAGTCAGGTCAGTTTCTTGAATGAGAGTGGTTGGCAGGAGTATGAAACTAAAGCATGAGATGGGAGGCTGGGTCCAGCCCGGCCATGCTCCCCTGCAAGTTCCCGAGCACTCCAAAGCCTGTCTCCTCTTTGGTTGATGAAAGGGGAGGTAGTTTCTACTCATCAGTGGCCACTGCCCTGTCAAAGTCCCAATGGTTGCTCGGAGTTGAGACAAAACAAAACAAAACAAAAACCAAAAACCAAAACCAACCCTCAGCAAATGGGAAGAATTCCAATCCCTCCATCTCCACTCTCGTGAAAGTGAAATTGGGTGCAGGGCAACTAGCAGGGCCTGCCTGGCCCTTGGTGTGGTACAATCTGGGCTTTTCTGAAAGCCACTTCTGCTGCTGCAGGGAGAAGCAGAAAGTTCTACAAGTTTGCTGGAAGGAGGGTAGGGCAGGATGGGGCGTATGAAAGGCAAGTAAGCTGACAGGTCCACTTCCAGCTTCAAAAAGAATGAAATCCCTGTGCTGGCCAAGAACAGAACAGAACAGAACAGAACAGAACAGAACAGAACCTTCTTACTCAGCCTCAGATATGCATACAGGACCCCTGGACACCAGGCAGGGAAACAAGGGGTCAGATACACAGACCAATGCCAACCACACAAGACTAGAACGTGCAGAAGGAAGGTTCTAACCCAGCTGCCCATGTCAAGAACAGAAGAGAAAAATCTAGGAAAATCTGGCTGAAGTTCAGATTCACCAGAAAACACACCTTCCCCTGGAAGAGACACTTAGTTAAGTTCCTCAGACTTTCTTGGTCCTACCAACATCAAGGGAAGCCCCCAGCAACATCCTGGTAAAGCTAAATCTGACTGAATTAAAGATGGCTCCCTATTTATGCTAGAAACACGGGGAATAAAAAGACAGGCTACACTTCACTGTCACGTCACACAATTAAACACAATTTGATCTTCAAGTTTTATCAAATTAAACTGATAGACGCCCAGTATATGTGAAAACATAGATTTTATTTTTTACTAAGACGAGCTCAGGCTGGCCTCAAACTTGCTACATAGCCGACACAGCAACTGAACTGATCCTCCTGTCTCTGCCTCCCAAGTGCTGGGATTTTACATGCACTCATGCACACACTCACACACGTAATACCCCCTCTTCTTGGTAGTGCTTGGGGTACAATTCAGGCCTTGCACATCCCGTTCAAGCGCTCTGCCAGTGAGCTAAGTCCGCAGCCCCTAACACAGACCTCAGACTATAATATTTAAGAAGAATTATCTGTGTGACTCACTTGACCTTACATATAGAAATCAAACTGTTACTGCCATAGGTTCATAGAGAACAAATGAAAAGTTATGTCTGGGAGGCTCACATGGAGCTGAAATTCTGCACTGGTCAACACTGGTCACTTGGAACACAGCAGCTGAATGGCTACACCCGAGGGAACCTTAGTGCTTTGCCCGAAAAGAGACCTATGCTATCTTAGTCAAGAAAGTGACTTAAAACTCTCCTGCAGTGTGAGATCAGCTGTCTTTAAAATGTGTAACAGCGAGGGCCTAAGCCAGCGGTTCTCAGTATTCCTAATGCCATGACCCTTTAAGACAGCTCCTCACGATGTGGTGACGCCCAACCAAAAAATTACTTTCACTGCTACTTCATAACTGTAATTTTGCTACTGCTATTGAGTCATAACGTAAATATCTGTGTTTTCTGATGGTCTTGGTGACCCCTGTGAAAGGGTTCTTTGACCCCCGCCAAAAAGGGTTGTGACCCACATATTGAGAACCACTGGCTTAGACTGTGCCAGTACAGAATACCAAAAATGTGTTTGCTTTCAAGCAAATGGTCAGTTCACTGTAAACATAAGAAAACTGAGGCCAACAGATTGCTCTCACCCCCTCCCATAGGACATCCTCTGCAGTGCACTGAGCATCCTTGTGAGTGGGGAAGGCCACCAGGTATCTCGGGATCAAGATGGGAGAACAGGAAGACAGGTCAGCAGACAGACAGAACATTTGCACTCGTCAGTGGCTGCGACCAAGCACACACTTACGTCTGAGGCTAACTCCTAGTGCGCAATTTTAGTCCTCAAGTCATGACATGGGTAACATCACAAATTTTATCCTGGGGAGCAAATACTTATAGTATCAAAAGTCCAACTTTGTAAGCCACAGAGAAAACTCCTGAGCAAACTATCACAAATCACACCTGCCAAGGAACGGAATCGCATCATCACCTGCCACCTGACCTTCTACTCACCTTACGCACCACCTCTTCTCTCCTGCCTGGTACTCAGCCTGGCATGGGCTCTGTCTGTCAGTTGCCACTCAGGGCCTCCCGACTAACTGCACTGTACTGCACACTTTAAATATTTTTGCTTCTCACGTTCAAGATGCGCTGGCAAGAAATAAGTGGGTTCTGTTGTTTTTAGGTGGGGAGCAATAATGTCACTACTGTCACTGCCACCTTCACTGGTCAGGTCTGGTGGTTAGTGTCACCAACTAGACAGTTATCTAGAGTCACCTAGGAGGCACCTTTCAGTGCACCTGTGAAAAACTACCTTGATTATATTAACTGAGATGGGAAGACCTACCCGCTGTGGGTGGCGTCACTCCCTTGCTGGGATCCTGGACCATACTGTGATCCTTGGAAAGGAAGCTGAACAGGAGCATGTATTCATCACTCTGCCTTCTGACTGTGGGTGTGATGTGACCAGCTACTTCAAACCCCTGCTGCTGTGATTTCCCAGCCATAACAGACTATGTCCTTGAACTATAAGCCAGAAAACACTCTTTCTTGCATCTGTCCCCCCTCGCTGTCCAGAATTAGCCCTTCCTCCCTGCTTTTGTCAGAGAGCGTTATCAAGGTACAGGAACATAGCTAAGCTATCAGGCTGAAGGGGAGCACTGTGGGCACACCAGGAGCCACTGGACACCAGGAGTAGAGCAAAGAATGCTTGACCTATAAAGGCCCAAGTGCTTTCCCATAAAAGACAGTGGAAGCGCCTCGAGCATGTGACAACAGCATAGCAGAGAAGCTGCCAGGCAGGACTCAGCATGGTCCAGAGAGAGAGAACTCCACTATGCTGAACATTCTAAATAAGTTAAGTTCTGCTAAACATCTACAGGATGAACGAGCATTTGATTGAATGCATGGGTAGGGTGGGTGAAGAAATAAAAAAAACTGTCCCAAAGTAAGGCCAGCAATAACCAGAAGGCCAGGCCCTGTCCCAGTCACCAGCTCCCCTCACCACTGGGATTTTACAAGGGATTCTTCCACTCTCAGTGAATCCACAGAACCTGCACAGCCCAGCAATGATGCCCCTTGGGGCTCTGACAATTCCGAACATGAAAGATCATCCAGCCATACCAGGGCCATACGGCCAGTGCTTCATGATAGTCACAAGTGGCCCAGTGACCCTGGTAAGTAAATATTACCACATGATTCCAGTGCCCTAGGCAGTACCCTAGATGGTTGTTAGGTGGCCCCAATTTTTCTGCTCTACCATGGAGAAGTGACACCCATAAGCCACTAAACTTGCTGGGATAGCTTCAACACACAAGCAGAAACCGATGGCAGATGGCAGCTGTCATCACAGAAGAAAACGCCCCATGGTTCCTGTCTGCATTTCCTCCACCAGAATCTTTCTCGACATGTTCCAGAAAGAATGTGTTTCCAGCCTTGCTCCAAGACACTGCTCTGAACCTGACATGCTAACAACATAAGCTGACATGACATGCTAACCTGACATGCTAACATCCCAAGCTGAACTTGGCATGCTAACACCCCAAGTTGAACCTGACATACTAACCTAACATGTTAACAGCATAAGCTGGCGTGACATGCTAACACCCCAAGCCGAACCTGACATGCTAACAGCATAAGCTGGCATGACATGCTAACACCCCAAGCCGAACCTGACATGCTAACAGCATAAACTGGCGTGATATGCTAACACCCCAAGCTAAACATGACATGTTAACAGCATAAGCTGGCATGACATGCTAACACCCAAAGATGACCCTGACATGCCTCTGGTTTTCCAAAGGAAGCTGCAGAGATACTGGATTAGATTTGAGAATTAATAAGCAGGGGCTGGGTGTGGCTCAATAGCTGGACTAGCATGTTGGGCAACCTGGATTTCATTCCTCACAAGGAGAAACAAGCAGAATTAACATGTACTATGTGTGCCATAGGCAATGATTAGTTTTGCCTATCTGACAGCCAATCATAGGCCAAAAAGAGGAGGGGAGAGGGGTCTTAGTGCATGCATCCTCCACCTCAAAGTTTCTCTGCGAGGTCATTGTGAGCTTGTTTTGTTTTGTTTTTTCTTTTTGTTTTATTATTATTTGGGGGGGAGGGTTTGGGGTTTTTTGTTTGTTTGTTTGTTGTTTTTTCGAGATAGGGTTTCTCTATGTTATCTTGGCTGTCCTGGACTCACTTTGTAGATCAGGCTGGCCTCAAAGTCATAGCGACTCACCTGCCTCTGCCTCCCAAGTGCTGGGATTAAAGGTGTGCACCACCACGCCTGGCCATTGTGCACTTTCAAATTGTAACATGTTTGCAATTGTTAAGAAATACTAACCTTATTTGATCATTTATTCGTTTTACAAACATCTCATGTATAGTACTCAGTGCAGAACATATCAAATGAAATCTGAGGAAAGCGCTCAGCGCTCAGCGTTCAGTGTGGTTTGGGGGCAATGACTTCAAAAGCCTGGTGTTCAGCTCTCCAACCATCCATGCGCCCACCCGTCCATCCATCCACCCGTCCGTCCATGCATCTGTCCCTCCTTCCTTCAGTCCATTCCACAATCCACCTGCCTGTCCATCTTCCAGTACAGAAGGGTCAAAGGTTATGTGAAGCCTCAAGCCTCAGACTGGAGTTCTGGAATAGGCCTGTGTTTGGAGTGTAAGAAGGGAAGTGAGTGCATGTGGTACCAAGTAACAGCCCTTCTCTGGTTAAAAGAACAAACAGGCTAGGGCGGAGAAGCCAAGCCTCTGCTCCCTGCTTATAACCAAGTGTCAACTGTGCTGGTCACGTGTAGCAGGAGCTACATGAAGAGCATGAGGAAAATCCAACGCTAGCTTAAACTGGTAGTGTTAGGAGAAGCCTACCCACCGAGTGTGCGTCTTGACTATAAACCCAAGCACACCCGTGTGCCGGATGTCACAGGGCCTTTGCAGAACGCATCACAGGAGAATGAAGAGAAGCCTTGATTATAGCTGCCAGGTTCAAACCTGCCGCTACGCCTACTCCTGCACTGCCATCACAGGGAAACATGAAACAGCTACTTAAGGGCATGGGGCAGACTGGGCTCAAGGTAGCTTTGAGGCCTGTCTGGGCTGCACGGCTAACCAACCACACTGTTGCAGCGGAGGCAGGTCCCATGTGGCTAACCCTAGAGGCCGAACTTCCTTCAAGAGGCCATCGAGACATATTCTACAACCGTCAAAAGACATCTTTCTTCCCTGCTTCCGGTCTGGTGTTAAGCATCACAGACCAGCTTTTAAGAAAGCGAGAGGAAACCTCCCTTAGGTTCAGGCTCAGCCACAGCCCACTGCCTGGCCTACAAAAGAACTGATGGATCTGGACTTCGAAGGGGCCCTGCTGGGGAGAGGGAGGAGGGCCGACTAGTTCGTTGTTGCCAGATCCCTGGCCTGCCCATGGGCAGACCTCTAACCAACCCTCCAATAAGCCAACTGAAGCCAGTGAGAAACAATGGTGAGATGGGAAGGACAGGCAAGCCAGGTCTCCCCACCTAGACACATTCTAGAAGCACTTTTCTTCACACAAAAAGCACACCACTCCCTGGGAGAGGACCAGGTTAGGTATAAATATCAGAACTATAGGTGCCATGTCCAGTCTTTTAACAACATGCCATGACTGCTGTTGTCAGACAGTGTCTACTTGAGAATGGCACAATCCGATCACCAAAAGACAGACAGACAGACAGACAGACAGACAGACAGACATAAATAAAATCTCCTTTTATAATTCTGTGTTAAGCCCCATTCAGAACCATCCTCGGCTGGTGTGGGCTGCAGGCTGAACACAGCAATGACCCAGTACCTAGGGCGACAATAGAGCGGCAGCATCTTCAAAACTCAAACCACAAGCCCATAGTCCTCCTGCCATCTGGCATGAGAGCCCCAGTGACGGGAACATATCACCTATTCAGGAGGCCTAGTACCAGGCGGGATGCTGTGCTGGGGACACTGAGGCACAAACCTCCTCTCCAGGTGTTTGGCTAAGTCCCAGTATGCATCCATGTCCCAGTTCCTGAAGAAGCCTGCAGGGTCCCAGTCTTCTCTTCCAAATTACAAATTCTCAGAGAACTCCACCAGGAGCCAGGACAGGCTTGTCCTTAATTCGGGACTCCCAGGGGACCCTGGCAGGTTCTTGAAAGGCTGAAGTTCTGGTGTACAACTAAAATGGTCAAAAGAAAACATATCCGTCCACCTTGGAGAGCTCTGTGGCAGAGCATGAAGCCCTGGGCAGAGAAAGAAAGGATGCGGCACTCTGTGCACTGTGGGTAACCGCCCTGCTTCTTAGGCAACAGGACTGTGAGATGCAATTACTATACTTTTCCTTTGAGACAGAGTCTCATGTAGCCCATTCTGGCTTCAGATGAGGAGGACCTTAAATTTCTGATCCTCTTGCCTACACCTCCTCACTGCTAGGATTACTGGGGTGTGTCACCACATCTGGTTTATGTGACGCTGGTGGTGATAGAACTCTCCATTTCGTGCACACTATGCAGACAATTCCTACTGAGCCGCATCCCCTACAAGTTAAAAAAAATTTTTTAAGCACTCTCTGGAGCAACAAGGTAAACATTAGATAAACACCTCTCTCTCACCCCAACAGAAGTATCAGAGTAATTCTGCCCTGGTCTAACAAGCAAGAACGGGGCCTCATAAGGCAGGCTGCTGTCATTGTTCATGGAGTCAATTGTCAAGTGTCTGACAGTCAGCAGACCTGCTCAAAGCAGCCCTTGCGATGACAGGCACAGAGGGCAAGAGGGAACACAGGATTCCCTTTGACAGCCATCTCAAACAAAAGGACATCCACTCTCATCACTTGAGCCCCACTGTTCTGCACTGGCAGTGGATGGAACAAAGAGAGCCTTCCTACGTGCTGACCAGACCAGCTGGCACACCACGTCATGCAGAACCTCACACAGGGCATCATATCTATGGAAGGAGATGCAGGGCTGCTTTGCTCTCCTAAGGCAAGGGTGGTGTGGGGAATGCAACTCTCTTTTTCCCTCTCACTCCCATGGACAGAATGCGCCTCGTAAAACTATCTTCACTTGCTAGATAAGGAGAGGCCAGAAGGATCCTGTCCAGCTCTCGCCCTGGGGCTTCCTGGTACTGACTGTGAGGATGGTGCTTTCCCATCTTCTGGGTCAGAGTGGCAGACTGTATGCTAAGCTTCCTGAGCATCATACCTGGCATCAACATCCAGGTAGGAACCAAAAAAGAGTAGAACAAAAAGCAAAAAGAAGCTCAAGGTGGGGGGGAAGGGGGTGTGGTCTAGAACCCACTTGTAAGTTAAAACCAGCCAAGTAGAAGGCATGCGGCTCCTTTAAACTGTGGGGGCATTTACAGCAATGTGTAAAATAACGGCCAGGGGGACGACAGCAAGCTAAGCCCGGTAAGCACCTGCCTCACCAAGGGCTATCATGAGAAGGGAACCCCAGTGTTGTCACCCACCAACAAGCAGAAACTCAGTGCTTCAGCAAGAGCCAAGGCACCATGGGCAGATGGTCCTTCCCTCAAAATAATGAAAAGATAATAATCTCCCCTCTTTTCTGCTAATCTGTTGACCTTAATACCAATTCTGTCCTTAATCATGGGGAGCAGCCACACGGCTGTAGTCAACCGAAATACTGAGGCTGCTCTTTTAAGAAAATACTTCTCTTTTCTTTTCATTATCTTACTGGCAGTGACAATTTAAATTAATACAGCTATTTCAAGTCACTGCTCTGGGGAGAAAATGTATGCCAGGAACAAATATTTTTTAGGAGATTATACAATTTCTTTTTCTCTAGTTCATGTTGGTGTGTTAGTCTCCAAGATGCATTAAATCTGAGGACAGGGTGAAGTGCTTAACAGCTCCCTAAAGACATCCTAACCAACTTGCTGGTGGGGAGTCCTTTCTTTGCAGTAAACGTCTGATGATTCTACAAGATCCAGTTCACTTTACCCCCATGAAGCCACCAGCCAACTCCTTCCCCAGCTCAGGAACATTTGCTCCATCCTTTGTGTCCCCCTAGCTCTCTTACCTGTCCTTCCCACAGCTAACAAGAGCACGTGTGTTGTGCACAGTGTCTGTCCTCCATAGCACACGGAGGGATAACACCAGTGTGGGCCTCGAGGAACTCACTATTGAGGCTAGCAGGTATCTACATGAGGTTGTGGCCTCACAATGCCATGGGAATGCCAGTGGGGGTGACACTGGAGAAACAGGGACAGTTTCCCTGAGTACCCGATAGATTCAATAACTTCTCAGCCTCCTCCCATCTGCTGCTGATCTACACAGACAGGACTGTATGTACCTCCTCCGTTAGCTCTCCAATTCTGCTGCCTAGAAAATTCAGAGCACACCACAGACCACCCCTACCCCCACTCCTACCCCATGGATGTGTCAGTGCATCAGAAAAACAACAACAAACCAAACAGAAAACAAGAGTGATTGCAAACAAGGAGTTACCAGTTAATAATCGAATGGCTGAACAGGTTGCTGCAATGGACTTGTGTGTGAATACTCCTCTGACAGGATAGCCCCAGGCCAGGTTCTCAGAAAGACATGCAAGCAGGTGACCTATGCTAAAATGAATTGTCAGCCAGAAGACTAAGACCCAGTGAAACGCAGCACAATCCTGGTCATCCAAAGATCCCCAGGCTGACCTTCAAGGCCACTCTTCCTAGCAGAGCCAGTGCAGCTGTTGAGTTGAGTCTCCAGGAGAAAGCAATTCCAGCTCATCCCACCAAACCATGAACACCAAAACCAAACCAAAACAAACAAACAAACAAAAAAATCCCACAGAAAGCTCTTATGTCCTGAACATTCATTCAGCTACCATCCAAGACTGAGTAGATAATCATTTCAAAATGTTTCAAATGAGAGACTTTGTCCAGTGGCAAATCAAGTTGAAAACAATGTATCAAATTATATCAGCAATTTTCTTTCATTTAATTCCTATTTCTTCCTTCTGGCCACAAAGTTTCTTGTTGCTTACTTGATACTCTTAACAGCTTTTCATCCTATAGTAACTAAGCAAGTCAAGAGCAAGGGAATCAGAAAGCAAGGAACCCAGCCCACTGATGAAATAAGCTCCCAAAACTCAGCTGTAAATTACTAATTTACAAAGCTAGCCCTAGCCAGAGCTATCATCTTGGTATTCACCATTTTTATAGCAGAAATCAATCCTCCCACATGGTGAGAGAAGACCCTGGATGTATCTGGAGCCTGGTAGCTGGTCCCCAGAAGTGGCAAGTTTGTCTGATGGCGCCTGCCAGCCAGCCAGAGCAAGCTCCAGAGACTGACACCCATCAGTGCAATTAATCATTTATAATTTGCTCTTTCCTTGTATTGAGTTACACTCATGTCAACAGACTGTCCTAATACACATGTGTCACATAACACAAAACTGCTCTTGATCTGACACAAAGTCTTTCTGAAAACTGTGCCTAACCCAATGTAAACCCTGGGACTCCACTCACCAACAAGAGCCTGCACAGGCCAAGGAAGCCCGTGAAGCATCCTGGGAAGGTGGGCTGTTTGCATCCTTTCATCCTAAAGCTCAGAATCCAAGAAAACCAACGCACATCCATCCAGAGACTGTGTGTTTTAAGATTTTAACCACTTTGCTTCTGCCTGTGCTAACAGAGATGCCTCGCCTAAAACCAGCCATGTGTTCTAGGACAGGGAAACTGTTTGCTGTACTACCATACCCATTTTAACGCTAACTTTTTCGACAGCTGACTCAAAATTTAATAAGCTGTTAAGACAGAAAGCATCTCTGGATTGTCGGTGACTCTAATTCCCTTTATAACCATAACCTCCGAACCATTATGGCCTAGATTTAAAGTCAATAAGGAGTCTGGTGATGCTGATGGTGCTTCCGATCTGCAGAGCTTTAAGCTCAGGGTGGTAAAAGCAGCACGGATGTGGCATGGGCTCCATTTTTATCTAGTCTGAGGCAGCACCATGCAGCTGAGGGGAGCCCCCAACCTCACATCTCACATGTTCCAAAAAACACCATTCTCCCCTCCTAAAGACAAAATTTCTGAGTCATGCAAACTCATATGAGTACCAAAAAATAATTTTAGCTGAGGCAGGAAGCTGATCCAGCCCCAACACTATTCAGAAGGGGAAAGATGTGCTGCACGGCACCCAACCATAACTTTAGGGCAGGGACTGTTGCGTTAAGTTTAATTTTTTTCATTTACGTGACACTTAAATTCAGAACAGTTAGCAACCTTTAAGAGATATTTTCAATTATATTTGAGTCTCCGATAGGAATGGGAATGAGGGAGTGCAGGCACCCATGGAGGCTAGAGGCATCTGATCCCTCTGGAGCTGGTGTTCCAGGCTGCTGTGAACCGCCTGATGGCGGTGCTAGGAGCTGGGTCCTTTGCAAAAACAGTTATGTACTCTTAACTACTGAGCCACCTGTCTCCACCTCTGCCCCAATGACTGGCATTCTCACGAACAAATACATTAAAAGTAAAATGAGATAAAATAGGATCCTAATAAAATAGAGAGGCTTGAAAGCTGGCGTTCTACAACACTGGACTGGCTGCTCCCATGGCTCCAGGAACACTGACTTGACACTTCTGAAAATTTCACCAATGGCAAAGGGTAAAAGGTGTAGAGTTTTACACAGACAGGCAGGCAGGTACACACATACTCTCAAATCTTAGAATAAAATGAGTTCTGTTTCTGCATACACTATGACCCAGTACACTACAGAAAAAAAAATGGTATTTTCAGTTTGCCCCCCCAATGCTATTTTGAGCCCCTCCCCCTTTCCTGAGACAGGGTCTGATGTAACCCAGGCCTCAAGTCTGATATATATTGGAGGCCAACCTTCCTAATTCTACTTCTCAAGAGCTGGGCTTAGAAACACATCCAGCTTGTAGATTTTCTATACAACCCATGACAAGCAGTAAGATCATTGCTGCAGTCATCACTGTTAAAAACATGCACCCCTAGGGGGCAAACTTCCAACACACTTGCCACCTTTTCTACTGCAAACCCACTTAGAGCAATGGTCCCAAAGGAAGCATCAAAACCTCAAATGCTTTTAACTTGTACCCAGGTGCAGCTGGCATGCTCATGCCAATGTTGTCTGTGCTTCTCCCTCCTCTCTGCAAGACAGGTACTTATCTGGAACCCAGGCAACTAATTACTGTTTTCTACCAAGTTCACAGAAAACAGATGCAAGCCTGCTGGAGTATAGGAGGACCTTTCAATCTGCACCCGCTTGGTGCACGTGAGGACAACAGCTACTTCTTGTAAACCAACTTTGCTTCATTTATTTATTTTCATCGGTGAGCTTGCCGACTGACACTGTGGTAGTCATTGTGTGGAGGTCGGAGGACAAGTTAGTTCCTCCTGCCTTGTGTGTACTGGGGATCAATGCTGATCCTCGGGTTTGGTGGCTAGTGTCTTTACCTGGCTGAGGCAATCTCACTGGCCCCAAAAATAACTCATGTCTTTTCCTAACATTTTAAAAGCATGCTGGGAGGGAAGGAAATGTGAGGGGGATTAATGATTGGAATGGATGGATGAGCCTGCCAAAATGCTGCAAGGCATGTTAAAACTAGACAGGCAAAGCAACTCAACCAACAAGCACGGTGACAGTAACTCCACATCAAAACAAAGGAACCAAGCAGGCAAGCACGCGACACCAGCAAGACTTCCCTTCTCTAGCACATTCCTAGGGACACAGGCAGCAACGTGGGAATAGTTTGTCTTCAGGTTGGTTTTAATGTGAACCTGGACCTGGGGCAGTCAGCTAGCCTGTGAGATCCAGCCACGAGAAACTCTTTCCAGAAAGACTGGAGCCAGCTGAGGTTGGCTTAGGACTGACCGCTCTGCTGCTTCTCCTACCTTCATGGCCAAGAGCAGCAGCTTTTCGCAGTTACAAGAATGATTAAGGACTCTCCCTAGTGAAATGCTTACCACCCTCCCACACATTAGGTGCTAACAATTACTTCACCTCTGTCCAGTCTTTTCCCTCCAGGTGATAAACAGAAACTAGATGCATGTTTTGTGGTTTCAAGAGGCTTCTGACCCCCTGTCCCCCATGCTATCATCAGATGGCTAACTCACTGTTTTCAGTATCTACACCCAGAGGCCTCTCCCTAAGGCCACAGTAGGCCCGTGTGAGACAAGAGACCCTGGGCTGGAGGGCTGTCACCTCACTCCCCAACACCTATGACCAGTCCTGGCTTGCTTTCTCCACTAGCCTACAGAGGGGGAGGGGCCTGGATGTCCCTCATCATTCTCTCCAGTTCGAGCTGACTCTCCCAAAAGCTCCATAGGTAGGACCCTCCAAAGCAGCCCTCACAGAACTCACAGATAGTGGAACCAACAGCCTGCCACACGCTGAGGTAAGGAAGACAAGGATCAACTTGAAAGGACTGTGGGCTCCTCGTGGTCTGCTGCACGTGCTGCACCTGCACAGCACTGCGCAGGAGCAAGACTGTTATGCCCACCCTGTCCCTGGGTCTGGGCAGAGGCTCACTATAGCTCCCTCCTACTGATGAACAGCTGAACCAACACCAGCAAGGAATACCAACTGGCCAGGTAACCTTAGCCTAGTCAACTTCACTAAGGCCAGGTGACAGGCCCTGAACTGCTAAAGCACATAAAGCCTGGGATGACAACTTTCAGTAGACCTCTGACTGCTGCATTGAGCAGCCCGCTAATTCACACCATTTTGACAACTGGCCCGGGGCAGGGGTCGGACACGCGGGAAGGTGGGTACACCACCACCACCTCCCTGGCGCGCGCACGCTGCTCCTCTGCCCCAGAGTGCACACACCCAGGAGCCGGCCCCCCCCACCCCCGCCCCTACGTTGCCCACCTCTGCGCGGGGACCCCTCGATGCTCTCGGCGCTGGATGAGTGCGTATCGGCTGGAGCCCTCCGCAGGCTGAAGTAACCGCGCGAGCGCAGGGTGCCAGTGCGGGGTGAGGGCCCGCCATCCCTTCGCGCGAAAATGCCACTGAAGAAACGCAGCAGCCGGTGCTCCGAGACGGTCCCAGAGCCAGCGGCTGCGGCCCGCGCGCGCTCTAGCCGCTGCAGGTCGCTGTTGTCCAGCGTGCGATTCTTGCTCTTGCTGCGCTCCCAGCGCTCCAGGTCTGAGAGCGCATCGTTCTTGCTGAGCACCTCGCCCACGTCCAAGGTGTTTCGCTTCTCTGCCGCTGGCTGCGCTCCGGCCAGCGGCTCTGGGGCCGCTTCTGCCTCGACCTCGTCGTCGGGCGCCCATGCCAGGCTCCCGGAGCTGCTGTGGCGCCTCCCGCCACTCAGCGCAGGGCTCCGCGGCGCCTCAGGCTCGCTCCAGTGCCTGAAGCTGAGGCTCCGCCGCAGGGGCGCGGCCCGAGCCTCCTCCCCATCGGGGCTGCTGGGCCCCTCAGCCGAGGGGCTGCCCATCAGGTCCGTGGGCTCCGCGCCGCGTGTGCACGGTCGTAGCCGCCCGAGCTCCAGTTGCCCAGTGCTGCGTGTGCGGAAGGCGCGGAAGTCCCAGGCGCGCGGCCCAGCCTCAGGATCCTCAGCCGCTGCCTCCTCGGCCTCGGCCTCCTCCTCCTCTAGCCGCCCGGGAGCGTCCGGGGAGCGCGCGGGCCGGGGCCGCCGAGTGGGGCGCGGAGTGGGAGCGACCAGCTGCTCCTTCCTGACCATGGTCACCGAGATGCGGTAGACCGTCTTCCTTGGGGGCGTCCCGCGCGGCATTGCGTCCGCCGGCGAAGACGCGGGCTCGCCGCCGCCGTCCAGCAGGTACATGTCCCCAGGGGCCGCCGTGCCCCCCACCGAGGCCCCGCTGCATCCAGCGCCGCCGGCCGCCGGACGCGCAAGACCAGCGCAGAGCCGGCCAGGTGCAGAACCCGGGCGGGCAGGGAGCAGCGCCCACGCCCCCCGCGCTCAGCGAGGCCCGCGCTTAGGCTGCGGGAACAGCGCCCCTGGAGTCTGCCCGCCCGCGCGCTACGCGGCCCGAGTGCCGGGGTCCGCGCCCGGGGAGCCGAGCCATGGGGGGCCGGGCGGGCGCTCAGGCTCGGAACCCGCCTAGCCGGCAGGTGCGGCCTGAGCGCGCAGGGCCCGCGGCGGGCAGCGGCGCCCGCGGCTTCATTGTCTAGGGCGCGGGGCCCAAGTGCATCCCAAGGCCTTTTCCTGCACCGCGCCGCGGACCTGCAGCCTCCGCCTCTCCCGGGGCTCCGGGCGCGCGGGTAGCTGCGCTGGCCGCGGTCGGTCGAGGGGCGGGCGGGCGGCGGTTTAAAATGGAAATGCGCGCCGGGGCGGGGCAGGCGGGCGGAGGCCGACGTGCGGAGACTGCGGGCCGCGCGCCCAGCAGGGCCTGCGGGTCCCGGGAGCGCGGAGGCGGCGGCGAGCGCGTCAGAAGGCAGGCCCAAGCGCTGGGGTGGATCCACGCCGCGAGGAGCGGATCAGCCCTGCGCAGTAACTTGTAACACGCCAGGACCTGCTACAGGGTCATCTGAGGCCTCAACTATCTCTGCAGCTTAGAAGGATGAAACTCAAACGACTTTCTGGAAAAGCACTCCCGAGGAAGGAGGATAGTGAGTTTGGAGCTAGCTGGATCTTACCTGTCCAGTAATCCCAGCCCATCTACCTACAAAGACAGACTAGATCTCAACAATAACAAAGATTTCTTTGGAACCTGTAACCTCTAACAGTTCCTAGAAAACAAGAGGACCTAGAGAAATGGCCCAGCAGTTAAGAGCACTAACTGCACCTACAAACATCAGGTTAGATTCCAACAACCCACATAGGAGCTCACAACAACCTGTAACCCCAGTTCCTGTAGCGTTTAAAAAAAAACTATTTGGGGTGTTCAGGCCTCAACCTCTCAACTTCCTAACCCTATGTAGGAGAGAGAAGATTAGTGGGAAGAGGGGGGCCCTTTACTTCTCCCCACTGTTTAGGGTCAAAGGGTCTTTGGGTCTATACCAATTTGCGTCAACAGCAAAAGCAGCCAGAAGTCTCCTGAAGCAGTCCTCTCCGTCTGTTGGCTCCAAACCGCCACAAGGTCCCACACCACCCATCAGTAGGTCGCTGGTCAAACTTTTACACACCTGAGCTCATTTATAACCTCAGAGCCCTAGACCACGCCCCTCCATGCCACAGGAAGAAGGCTTTACCAGTTGGCGAAAGCCACGCCCCTCAGGAGACAATTAACAGGTGTGGACAAACTAAAGCTCAAACTGAAACCCCACCCTTGGGATTAAAACAAAAACATATTTACGTAACCCAACTGAGTTTACAAAGAAAGCGAAACTTTCATTACAAGTTCCAGAGGGTCTGACGCCCTCTTGAGACCTCCAAAGTTGCCTGCATGTACTTGGCAGGTATTCATACACAAAAATAAAAAAATAATTTTAAAAGAAATGAAACACAAAAACAGTTGCTCCCTGGGACACTGGTAATTTATGAGCTATTTTCCAAAATATAAATCTGCTACGTGAGCAGCCGGCTTAGAAGCAGGAAGAGTGGCTTGCTGGTCTCTTCTTCCTGACTGTTAAGATGAGGGTACCAGCTCCCTGGCTTAGACTAGCAACCTTGGGGCAACTGGAGCTAGTTAAGACACCTGTGTGAGTATTTAAAAGTTGCATCTCCCCCAAGAGTTCATCTGTGACTCTACCCCGCGTGCTACAGGATTTATATGCAGTCATGCAGCCAGGTCGTCAGACCATCCTGAACATACACACACTGCATTGCTTCAGCCTTCCTGTTTACAGTTCCAGAAGAAAACAACAATATCCCCAGTACCCACTAATCACATGCTGACAGGATCTTCTCTCCGCCTGCAAGGGCCAGGGGTCCCTGCAGCTACATCTAGGCAAGGTACAGGTGGCTGGGAAGGCCAGGCATTTCTAGATCCCTCCAGTTAGTCACTGTAATTTCGCCACAAAATTTGAGAGATCATCTCTCGTGTTCGTGTCAGTGAAACTGATGTAAGGATGAATGGGGTCAGGGTCTCCTGAAAGAGACTGCAGCCTGGGAAACCTGGATTTTGTGGAGGGAGAGAGGGTTCCAGGCAGGGGTAGCTCTGGCTGGCTTGGAGTTCGCTTTGTAGACCAGGCTGGCCTCAAACTCAGAGATCCGCCTGCCTCTGCCCCCTGAGTGCTAGGATTAAAGGCATGTGCTACCACTGGATTTTAAAGGAAAGTTATCAGAAAAAGTTTCTGCTTGATTTATTTACTTCTTGCCTGCATGAGGGCAAGCACATGTATAGGGGGGATGCATGTGGGGGGGCATGTGAAGGCCAGGGGTTGAGGTCAGTAAACTCCCTCAATAACTTCATCATCTACGTTAAGGCGGGGTCTCTCACTTGAACTCAGAACTTGATTTGGCTAGACTAGCTAAACAGCTTGTTCCAGGGGCCTCCCCGTCTCTGTCTCCCAAGTGCTGGGATTACAGGTGGGCTGCCACGTCCCCCTGTCATATTAGTGGGTGCTGGGTGTCCAAAGTCCCATCCTGATGTTTGTATGGCAAGTGGTCCTCCCACTGAGCAACCCCTGTTTTATTTTTAAAGATGCTTCAAACATAGCCACCAGCAGTGGCTTCTTTCTCAATTGCATGATCCCCACCATCAGTCATGGGCAAGGTGCATTCAAGGCATACCCTCTGTTTAAAACTCGTGGTCCTTCAGACACGCCATTCAAAGGTCAAGGCCATCTTACCATCTGCCTCACTAAAGCAATTCTCTCTGACAAAAGCCAAGGGCCACCAACTACACTAGGGTAGAAGCCAGGCATCAAACATCTATTAAAATGTCTAGATTCATCCAGTTAGGAGGATGTTGAGGCTCAGAGAGGGTGGGGACGTCCCCTAAAAACCGCACAGCCCCTGGGTGACAATGAACTTTGAGTCAGAATCCTAGTGCCCATGCCTGCACTCATGTCTTTTGTTTCACTAGCTTTATTAGCAATGAAGGACAGAAAAAATTCAAACATCATGGGCCTAGACTCCATTCAAAATTAAACAATACCTTGGTATTACATATTTTGATTTTTTTTTTATTGGTTCATTTTTTCATCAGAGAGGAGAGAGGGAGGGAGGGAGGGAGGGAGGGAGGGAGAGAGAGAAAGAGAGAGAGAAAGAGAGAGAGAGAGAGAGAGAGAGAGAGAGTGAGTTATACTACATACAAAAAGACAAAGCAGGGTCTCTTGCCTCAAGGAAATTGATTTTAAAAAATTGATTTTAAATTTAACAAATTGATTTTAAAAAATGATGTTTGTAATGCCAACAGCAGACAGCATGCTGCCCATCTAATATGTTAGCCCCACCAGGACCTGGCAACAGCCTAACCCTACAGCTGTGGCTGCACAAATGTCCGGGTCACCAGCTCTCCAAGCTGAGATATGGGAGCTGCCTGATGTGGAAGGAGAGAGCTTTGCCAGGAGCAGAGGTGGAGACTTGACCCATGGGGCACTGGAGCCAGGGGCTACCTACCTCTCTTGGTGTGCAAGAACCCACCCTTTCAAATGCAGATATGAACCTTAATAGTATCTAGTGCATTGTAAAGACAGGGGAATGCAATTTCCCTTATTACTTGAGGCATACTTAGAGCCAAAATGAGTTGCATTTGACAGGCTTTGTTTGTTTGGGGGGGGGGGGTCATTTGCAGTCCTGTAGAGCTGTCATTCTCAACCTGTAGGTCACAACCTCTTTTCACAGGGATCGCCTAAGACCATCAGCAAACACAGATATTCACATTACAGTTCATGGCAATAGCAAAATTACCATTATGAAGTGGCAACAAAATAAAGTTATGGTTCAAGAACTGAATAAAAGGGTTGCAGCATTAGGAAGGTTGAGAACCTCTGTTTTAGAGCTTAAATACTAGATAGACTGTTAGTGTCGGGCCGTTTCTTTCTTGGTATGGAATCCATCCCAGGTTTTATGCATTGCCATACAAGGATACAGGCTGCAGAGTAGAAGAACCCATTCCATCCACCTTGGATGACACAAGTCTCCCTGAGAGACTCAGCACCCAGCCAGCCAAGCTGCTGCTCTGTCTCAGGACTCAATGCAGGAGGAAGCACAGGCTCCACACACCAGCCCTAAAGACTCCCTGAAGGCCTAGATGTCCTGCTCACAGCGCATGGCCTCTCCCCACAGCCCTGGAGACTTGGGCTCTCCCAGTCTCAGAAGACACAGGATCCTGAGCTTGTCACTCTAAAATCTAAATCCCCTGCACAAAGCCAGACCTGCCTCTGCTAAAAGAAAATGCCTCACAAGGCGTGCTCAGCGGTCCGGGCCATTTTGTTGAGTGTTCCTAAACAGATACTACCAGACCACATCTTGGATTTTCCAAACACACCATACAGCATATCACCATTTTGGAACGAACACACACACACACACACACACACACACACACACACACACACGGTGTTCTTGATCGCTTTGCTCCATCCTTCAAAAGCACATGGGCAGGGCTTGGGCACTGCAGGAACTCAGCAGCCCGAATAAGAAAAACCCTAGAAGGACCAAATAGCTCTCCCAATCTCCTACCCAACTCCTCACCTTGGCAGCTGGCACCCACCCCAGTCCTAAGCTCGTAGGAGCCGTTGGCCACCCTCCATGACCTGCATCCAGGGCCATGTCTAGCAGGCCATCAATTAAGCCTCCTTCGTGAACATAAGATTCTGCCAAGTGTTGGTTAGAGCATATAAGCCTTATTTAAAGGAACCTCACTGCAAGTCAGCAGAGGAAACATCTGCTTCACAGGCCAATTTTCAACACACACACACACACACACACACACACAATTTGATAACTAAATATCAGGCTCACAATCTCTTAGATTCATGTCTGCTTGCAACAGAAACCACCAACCCTGGCCTGGGCACAGATGCCCAGAGCCACAAAGAACTGTTTGCTGGGTCTCGGGAGCTATCTTCTGGGTGATGCTACAAAGAGAAAGACATGTCTTGGACTGTCACTTGAGATTTTCAGATCTTCTCAGCCTAAGCCTCCATCCCATCACTAAGGCTGATTCAGATTCTGATTTGAGATTTATCACGATGCTTTGGATGGCCTGTGTACTGCTCCTGCCTAGGATGCTGCAGTCTGTGGAGACCCCAGGTGTTATATTTTATAAGCTGAAGGTTGCAAACAGAATCGTGTCAGGCCTGATATCCCAGCTACTTGGAAGCCTGAGATAGGAGGGACTGCAAATGTGAGGACTGTGTGGGTCACAGAGGAAGTTGAACTTCCTCTGGGCAACTTAGCAAGCCCCTGTCTCAAAACAAAAATACAAAGATGGGGTTGTAGCTCACAGTGGAACATCTGCTGTATAGCAGGCAAAAGGCCCTGGGTTCAGTACCCATATCCATCTCCCCACCAGATACAGGTGGACAGGTCAAAGAGGAGCCACTGACCCTGAGGGGCCATTGAGGAAGGGGAAGTGCTCTTCTTCCTCAGGGCAGGGACATGCTGGCTAAGAGGGAGGAGGGACCACGGAAAGGCTGACAGAGGCACACTGCCTGCAGGTGTTCTAGCTACACTCAGCCCTGTCTGTGGCCTGTTGACAGCCTTTGCATTTGTGACTGGAGGTTGCTGTCACCTTTTAGACATTAAGAAGGAAGGAAGTCCAACCAGGGAAACTTAGCAAGACCAAATTTGGCTTGACTCCAGGAAAAGGGGTTTTGACCTCCACCTCCTGTGGAGGCAGCGCAGTAGGGATGAGTGGGTACCAGTCCCCCAGTGTGAGGGGAAGGACAGCGGAGGACAGCGGATCCTTGTGTCTGACACTAGAGTCCAGTGTCTCAAAGATTCCTAGATGTCAGTCAGGTAAGCACCACAGGGCGACAAACACACCCTGCATCAAGAAGTGGGCAGCACATTCCTCTGCAGAGGGCTCGACCACCAAGCAAGGGAGAGCCGTCAGCCCTATCAGGTGACTGATGAACTTCCAACAAGAAGTCGGCCTGTGTTCACCTGCAGCTACTGGCTGCACGTGCATGGAGACGGCCTAAACAGACCAGGAGAAGGGGAACTGGCAGGGCAGATGGTCTCAGAGAAGTAGGAAGCTGCTTGCTAAGGGAAGTGGTCAGTGGCCATGGTGCAGGGCAGGGTGACACTGATAGGACAGAGGTTCCAGGCTGGGCGTCCTCAATGCTGTGACAAAGAGTTGTCCAGTCCTTTGTTACAGAGCTTCTACCCACTTGATGCCAGTAATACCCTTCCTTCCCGGCTACACCAGTAAAAATGGCTCTAAGTGTTGTCAAATGTCCTCTGGGGACAAGACTGCCAAGCATGGGGAACACCTGCTCCAAAAGTACAGACGCTACACACAGAGCAGAAACTGAAGGGGGCTCCCCAGCCACACCTTCCCACCCCTGCACAAGCTAACTGTAGTGAGCAGCTCTAGTTGGGCTTTCTGTGAGAGAGAGATTGGGGTTCCTTTCAGGAACCAGCCACAAAACAGAGCAGAGATAGGGAGAGGCTCCTAATCACTGTCATCCTCTGAATGGTCTCTCACTGCCATGAAGAAAATGCTGGGAGGGGTTTTACAGAAGCCCACACCTAAGCAACAATACGCTCATTTCATCTACAAAATTCCTCGTTAGGTGACCAGCTTCTCCAAAGCCTTGGGATCCTTCATTGTCACCCTCACAGAGATGCCATCCGATGACACTGAACACCAACCAGGAACAGAAACTAACAGAGCCTTCTGCAGAAGGGCCGGGAATGGGCCAAAGGCCAGCTTCTCAACACAGCCTGGAACAGTGCACCCAGAGGACAGTCCCAACCCACCAGAACCTCATCTCAGCCTATATGGACCAGTGAGGTGCTGTAGTCTGCAACCACGCTCTGCAGAGCATCCACGGTGAGTAGCTTTACTACCACACGTGGAAAATCCCTACATGCCATGAAGATGTAAGACATTAAGCCAGCTCTATGAGCCATCACTTACAGAAATGACCTCAAGCAACAGTCACAGCAGCTCCCACTTGAGATAACTCCCCAGGGGCTGTGCGTGGCCACAACCAGAGCATGCCAGAGCATTCCCACCCCATCTTCCCTCCCTCCAGCTCTCCAAGTATCAACTCCGGCACATGCAGCCAAGGAAAAGGAACTGCGGGGCGTCAACAAAAGGGACACGCTCCTCAATAGCTGTGAAGCATGCCCCACCTCCCCATGTTGTAGGAACTCTTTTCCTAGAAGGCTGTAAACATCGCCCCCTTTCTACCACAGTCCAGCTTGGAGAACTAATGAGTTGGCCAGGCTTTCTCAGCATGGGTGAGGCGGGGCTACTCATAGGGGTGCAGGTGAGCAAGCCCAAGGCGGCCATAACCACTGGAACATCTTGCCCCAGCATAAACGATGACCTCCTCGTAGAGGCAGAGATGGGTCCCCTTTCTGGTAGTCTTCCACAGTCTAAAAACTCCAGCACCTGCAGAGACTCCAAGGCCACATGGAATTACAACAGAATTACATACAACTGGCTTCGAGCACAGGCGCCCCTAGGAAGGATTATCAACATTTTAAAAGGCCTGCTATTGAGAGTCTCCTGCACACAGGCACCACTGCTCTGGTCAAGCCAATGGCAGCTGAGCACAGGAGGGCACTGCTCAGCAGGTGTTAGGAGAAAGCCGTATGGGCCACCTGATCTTCCTACATCAGGAGGGTTGACTGATTTTCTTTTAGATCCACTGACCTCAGAGATTTAGGTGTCCTGACATTTACATAAAGATAAAAATCAAGGTCTCCAAATGATGTCCCGGGTCTGTGCAGGTCCATACAGAAAACCGGGCTTCTAGAGGGACACAATTTGACAGCGACTACTATTTAAATCTCAATACCACTAACACACACTCCCCACCCCCATTCCCTGCCTCCGGGCAGCAAACTACCGTCACTCCCCTGCCTCTGTCAGCCAGTGGATCACTTCTGTAGTCCCCAGGCTCCAAGGGTAAACAAAATCCAGGCAGTAGACAGCAACCACTTCCCCTGGCAGTTTCAGAGGAGTAGCCACCTCGTACTTGAGCTCCTTGGAAGAGAAGGAGAGGTCCCCGTATCCTGGCTGACACTAATAGAGAAAACACCCTCGGTTTCTTAAATCCCGTCTCACACCTGCTCCCAGGGGCCTTGTGTAGAGATCAAGCTGAGCTTCTACAGCAGCAGGGCTCTGCCGGAAGCAGCCGCTGTACTTCTTCACCCGGTTCTGACGCTCAGCCAGCCCCACCTGTGACACCTTCCGAACTTGCCACCAGTTCCAAAATCTTCCACAAAGGAAGACAAACTGAAGGAGAATGGTGAGCTAAATAAAGAGCCGTGGCCAGCAATCGGGGCATCCCAGGACCGCTTGTAATGGTCCTCCCACCAACTCCGCGCCTCGTCTCTAGGAGTGATGCTGAAGATGGAGAAATGGCTGGCCACGCTCACAAAGACAAAACTTGTAGGATCTTGGAAGCGAGCCCCTGGCTCTGGGCACTGTGGGCAGTGCCCTCTGCAGTAGGAATTCCCAGATGCTGCAGCATGTTTGCAGTAAGGAACACAGAGAGTGGGGCAACTCCATGCACCTTCAACTCTTACCCCTCCCTCAAGACCAGCCCTCCACAAAAACAACCACCACACCTGCCACCTCACTTTCCCTTCACTCCAGGCCTCCTCCCTTAAGTCACACAGGTGGCATACCTAGAGCTGACACTGCCCTGGAGTCCCAGGTTTCTCTTCTCTCTCCAGCCAAGAACAGGGGACATCACAGTCCGCAGCAGGCACTATCCTACCTGCTCCTCGTGACTCCAAGATACCACACTTGGTCATGGCCCAAAGGAGATCCTCTGAAGCCCCAATTCAGACATGGCCTTTGGACCAGCACAGACATCACCTGGGAACAAGTCCCACCCCACCCTGCGAGAGATGCATACAGCAGCATCAAGACATGTCACCAACCTCTACGATGATGATTACAGAACCTGGGCCCTCACTGCAGCCCAGGCCAGCCCTTTCCCACTGCCGTGATTTCAGGCTGCCTGCCCCCTCTTAGGATGACCTCAAGTCATACAGCTGAGTTAGCAAATGACTTCGTGTTGTTCAGTACAGTAGCCTCTTCTCCCGCAGACTCATTATGTCCACAGAAAGAGCCCTCCTCCACCTGCAGGCCAGCCAGCCAGCAACCATCTCCTGGACTCTATTCAGAACTACTTCCTCTCTAGGGGATTCCCCATTCCCTCATCCACCGCCCACAGAAGGACTCCCGAGCCAAGCATCCTTCCAGCCCGCCCCACACCTACACTCAGCTCCCCTCCCAGAAGCAGCCCTCAGCACTGCCATCAGGGCTTCGCGGAGCGATTCTGCAGAGTAAAACACACTCCTCAAGTGGAACCAAGCCTGACGCCTTCAGACGCCCTGCAGAACTCGGTGGCTGACGCCAGGTTGTATGACTTGAATGTCACAGACCCCTGTGACCAGAGCAGAGGGGCCCTGAGACTGTGAAAACATGGTAGAGCTGTGACAATCAAATGGAGAAACATGATCTGCTGTGTGGAGTGTTGATCCAGTGTTCCGTGCAAGCGTCCTCCCTCCCACCCCGTCACTGGTACCCCTTTACCCCCTTTCTCATCCCTAACCATGTCATACATACCCCAATGACTCCTGCTGGGACCAGCAAGATGGAGCTAGATCTCACTCAGCACCAGGGCACTATGGGGCTTCCTCTGCTGTCCCTGGCCATGCTTTCCCTGAGAAGACACTCTTCCTGTGTCTGCCCTGGGAACCTAACAACCTCACATCAAGGGGACAGCAGCTTCCCCCTGCCCACTATCAGTTTCCTGATAGACAAATCCTGCTGGCATGTGGTACAGGATCCCCTCTGTGGGTCAGCAGTCCTGCCCCAATCATGTCACACACCAGTCAGCTGACTTGTACTGCGCCCCTATAGTGCCCCCTTTCGGACCCCGCTCCCACAGTGCACTCCAGCACTGCACGGGAAGTTTACCCATAAAGTCTCCAGCGCTTAGAACAGACATGGGGAAGGACAGATGGTGAGTCACTTCTTCCCTGACCACAAAAATCCTCAGCGCAGCTGACCCTGGGTGGCCGCCCTCTGCGATAGCCTGTTCCTCCCTCGGTGGAAACCATGAAAATATACTTAACTGTGTGTCCTGGGGGGGAAGGGTTTCTCCAAATGTGACTGCCCCGTGGAAATCCCAGGCCTTGCTTCATTTCAGAGAATAGGGTGCTAGGCGTAAGGGTAGGGTGCAGAGGCTTTTGGTAGCCCTTGATATTCAGATTCCAGTTGAGCACACGGTAGAAACCATGACAGCCCCATCCTTGGCATTCCTAGGAAGTGGCTGCCTGGTCCACCAAGCCTTGCCATTCAAGAAATCTGCAGAGGACTTGCGCAGGGCTAGAAGAACCAGAGAAAAAGAACGACCTGGAGCTGCTTCAAAGGAGACTGGCAACAGCCCTGCACCCAGGGCTGGTGCTGGGACCTAACTTGCTCCTCAGCCAGCTCTGCATGCTTGCTCACAGTGACCACTGTCTCTTCTTGAGGGCACACACAGCAGGAGCTGTGAAGGGTGGATATGCAGAGAGAAGCTGGCTCCCAGAGGAAAGGGTGGAGACCTCACCTGCTGCTCCCCTCTCTGCCAAAGGACTTCCAGAGAACCAAGAGTCCTCATGGGGCATTTCAGGGTGAGAGAGGGTGGCAGACAGATAACAGAATGTTCCCTGGGGACTTCTCTCAGGAAGACTCTGGAGAACTTGAGGTTTATAGCTAGGAGGACAGGAGCCTAATGCAGCTGTCACTGAGTAGCAGTGTGGTGGACACTCCGCATCAGGACAGCAAGCTTCTAGGGCCTTTGGTTTGACTGTAGCTTTGCAGCATCCCCAGGCTGCCGTCAAATACCAACACAAGCAGGTCAACACAGGGTTCACAGCAGTGACAGCCCAGCCTGGCCAAAGACTGACCTAAGGAGGAGGCAGAATGTAGCTATTTCCTATCAGGAGTGCACAGAGCACTTAAAGCTAAAGTGATTCAAACAAGGTGCAAGAAAAGAGAACAGAGACTCCCAATGCCCCAAACAGTTTGCCGTGTGGTTCTCAGCAAAACATCTCATTTCTAGAAAGTAAGATCACTGCCGAGGGTCATCACAGTTCCCAGCTCTTCCAGTCTCTCTGTAGCCAAGCTCCTATTAGGGCTCAGCTGCCCCTCCTGATGCTAGGCCAGTATTTGAGAAGGGCATTAGAGGGTGGGTGTGGCTATTATCATCCCTACTTTATGAACAGGGAAAGGCACACGTTCTAACTGTGCCCGGATCCCACAGGAGACAATGGGAACCGTCCATTTGCTGGGCTACCCTGTACCCATAGCAAAACCCAAGATGCCCCAATTCCTATCTGAAAGGGTATACTGCATGTTACACGGTTGTATCTCTAAAACTCTCTAACTCTTTCCAGAACTAATGCAATGCGGGGTCTCACCCATCATTTTGTTACACTGTAACTTTCCAGGGAATAACCACAAGGAAAAAGGGTCAGCCCGTGCTCCTACAGCTGCAACTTTGTAACCAGTACGTCTGATCCGTGGTTGCTGAAGCTGATGCAGAATCCACTGGGGGGCTGTGTGTGATTCATTCCGCTGGCCTAAGTGTGAGCAGGAAGAAAGAGGAAGAAGGAAATGGTGGAGGGGGAGTGATGGGGAGAAAGGGAAGGAAGCAGCACAGCGCAGGGCAAGCAGTTGCAGAACAAGCACGCAGACATGGCAGCTGAAGGAAAACATGGAAGCCAGAAGACCCAGGGCTAGAGCTAAGGAGGAGACCAGGGCCAAAACCTAAGGTTAGTACAAGCCCCAGGATCTCCCCCCCCCCCCCCAACCACTTGCCCGCCCTGCTGAGCTCCTGGAGTAGAGCCAATCAGGCTCAGAGACCATGCCCTTGGCTTTCTGTTGATTTCTGTCTTAGCCCCACCCCTATCCCCATACCCTACGGCCCTCATGCCAAGCCCACACACCACCAGGGTATCTGCTGTCCTGTCTACCCTACCTAGGCCAGGCCACTGTGGGAGCCTAGGCTTTACTCTGGCATTCATCTGGCATTCATCCTCCCAGACTCCACCTCCAGTCTGGAAGGCAGCAAAAAGGTCTCCTCCCAAGTGCCAACTTCCATTCCCTAAATCGGAAACACTCACTTACGAAGCCATAAATTCTTTCCCACAGAGGCATTCCGGATGTAATTAGAGCCCTACCCAGGCCTGGACACAAGAGGATTTGCCTGTTCCTCTCAAGATATACAGACCCTTGCAGGTGCCAGGAGCAGCCACTCTGCTATTGAAAGGGCTTCCACTAGCAGGAGTCACAGAGAAAGATGCTCATGCTCTGCAGGTGGGAAAGGAACATGCAAAGGAACCAGTTCATAAGCTCTTCCACATGCTAATGGCCCCGCTGGAGCCACCCTGTGTTAACTAGGGCTGCCACGACAAAGTTCCACAGGCCTGGAGGCTTCAATGACAGGTGGAAGATTTTCATGGCTCTGTAGGGTGGAGTCTAAGACCAAGATGTAGCAGACTCAGGGCCCCCTTTAGCTAGTGCGTGCTGTGGGCCACCTGTGTCACATGACCTCCTCCATCCCCGTGTCACATGGCCTTCTCAATCCCTGTGTCACATAGCCTCCCTCATAACTGCCACATTCCTATTTCCCTGGGGCCGGCCATCAACCCTACTAGACAAAGGCCCCATGGTAATCACCTTGTAGAACTCTCTCATCGCAGTCACGTTCTGAGGAACTGGGAGCTAGGATGGCAGCAGGTAAGCTCTGGGGCACACACATGCAGTCCACAGCATTCACCACTGTCTTAGTTACTTTTCTTGTTACAAAAGAGCTGACTGAGGCACCTTAAGGAAGGTTTCTTGGGGGTCAGAGCTTAGGCGTACCAGACCATGCTGGCAGTAAAGCAGGAAACAGCTGGTTACACCCCATCTGTAGTTCTTCAATTTTTTGTTCAGTCTGGGATCTCAACATAGGGAATGGGACCATCCACGCTCAGGGTAAGCCTTCCCACCTCAGCTAACCCATGCAGACATCACTTACAGGCATGCCAAAGGCTTATTTGGGATCCTGGCAAGATGACAATGCTAAGCACACCCTCATCATGTCTGAATAATACTAAGGGCCTTTTCTTACTAAAAACTCAGGACAGCAGCAGCAGCATAAACAGGGCCCCGTGTGCAACCGGTGCCTGGACTCCCAGCAACTTGCAACTGGAGGTCACCTTGGGATGGCAGGAAGACCTCTGGTCTCAGGATGAAGCCTCACTGCTCCACTTAGAAAATGCAGGAGTTCCCCCATAGCTCACACACTGTACGCTAGGGCACCTTAGCTAGCCTCTCATCTCTACCTCCTGGTGAAGACTGTTAAGAGTCTATTAAGCCAGGCTTGTCCTGCTCAAATGTTGTCCTTGTGTTCAGCAAAGCCTGTGCAAGGCTTCCGCTTTGCTTTGAAAGCTGTGGGACGGCTGAAATGGATTCATGCAAATCCAGTCTGAGACTGGAAACCGAACAGGAGCACACAGTGCCTGCCTTGCACAGCAGCTGCATCTTCCTGGATCCAGGTATCTGCCCCCATGAGGGCATGAGGGACCAAGACAGATGGTTGCAATATCCTCTCCCTCCATGTGGCCTCATTAGGCAGCAGCAGCACAGCCCTGGAGGCTTCAGAGCTGCAAGGCAAGGACACCCTAGGAGCCTTGCAGGGAAAGAGCTGTGTGACGGTCTGCCTTCTCTGGACACGGCATTCCCTTGGCTTTCTTGGTTAAGTTACGTTGCCAAAACAGTTGTTTAGTTGGAAGCACCAAAGCTCTAATCACTACCTGCCAACCCCACCCCCACCCTGCTTCTTAAAAATCCCTAAAGCAAAATCAGGCTCTTATCCCAACATCAATCACCCCCCCCCAGGGCATGCATACAAGCACCATAGGCATATGTGCAGGCACATGTGTGAAGCGCGTGCGTACTCACACGCAAACACACACACTGGACTGTGGGGAAAGACACAAAGTGGGAGACAGAGACCCAGAGAGAAAGGGGAAGACAGAATACACACCCAAAGGCCTTAGAGGTCCCCACTGAACATGTGCCCTGCTCCACGAAATGTGTTTTTAAAAAAACAAAACAAAACAAAAAACCAAGGCGTGTGCCTGGCACAAGGGCTTCCTTCCTCGGCAGATAAGGAGCCCTGCTCCTAGGCGCCCTGCGGAGCAGCACACTGAGCCAAGGCCCTGCCCCTGCCTGCCTCACACACAGCCCTGCCAGAGGAGCCCTGTAACTACTTTAACTGATGAAATGGGAACACTCAACATGGGTCTGATAACCCAGCCACCTGGGTTTTGGAAAGTGGGGATGGAGAGGGCAGCACTAAACACATACAAGCAAGTGCCACACCAGCTTGAATTTGAAAGACGTCGCTGATCTTGAAGTCACCTATAACAGAAGCCAGGACCTCACTTTTGAGCCTGCCTGTCATCATCTTCACCCACTCAGTCCGGTGATACACAAATGGCGCGTCCCAGGCCTTGACCTCCCAGAGGAATAAATCGCTCAAAGAACAAAAGCAGAAGCCACAGCCTGCCTGTCTCCCGGCATCTGTAAGCCCCAGTAACTGCTGCTCTCAGTTCCAGGATGAATTACATTTCAAAGCTTATGTCTGCTTTTAAATCTACCCTGACCTTGTACATCTAGATGAACACACAACTCAAAGAGGGGAGGGCTGCTCTGGGTACAGCAGTAATTAATATTCTTTCTTCATGGAAGACATTTGTTTGAAAAGATAGGATTCCATCAGAAAGTCAATTTCTTTCCAAGTTCACTAGGCTTCCTATAAGGATGCAAATCACGGAGACAAAGCTGAGATGAACTGAACCCATACTGTTTGCTCCTTGCAATTGTTTGACTTTGGCCTAGACACAGCCGGGAGAAACAACTTGGAGATCCCAGTAGACTATTTTGGATATTTTTACTCTAATTTGGAAACCATTTTGCCTATGCGAAAATAAAGTAGAGATCCAAGGCGGAGAGCTTTCTGATCAGATTACAGTCGAGCGATGATATGTGGGAGGAAAAGGAGTGCTCTGAAAATTCCTGTGAGCTTGATCAGAAGCCTGTCAACACGGGTGGCTCGGGGCACCGCTAACTACTAATAACTACTAGTATCTAGTGCATGTCACTTCAGATGTGTCACCACCATACTGGGATCATTCTTGGGCAATATACCCGCACGTGGATCTCCGAAGACGACCTTCACCTTGGTTGACCCTCCTCTTCACTGTGGTGTCTGTGGTGTGTGTGTGAGGACAGTGGTGCATTCATGATGGTCTCTCTGTCATCATGCCGTTGACAGGGGGCATGACAAAGAACACGAAGATTTCTTTTAAGTGACTGTGCAGTAAACATTGGAGTGGAAATGTCTCCTTCATGTCTCCTTCATCTCTCTGTTGTATTGTAGGACCGCGGCTGTTGTTAAAGCTGTGGCGGTAACACACTGCTAGGGGAAGATGAGGTTCCTGCCCAGGGTTCCCATGGTGCAAAGGAGCTGAGAAGAGGACACCATAGCATTAAATACAGAGCTGTAAACAGAACCCCTCCCCCATAGCCTTTCTTCACCCATGCCAACCTGCGCTGAAATGAGCATCCAACCATCTGCAAGGCCTGGAAGGGATCTAGCCCAGGGAAGGCACAGCAAGGCTCCTTTTCTGTTGTTTGTTTTATGTTTTGAGACACGGTAGCCACGGATGACCTTGAATTTCTGGTGCTCCTTCCTCCGGTTCCTGAGTGCTGAGGCTGCCGGCATGCACCATAACCCTCAGCTTCATGTGGCACTGGGGACCAACCAAGGCTCTATGCACATTAGGCAAGTACTCTGCTGAGCTATATTCCCAGCCCTAACGAACGCTATTTTTAATTTTAAAACTTGGATGCAAACCGGCTTTTCAACAATTGTGTTTATGCTCTGAGCAAAAACACAAATAGCTTTTTAAAACTATCTTTACATCTAAGCTCTGTGGTTTGCTCAAGCCAGCCATTTTAAAATCGATCTTAAACAGTTTCCCCTCTGTTTAGTCCATCCAATGGAGGGCATGTGCTGTTAGACCCAGGTGAAGACAGCAGGTGCCCAGCAGTGCGTGTACCGACCTTTTCATTTCAGAGAAGCAAAGTTTATGTACTCTCAGCAATGGGTTCCACTTCCTTTTGGTGGAAGGGAGACCAGCTTTGAGGGGCTGGTGATGCATTCATGGCCAGAGAGCTAACGCAGGGCTGAAGAGAGATTCAAAGACATGTCTACCCGCACACATCAGCAGTCAGAGCACCATTACTGATGATTTCTATACTTTCTTTAAACTCCAGCCTCAAGCTCTCTTCCCATGAAGTTTTGAAATTATAGACACCTCACCCCAGCAGTATCTTAACACAATCAGCACTGTTAGCCCCATTAACAGGTGACTAAGTAACCTGCTAGGCTATTATTCATCAAGCCTGACAGACCAACCAAGTACAAAGACTGTTCAGAGAAAACAGGAGGGCTTTGGGAGGGATGAGGGGACCAAATGACTAGGGTGGTATTCCCTGATAAATATGGAAGTCGGGGCCCCACCACAGCCACAGGAGCCAGCTAGGCTGCAACCAAAGAGACACTGTGCTTTTGATCAAGCCAAGAGCCTATCAAGAAACCCACTACCAATGATACATCTATGCCACCCAGAAGGCTGGTCTGCTAGTCTCCTGCCTGGTCCAGGTATCTTTTTAAGGGAACTTAAGCTGACCCCCAGCTTCACCATCATGTGTAGTTAAGAACCCTTGGTCTTCCTGCCCCCTTTAGGCAACCATTAGAAACAGCTCAAGACATAGAAGGCGCAAGGCTGGGAAGCTGTCCTCGTGGGCAGCACAGCACCCTGACACACCTGTCTATCTCTCCAGGTCATCTGTATACCAAGCCAGGATAAGAATCAATGGGAACCAACCCACAGTCACAGGAAAAATCTAATTACTTTCAATTTCAGCAAACAATCCTTGGGTCAAATCCTGTGAATCTGTTCTATAATCTCACTTCCAAGCTTAGGAGAGGTAGGCAGGCCCCACACTATGGCTGCTTCTGATGTGAACCAGGCCTTCACCAATGCTTTGACCAGAGGCTTGGACCCTCTGAGTCTTCTCGGCACCATTTCTAATGTTGGCTTCCTCGATCATTGGGGGCATCTGAGATGAACTGGCTTCATCCGTTTGCCCGTGAGGACTTTTGTGTTTGTGTGGTCTGTTTGAACTCTCCAGACACCAGGGACTGTTATCTGTCTGAAACATCACCACAGATCCATTTTCTTTAAACATGTCTGAAGGGAGACCTGAGGACACAGCAGAGGAACACTTGAAGGCTGCATCCGGTGTGGATACATGGAGTGCAGTCTTCTCAATGGTCCCGGAGCTCCTCATGTCTGTGGTCACCCACGAGTCACTCTGCATCTCTTCCACCAGGCTCCTCGGCTGCCCATAAAAGTATCTTTATCCCTGCAATCTCTACCGAAGCCAGTCTCCCTTCTCTGCTTAGGGCACCTGGTATTTACTCTCAGGAAGTCTCCTATGCATGTACTGACTGAGCCAGACCCTGCTCAGCTTCTACAACCTGAAGACAGGTGGCCAGGGTGGGATGGCTGCAGCCCCCACCCTCATCAGTAGCACGCCCTGGCTCTTTCCAGGACACTTGAACACATTCTTCTGAACTCTTCACTCACTTAAAGCTGAGCTCAGAGGTTTCTAATCTGCAAAGGCAAACTTCTGCTAGTCAGAAAATCAGTTGTTCTTTTTCTTTTTTTTTCCCCCTGTGCCCCATTTGCCAAGGAACCCTCAGAGGAGCAGAAAAAAATGAGAGTACGTGAGTTTATAAGACCGCAGGCCCTGGAGGCACTCGGGCCACAGTGAGAGCCCACTCCATCCCCCTGCCTAGAACCAACACCGAGAACATACTCAACTAAAATATGACGTGGGAGAAGGGGGTGGGTGTTATGTGGGTGAGTAGATGGAGTAGTGACACCCCAACTCCCCGTGTAGCAGCAAAGGGCTGCCCTGCAATCTTCTTATGCTTCCCCCAAGCCCAGTGACTCTCAATACAAAGAGCACCCTGTAATCAAAGGGTATCTCTCAGGTAGATGCGCTGGCTCTAGCCAAAGTTCTGGAGAGGCTGAGTCAGGACATGCTGTGATCCCAAGGCCAGCCTGGGCTATACAGCAATTACCAGGCCAACTGGGGGCTACCCAGAAAGACACTGTCTCCCCTTTCTCAAAAAAGAAAACCCAAGTAGGGATCTCTCTGATGACACAGTGCAGCCACACAGTTTCATTTACTGAATTCTGTCCCTTGCAGGTCCTGTAACCCACGCTGGACACTAAAAGGCCACCTCTTCAAGCACAAAGCAGAAAAAGAGAAGGCATCCATGCCCGAACGCAGGGTCTGATGTAGCCCACCTGACTTCATGGCGTAGGTGTCTCCCAGGGCTTCGGGCTTCCAGTGAGCCTGGCGAAGGGAGGAGGCGGACACTGTCAGTTCTAAGGCCCTGCACAACAGTGGGACAAAGAAAAACCTGAGATTCTCACTAGTGGGTCAGAGGAAGTTGGAGGCAGTGACGTGGTGTGACCAAAACAAGGAAGGCAGGAGACAGGCCAGACACACCTTTGCTCAGGTGTGCTCTCTTGCATAGTTAAAGGCACAGACTTCTCACAGGGGCCCAGCTTTCCTGGGGTTTAATAATGTTGGCAGTGGAGATGGACAAGACACAAAATGGGAATCAGGTACGCTGACCTCGCTCACACTCCTGGCCTCCCTCCTCCTTTGTTGACAGTCTGTGGGGAAGGCAAAGAACTGAGCTCTAGACTCAGCCCGCATGGAAGGGCATGGCTGGGTGATGAGTTAACAAGAACAGGGATGGAGGGGCCTCCAGGCCCCCTCCCAAATCCCCATACACCGGGCCAGGCTTGAACCAGACACAGAAACAACGATATGACCAGAACTAGGGAAGTAGCAAGAGTAGAGCGAGAACTGGGTACCCTATTGTAGGCTCTGGGTTCCCACCTCCACACTCCAATTCTTAAAAAGAAAACATCAAAATAAAAAAGCATGCTACAGAGATGGCTCAGCAGATAAAAACACGTGTGGAACTAACCCTGACAAGCCGAGTTTGATTCTCAGAGCTATGTAAAAATCCAAACGCCGTGCACACATCTGTAACCCAGCACTCTTACAATGAGAGAAGAAAGCTGGGGCAGGAGGATCACCCAGAAGCCCATGGGCCAGGCCAGGTTTCCTGGAGCATGAAGCCTGGTAGAAGGATGAGTTCCTACTCACAGGAGAGAAAAGACGTTTGAAAGTTGTTCTCTGACCTCCATGTGTGTGCAAGACAATTGCAAGCTCCCCTCCTTTCTCCCCCTCCCCTCTCTCTCTCTCACACACACACACTCTCACACCCACACAGAAATAAATAACTTTTTAATGCTGAGATAAGACTAGAAAGATGTGCTCATTCACAGGTACCCAAAGCTCAACATTAAGCAGCAGGAACTCTTAGGCCCCCACAATGTTATCCTCAAACTGAAAACCTCTGAAGACCACGTTCAAAGGGACTGTAGGTCCAACCAAGATGCTTGCATCACTTGGGGACCTTCCAGGAAAAGCTAATCTGAATACCTTAATGGTGGGGTGGCTAACGTGCCTTAATTACCAGCTGATAACTACGCAACCCATTTACATGTAGCTCTGATCAGACTTTTCACCTTGAACGCCACCAGCTGCCCCAGTGTCTGGGAAGTACTTACTGAGAGAAACCTTGCATTTTCACGACAATGCCTTTTCTCTGGTCAGAGCCATCCTGCGGCCCAGCCCCTGGCTTTTATGAACACTTTGCTTTCTATCATTAAAGGTATAAAGGTGACCCCAGTGGGTTGTTCCCCCACTAAGAGTCCAGCACCAACTATTCCACTATGAAAGGGGTACAAAGGTAGAGAGATCATAGTACTTAGGAGAGCTGCAAAGAAGGGGGCGTGGCAACCCTCCACCGCCAGACACAGGACAGGCAAGTCTGCTTGTCAAACTTCAGCTGGAACCCAGATCATGGCAATGAACTCCTTCCCAAAATGAAGAGTGAGACCTGATCAGCAAGGAACAGCTGGGTCTATCTGATTGCATATCACCATATTGATCTTATCAATAAAGTTATCCCCAGGCATGCTTAAGAGCCACCGTGTCAACCGCCTGCGTCTTGAGTTCTGGTAACAAGGCCTGGATGGTAAAACATCTCGTAGTAAACCGTATTTGGGTTCAGAGTGCAGCCACCTTGCCATGGATTGCTCTCAAGCTGTGAGAGCTCCCATCTACAGGTACTGAATACAGTCGTCTTGTGGAGCCTTCTTTCCTGGTGGTGTAACACAACACCCTCTGTGTCCTCAATCCAGAAACGACGCAGTCTCTTCCACTGGAAGTATAAACACTCTCAAACCCACGGAAAAGTCACCTTCCAGCTGGGTGTAACTTGGTGGTAGGGTGTTTGCCCAGCATGCACAGGATCCTGGGTTTGATCCCCAGCACTGCAATAAAAATGATACCTTCCTTAAAATGCTTAAGAAAGTAAAAAAAAAGTTGGGACACTTCTCTTGCCACATTCACTGGACTAAGGCTACCACAGTGAGCAACTCTAAGTTGAATGCATTAGCCCACTTTTATTTTAGGTATGGCTAATCATTTTTCTATTTTGATCTCACACTGACTTAAGACAAGGCACCGAGTCTGAGGCTAGGGTCTGTGAATATTGCCCTACTATACCTAAATGGGTTTTGTATGAGTGAAATTTTGTGAATGGAGCAGAGGTAATAAGAGATTTCTAATGTTCAGATGGAAGGGACACAGCCTGACAGAAATACAGTGCAAAGAGACAGGGCTGAGCACCCATCTCAGATTCTAATACCTAACGAAGTGGGCTCTTCATTCTGAGCAAACAACAGATGAGGAGGAGAAGGAACTGCTAAGGGATAAACTCGGGTACACCCCATGGTTTCAGGGTGTAAATGCCTTGAAAACACTTGTGCAAGCACCACGCTGTTATCCAGGGAATAAACATTAGGAATGGACTCTCAGAGAAGTCCCCACAGACAGATACATAGCCACAAACCAGTCACGTGACAAGGATACCGGAAGGAGTCCGTGTGTGTTGGCAGTGTGCTCTCTTCCCTCCTTCCCACTCGCCCCGGTATTGTCTAATCAGGAAGAAATGCAACTATTCTTCCAGGCTCATCCCATCCTCCTCTCCTCCAAGGATTATATCTGGTATTTCCCTAGCAGCAGCAGCTTCCCAGCTCACCCTATGTCATCTGCAAGGCTCCCAAAATCCCTCTCTGCAGAGTACGGAGCTGCTTGGCAGTGCCATGCCCACCTCCAACAACATGCCCAAGGAGTCATCTTTCTTCTTCCTCCAGATCTCCTCTGGGATGCAGCCAATGAATACAAGCAGGCCGCATCATGGCCTCTGTCGTCGTCTTCCTTTGATTGGATAATCTGTTCTTCTTCGGAGGATGATCAGAGGATAGAGCAGACCCAAATGTGTGTGTGAACTCAGATACGAGGGACTTTATTAGAGTGCATGGTGGAAGGGAGAGCGGTGTTTACAAGGCATGCTTCTAGGCCACATGTCAGCATGCGATGATCAGTCTCTGACGCCCACTCAGAGAAAAGCGACAGAGATGCTCAGGGGGATCTGCAAAATGATCTTAGCTCGAAGGGCCTCTGTGGTGGGGCCAGTATCCCCAGCGACTTCCCCAGTGAGATGCTTGGAGTCTCAACAACAACAAACAGTGACAGCTACTCTTTTGTATCACATCCGGAGTGTTCTCCAGTCCCTTCATCACCCCAAAGCCATTACAACTCTCCTTGACAAACATGGCTGCCGTTTAGTGGGATAGCACATGCTTAGCATCCACAATCCCTGATACCAACCAATAAGAACAAGGGAAATGTGGCGGGGGGGGGCATGTATGTGAAGAGCAGAGGTCATGGAGTATCTTCCTCAATCACTCTCCACCATATTTCTCAGGGCAAGGCCTTTCGCTTTCACTGGTTAGGCTAGACTAGTTAGTAAATTCTTGAACAGTCTCTGCTTCCCGCGAGCTGGAATTATAGGCACACACAGATGGAACTGGACTCTCACAGCAGTACCAGAAATTCCCAACTCAGGTCTTGCATGGTGAGCACTTAAGTGACTGAGCTATCTCCCTAGCCCCTAGTGAAATCTGTAGTCTCTGCCTCTCTGCCTGCCTGCCTGCCTGTCTCTTTCTCCCTCTCCCCCTCCCTCCCTCCCTCCTTCCTTCCCTCCCTCCGTCCCTCCCTCCCTCCCTCCCTCCCTCCCTCCCTCCCTCCCTCCCTCTCCTCTCTCTCTCTCTCTCTCTCTCTCTCTCTCTCTCTCTCTCTCTCTCTCTCTCTCTCTCTCTCCTTCCCTCCCTCTCTCTGTGTGCATCCCCTGTAGTCATGGCCACCTGCCCCTCTTCAACCTCAGTTAACTCCTCTTTAGTGAAGGCTGGGTCCCACCATATCTCTCAGCATTCTTCGGGGAAACTTCTGCACAGCTGACCCTTGTCTTGAGTGTGCCTGCTCCACACAGAGCTCCACCAGGTCCTCGATGTGTCTTGTCCAACAGAAACCAGAGTCAAGGCCACAAGAGATGAAGTCAAGCCCAGCGGCTTGAGATCCTCCTGCTGTTTGTAAAGCTAGACCACCTTACATACAGCAAGTCTTACAGAACTGAATGTCTATCTAGGGACAGACAGACAGATGGACACACACACACACGGACACACATATACACATATGGGGACACACACACAGTGTTTCCCCTTCTGGATGCAGGTCATGGCTGTGTTCATCTCTGGGACAGAGCTCTCTGCTGCTGGTACAACTTCTGGGAGCAGGAAGACATGGGAGAGAGAGGCCAGACACCAACTGACTCACACAAGGCTGGTGTGGAGGGCTGAGCCAGCTACCTTCCACAGTAGGTGTGCCTATAGGCACCTGAATTGTAGATGTCTGTGGACAGCTAGCTAGCCATCAGAACAGATGGGAGAGGGAAACATCAGGCCAGGACCTACCGTCCCTTGTCGGGGGTGGGGTGGGGGGGGGCTCTACAAAACCAAGAACCAAACCCCTGCCCAGGGCCTGCCACTGCTGAAGAGGACCTGCAAGGGCAGTCCTTCCAGACAGAGGCTGCACCATATCCCTAAAGCTAGGTCTGTCTCCATTGCAAAACACCCTTCCCATCATGCAGTAGTCACAGTCTGAAGTCCAAAGGAGAGGGTGGGAGGCAGAAGGCCCTTAGCCTTGAGCTTCTTTGTACATCCTTCCCAGGGAAGGTACCAGACTCTTAGGCAAGTTACCAGCAAGACACACAGACAACTCCCTAAAGCCAGGCAGGCTGTGTGTGCTGAGTGAGCAGGTAGCCTTTGGATGACCCTCTGTGAAAGAGTACGTACAGTCCTGAACCCAGGAACTGATGCTGATACTTTGTGCTGGGGAAAAGGCAGGACGTAGGAAGACATCTACAGATATGGACAGCCTATACCAAGCAGCGCAGAGGCTCCCCCAAGGGTGTGGAGAAAGGCAAGAGGCAGGACTTTTGTTACAAGGCTCAAATAATCATTGCCAGGACAAAAGTGGCTTACATGAGCAGCGATTCCCAAAAAGCACTTAATGTTGATACACATGGGGAAAAATAAAGTTGGCAGGGGGAAAGAAGAATACGTAAAGCGATCTGTAGGAAATTAGAATCGGGAGGGGGCATTGGCACAGAACCAAACAGTGACATGCAGCAATGAGAGCGTGCGCGCTTGTGTGTGTGTGTGTGTGTGTGTGTGTGTGTGTGTGTGTGTGTGTGTGTGTGTTTTAAGTAGGCAGGTTTTTTTAAAGATGAGGAGGCACTGTCCCTGAAGTTATTCCAGAGACGAAGTAAAGTTTTGGAGAGAGACAGAAGCCCAGGGCCAGGAAAACAGCTGGCAGGCACCGGCAGGCCAACACACACAGCCCTGAACCTCCAACTTTTGACATTTACCAAAGTGCAGCTTGAGTTATTCCCAGGAATGCTGGGAAGGCATTCTACCCAAAGGGGGAGGGGGAGGGCGTGGAGACATTAATTTTCAAACCCCAAGTTTCCCCCTAAAACACAATCACAACACAGCAAAGAAAAGAATTCCTCGTTATGGGAACCTACACGGCCGCTTCGGTGTCTCTGAATTTGTAAAATGCAAGAGTGTCTTGGCCAGCATTCTAAACCCCCACCACACATCTCTTCAGAGCATGCGCAGGTGTGCCCCCGTGTATGGCTCTGTCGCCAGATGGTGGGCAGAGCAGGTGCTTTAGGTGGCTTATGAACCACCTCTAATCTTAACCAGAATTCCATTTCTGAAGGGGAAAAAAGCTCCTGCAGGCATTGTGGGCGGCAGTTACCTCAAGTCCACTCTGGAGTGAAGCCCACCTTACCCAACCTAAGCAGATCAGGTATTGGGGTCCTAAAGTAAACGGTCCCCACCCACCCACCTTCCAACAGTTGTCCTCCTGAGGGCAAGGAAGAGGCCTCATCTCAGCCTTGATGGAACAGGCTTCCCACAGGGAAGTTCAAAGGCTCGCCTGCTACCGGGCCCCAGAATTTGCTGCAGGATACGCTTAACAAGATTGTAGGAGAGTAAGGAGGGTGGCAGGTAGCAGGAGCAGACAAATAGGCAGAAGAAAGGGGGCCAGCCTGTCCCACGCATGTTTCTTCTTCAGTTCCTCCCAGCCAGACGAGTTAATTACAGACTCAGCTTTTACACACTGCCCTGTGGTAAACAACCAGGAAATGCAACTCTGGCTTACTCTCTAATTAAGCCAAACCAGTGGAAGGGGGAATGGCATTCTGAATTTTAGGATTTCCACGTTCCTCAGTTCAGAGATGGGAGTTTAGGAACTAGGAGGTGAGGCAGAGTTCAGCCCTTTTTCTGGAACAGTCCTTCTACGTCCAGTCAGAAGCTGGACCCTTGAGTTGAGGAGGTATGTGGCAAGGCACCGTCCCTCCTGGCCTGGAGCCAGCATGACCATTAGTGATCATTTGTCTTCTGACTGTGTAGTAGAGCCTCGAGGGTGTAGGGAGCTAGGCCAGTGTGAGTCAGAGGGCAGGAACTGCTAGCATCTCAGGCCCGTCCAACACCCTGTAACCTCCCTCTGGGAAGTCATCTTCAACAGTGTGAAACCCTGGTGGAGACCTGGCTCCCTGCAACTGTCGCCCTCAGCCAGGGACAGTGAGCATCAATGACTTATGATATTCTGCTTATAAGAAGGGAAAGAAGCTAAGAGCCTGTACAGTAATCACTACAGTGAGTGTGCCCTGGAGGCCGGTGACCCCACCCCCACCCCACTTCTAGCCCAGAGAGAAGCCCATTCGGGACTGCTAGGAGCACTCTGTGGGAGTCTCAGAACTTCACACTGACAAAGCACACTATGAAGCGGGAAGCTGTCTGTTCTTGGTCCCCTGGGACCCTTGCAAATAACCCAGGGATGAAGATCTAGGGCAGCTGTGTGTTTTCCTCTCAGCCCCGAAAAGCAAAATGTGACACCGGCTCACTGAGCAGAGTGCACGGAGCTTGGCCAGACGGGATGAAGTGCGGCTAGCTAAGCAAGGACACCTCTTATATAGACCCAGAGGCAGCAGTAAAGGTGATGGGGATGAAGCAGCCCACCCCCCATGAGGGTACCCACCCCGTTTCCACATCTGGTCTTGAACATCTTCCTCCTCCCCTTCTCCTCCCACCTCTTTGGCCAGAATTGCTGGGCAACAGCAACCAAGAGAAACAAACTCCCTTTCTTCACTCTTCCTCCTCTGTCCACCCTGGAAAGACTGGGATTCCCCAGGTTCTACCCCAGGCCACACGGCTACATGGATGACTTCATCCACCCCATGGCTTCCTCCCAACCTCCACCACCCTTAAAGTAGATGGGGTGCTCATCTGTGCGCATCCTCAACCTTACCTTGACCCTGATACCCATATGAGCCTGCACCACACAATACACATGCAAAAGACAGAAGACAACTCTATGGGGTCAGCTCTCCTCCCCTTACATATGCAGTTCAGGAGACTGAATTCAGCTCATCAGGGTGGTATGGCAAGCATCTTCACCCACCAAGTCATCTTACCAGCTCTCTTAGTTTGGGTTTCACTGTTGTGAAGAAACACCAAGACCACGTCAACTCTTACAAGAAAAGTATTTCATTGGGGCTGGCTTACAGGTCAGAGGCTTAGTCCATTATCATCATGGCGGGAAGCATGGTGGTGTACAGGCAGACATGGTGCTGGAGGAGCCAAGAGTTCTACATCTTGATGGAAGGCAAAAGGAAACTGGATCCACACTGGCCAGAGCTTGAGCATAGGAGACCTCAAAGCCCACCCCAACAGTGACACACTTCCTCCAACAAGCCACACCTAATAGTGCCACTCCCCATGGGCCAAGCATTCAAACACAGGAGTCTGTGGGGGCCATATCTATTCAAATCATCACCCTAGTCTACCTTAATTCTTAATAAAGTAATTTAACATTTTTCTACCAATGCTTTTTATATTACTTTTTGACTCTCGGAGCATACTCCAACCTTCTTCCTTGCTTTGGTCAATGTTTTTGGAACATTCTGGAGAAACTGTTGACTGCACACCCACTTTTCTTTCCCCCTTTATTCCAGAGCTGTGATGGCTACCTGATCAACTTCCAACCTTCCAACCAAGGCCAGGAACAGAGGAACCCTGGGCGAAGGGAACAATGTCTCTCACACACACAGCCAGGAGGTGGTAGAAGCCTTTAGGCATGACCTCCCAACTGCCTAGGCACGCCCGGGATGGTGAATTTATCTGTTAACCTGACTGAGCCAAGGGATGCCCAGACAGCTGCTGTAAAATATGACTTCCAGGTGTTTCGACAAGGGTGCCTGGGGAAGAGGTAGCATTTGGATCAGCAGGCTGTGCAGAGTGGCCCACCCTCATCAAACACGCTTGAACACGCCCCAATCCACTAGACGAAGAGTGCGCATGAAGGCAGAAAGATGGTGAGCTTGCTCTCTCAGCTGGGACATCCATCTACTGTCCCCAGACATCAAGATGACCCGCTATGTTGGCAAGCTCAGAATTTCTCGTGCACAGTCACATGGTCTCGCCTCTCGGGCTGCCTAAGATGACTTCTCTCGCTGTCCATTTCCCCGAGTGGGAAGATACTTCCTCTTCCAACTCAGAATAGTCTGGTGTATATTGCCCTCTGGCCTAGAACTTTCCCCTGAAAAATCACAGTTCCATTTAGAGTTCTCATGGGATACTGGCAAACCGTCACAGCAGCCTGAAGAGTACCGCTCACCCTTACCAGAGAAGGAAGTGGACTTGTAGTCACCATGCACAAATGTGCACAATCAAGGTGTGAGGCGGGATTAGAGGCCTGAGGCTGCTGTAGCAAAACACTACAATCTAAGAAGCTTGACAAGCAGAAACACATGGTCCCGCAGCCCTTTCAAGGATGAGACAGAACCTGCCCCAGGCCTAGCTCAAGTTATTTTTGTGGCAAGCTTTGACATTCCTCATCTGGTAGGCACAGCATTCTCAACTTCTGCCTTCATTTTCACCTGACATCTGTAGGTATGTCTGTGACCTTTTTAAGATAAGGGCACCGATCTGTGGAAAATGGGCGACCACAGTCTAATGGATCACACTGAGAAGACACAATTTCCATTCTGAAAGTCCCACTCCAAAGTACCAGACGTTAGTAGTGCAGAACATGTATTTGGGGGGGGGGGCACAAATCAACCAAGTTGATGATGTGGGGGGATGGGGTCACGCTGAGCTACCTTCAAGTCTGGGGTCCTGGGGTCCTCAAAAACACAGGAGAAATACAGCCATTTTCAGTACCGTCACCCCCCAAATCAGTGTGACAGATGCCACCCTGACACTCCACACATTATCAAAGTCCTGGAAAGACCTAACAAGAAAAGACTTGATGCCTTTGCTTAAGTAGAGACCACAGCAGAACGGAAAGCTGAGGAGCTCAGCCGCCACCCCACTGCCACGGTCCTCACCGCTCTTCCTCCCTACAATGGGGCATTTAAAGGACTGGAGAGCAAGCAGCTGTCCTTCCTGGAGCTACCTGATGCTAGTCTTCAAGACACCTCACCCTACAGGGGGGCACTCTCAGCAGCCAGGGCTCCCCACTGTTCGGCTCTGGTGAGGGGTGGGGACAGCCTAGAGAAGTCTCTGACCAGGTAGACCCCCCTCCCTAAAAGAAAACCGGGGTGTGCTCTTTTCTGCCTTCTTTCTTATACACTAACCAGTGGTCTTCAAATCATGTTCCGTGACCTGGCACTGCTGTTTAGATAACCGGGGGAGGAGGGGTGGGGGGGCATCTAACATATCTGAAGACATGTAACACATTTTAGAGCACCCCGCTTTCCAGGTGTGCGTTGGCGAGCTGATGCTTCTTCATTCTAGTCCAGTGAAGCAGAAAGAGGAGGAGGAAGCAGCCGCACTTGCTAGCTCAGCGATACAAAGCTCGTGTGTACGTGGCTGCCACATTCTCCCCAGCCTATCCCAGCCAGGCAAGATTTACTAACCCACTTTCCAGCTGGAGACTCCAAGCACAGAGCGGTTAAGTGACTGTCCCAGACACACACTAGTGTCAAGGCCAGGAAGGCAGGAACCAGGCAGCTAGCTCATGGTCAGCCCTGAGACTGCTGGCCCTCCCAGGAAGTAGCACCATAGAAAGGAACCATGGGTAAAGCAAGCCCTCTGGAGGGAGTGCCCCACGAGCCCACCCCCACAGCACTGGACCTTGCCATCCTGATCTGTAGAAGACAGACTGGCCAGGACAGACATCACCACTCAGCATGGTGCTTGGCTCAGCCTCACTTCCCCAGCAATGTCAGCAACCTCTTCCCTGGCCCTCTCTTCATCCAGCTTCTCCCTGCTGTTGTACACTGCCTAGCTACTCATACCTGTCCAATGTCTCATCTTCTACGCGCTTCATGTATGAACTTCCATTTACCTCCGTGACAGCAATCGTTCTAAGCCCCCAGGCACACCCTGGATTCCCCCAGGATCTGGCAGTGTTGTCACCATCATAGACTTTGTCGTTTATTTACATTTGGAAGGAAACAGTTTCCACGCATTTACTTGCAGGGGTGATGAACCCTGATGATGCCAGCCTCTGAGTCCTGAGGATTTTCCTTGAGCTTGTTGCCTGGGCATCACCAACAGATTTGCATACGAAGGGGCGTCACTGTGGACCTGTCAAAATATTTTTTGACAGGCTAAAGACACATTTTGCGACAGGGTTTGCAGTCAGCGGAGGGTGGCTGGCAATATGTTTCTGCAATCTGCCCACCACGCAGAGGCAGCTCTTTGTTTTGACCAGGCTGCGGCTCGCTGTCACTCGGCATTCATACATTATGCAGACCCCAAACAGCGGGGCCAGCACACAGACCTCGTTCAAATAATTAGGAGGAGGCTGCGGGGCTGAGCGTTGCCATGGCACCGAGAGGAACGACGGTCGAGTTCCAGAAGGACGAAGGCGACGAGAGCAGCAGAGGACAGCAGTGAAGGAGCACAGTTACCTTCCATGAGACCTGCAACAGAAATTGCCCTCTACTCCCCAAACCAACCCCCCCAATTCTGTATCAAATACGATTTACACACTTGCCAGAACACACTGTGGGAAGATGTCTTTGCGGTAAGGCTGGAAGAGCCCTATCTTGAACATCTTTTCAAATGATGTACAGAGAACTGCAGGGGAGGAATCCCACCAGACAAAAATAAGAGGGATGTGTGATAAGCCTCCCGGCTTCTAGGAAATAACTTTTCCCTCAACACATGTTTTATCTGGCAAAGAAGTATTTTCCATAGAACTGTATTTTGAAGTTCCAAGTTACCATTACCATACGGCTGGAAAAATAAAACACCCAAGGGTCACTCACATAAAGAGATGTGGCTGCTATCTTGCTATCTTGCTTCCATAAGGCATAAACTCCCTTGAGTCATGGTCATTTCTTACCTTCCATGAAGTCAACCCATGTCACACAAACAGTCATTTCTTACTCTTAAAAGCTCCTGCATGGTCCAACGTAAACCGTTTTAGGTCCACGAGCTAGTCACTCAGGCCTTGGACTAAAGACTGAGGCTCCAAGCTGGATACTTAGTCCTCCAGAAGGCCACCTGCTCCTCACACTGGACATGAGTTTCAGCTGCTAACCTGTGTGCCTCTGTCCTGCTCTGCTCCCCTGATCAAGGTCACCCTAACTGTCCACAGTCCTTCTCATTCCTCCCTCACCTCAGCATGTTGCCTCTAACTTGAGAGACAGGTCAAGGCTCTCCATTTTCCCAGGTCACCCAAAGACCCACCAGCCCCGTCCACCTTCCCTCGAAGATCCCAGCTTACCCTTTCCTCCCTGGGCAGCACCACCCACTTGCTCTTCTGCAAGCCCTTCCGCCCAGCTTCCCTTCTGCCAAACAGTTCCCCAGAAGTGACCAAGTTCCTTCCTTCTGTCTCACACTTGTATCTCGGCTCCCTTTCCACATCTGAGGACACTCCTGGCACATGCACAGGAGTGGCACTCTTGGCTCCCTGCTCTTCACAGACACACGGCAGGAGTTCCCGACATGGTGGCTGGCCCACATATGCTGGTCACTGATCTGTTTCCTGCCGACTCACTGACCAACTAAACCACTGTGGAGTCCTTGCTCATGTACTTCTGCTGGACCTGCACCTGCTTTGCCCAGTGAACAATGCGCTCAATACATGAGCAGAGGCCAGGACCCTCTCTGTCATCAGCTAGGGACGCTAGCCCCTCCATTATCTCCTCCCTTCCCCCCACCACACACGCCACGTCCTTCCCTGGTGATCCTCTCCCTCCTTCCAGTAGGGAAGAGTCCAGGACAGATTTTTCTCATTCTGACCTGGCCCTCATCTTCCCTTGGACGAAACTCAAAAACAACATTCAAATCACTGAGAAAAATTATCAAGTATAACTATTTCCGGTATTAGCAATAAAAGAGTCCTAAAATCAAATCATTTCAAATGGGAAAGTGCACAGTAGATTGAAGGTGTGTACGTGTACACACACACACACACCCACCCACACACACACACACACACACACACCAAACCATCAGTTAGACGATAGATGGAAGAAGCTGACATCTGGTCACCAGGTCAGCAGGAGTACACCTGGGAGATGGCCACGCTTCCGTTTTCCTCTCCTTAGCAGTTAGTAGTGGTCGGTTCCCCTGGGACAGCTTACAGACATGTGGTATGATCTAGTATGTTTGTGAAACGGTGTAGAGAGGAACATCTTAAAACGTAAACACAGAACACACCTCATTAAATATGACCTCTTGATACAGTATGGATACTGGGGGTTCTGTAAATATTAAAAACACATAATGCTAAGAAGAATAAATCTGATTGGAAACCAGTGACAGTAAGGCTGAGGGCAGACACATAGTACACTCAGAAAATCAAGGTGTCTGGACTCCAAAGAGAAGCCATACATGGTAGCTTTATCCCATACCCCACATTCTCGGCCCAGCCAGGTTCTACCAGCAGTGGCAGCTGGCCTGAGAGCTACCATGGGAAAACCTAGCAACAGGGACAGACAAGGTAGTGAAACACATGTCCTTGGACTAGCCAAGCTGGCTTGTGTCATCTCGAAAGCCTGAGGCAGCAAAGCCAGCAGCCGCTCAATGCAGAACAAGCAGCCTAACAACCCGCCATTTCCCAATTAGCTAATTTTCCATCCCCAAAATGTTTTGCTAATGTTTGCACAGCGAGGCAGCCTGACTCTCCATGTGCAAGCTGACGCCCGGAGATGCCTTTGTTGTTCCCAACAGGCTCCATCAACAGGCAGAGAGGTCAGCCTGCAGGAAGGGCCCAAACCCCCAGGGCAGCATGCCCTCTCTGCTGTTCAGAACTGTTTCTGCAGCTGCGCCGACAGTTCCGAGGGAGTGGAAAGCCACATTTGTTCAAATATATCATGACCATAGCTCTGGAGAACACGAGACAACTGACAGGAAAAGGAGCTGCCAGTGTGCCCTCCCCAAAGGATGTCCAGCTAGCTTCTAGCATCGTCCAAATAACCAAATTCAGCTGTGCTGACTGTATCCTACACTCCTGTGTCCCTCTGGGTGTGAGTGAAGAGAGCTGGGAACAGAGGTCACAGGCCACCAAGACCTTGTGCTCTACTCTGCTTCTCTGGAGCAAACTGACCATTAGAAGAGATGGGACCATCCCATGTGCTTGCTACAGTGACCACCAAGGGCATCAGTACAGAGAAGAGCAGACTGCCATTCCAGGGACCCTCGCTGCAGAGCAGGGCTGGGCCAGGGGACAGGCCAGTGCTCCGACCCAACACACACTGCAGGGCGCAACCAGCTTTAGCCTCATACCAGCTGATCAGAAGACCCAACTGTCGGTGGTCCAGTGGATTTAGTGGGCTCAATGGCAGGAGCCACACCATCCTCCTCAGTAACTGCTTCAGAAAAAGCCCTGTGTGGGGGAGGCACATGTTGGGTGCTAAAAGGCCTCTAAAGGACTGCTGGCAAGCCAGACTGAGAGATGCTAAGTCGACTCGATGGTTCAATTCAAGCTTAAACCACCATGAACACCCACACACACAGTGAGTGAGAGCCAGGGGTATGGTGGATGTCCGCTAGTCCTCTGAAACAAAAGATGCTGGGGTCTAGTTCCAGCCCAAGCCTCACGAAAAGGGGAGGGAACGTCGGCTTTCAACCAAGATGCAAGCACCTTGGAAGTCACGGTCACAGATTTTCTGTCTTGTGATATAAACCCAGGACAGAGAGCAACACCCAACTTCAAGCACATTAACAAATAAAAGATACCAGACATGGCTCATCTTTCTAGAGGAGAGACCACAGGGGTCGCTGGCATGCAGAGATGTCCCCAAATTTACAGCGGTCAGTGGTGAGCAGGGTCATCACAGCCTATGGCCAGAAGAGCAGACACACGGGGGTAGGGAGTGGGGGAAATGAGAGGTTGTGTGGGTGTAGTTACACAAATATCACCCTGCAGAATCCAGGAGTGGTAGGCACCCACATGACCCTTGTCATCAACAGCTAACAGCAGGGTTTCCACCGGCTCGGCATCACTGAAATAACCAACCCTCTCAGCCACTCTGGGCACAGGCTCTATCAACACCCGTGGTTTATTAGAGCAGAGAATAAAACAGACACAGAGACATCAAGGATTTTCCAAGGTCACTAAGCACTTTTGGTCACAGCGTCCACCAGGCACACCTGCCCCTCTAGTCAGCTCTCCAACAGTGAGGTAGGTGACAGCCGGTCAACAACAGCACTGAAAAGCTAAAAGCTCAGGAATCATTTAATCAGACAGGAAAAACCTAAGCAAAGCCAGAGTCACTCCCCAAGAAATACTAGTGAGGCATCCACTATTGGCTGGTCCCCAGTCTAGGTGTTAGGGACATGTGACAAGCAGCCCCCACACATCTTCCACCTCATTGGACAGGATGAGAGGGAACACAGAAGGTGCCTAGGTGGTTAGTTCTGGGGAGGGACAGGACGTGGGCTTCAGGAGACCCCACTGACGGCACTGGAGGGAAGGTTGAGGCGAGGATTTAGTCACGAGGCTACCTGGGGAGGAGGTGCCAGAACAGGAGCACATCTGGGCCCACAGAAATGTGAGTGGGGAGCAGGGCGGCTGGAGCCTCCAGAGCAGGGTTCCACGTGCTACTCCGAAGGCTAAACGGAGGCTGACCTGGGCTGGAGGCGTGTCCTGCCTGCTGTTGGAGCAGACTGTCAGAGGGAGAAGATGCACCTGAAAGAACTCTACAGAAGGGACACACCCAGCCTAGGGTGCAGGGCAGAGGGAATCAAGAAGCTACCAAACTGGGTGCATTTGGTTATGACCCACACATGAGGCTCTGAATCAACTCTAGGTGATTCTGACTGCTTCAAGCAATGTAAATACATGGGAAAGAGTCACTGGCCCACACAGATAAGCAACCATGACAGAAGAAGATTCCTACACGTCGCACACTAAGACGGGAGCATTTTCAACCTGAGGCTGAAAACCCATGGTTGGAACTGGTGGATGGGGTGCCTGTCACATCAGACAGAGAGCAGATTCCTAGAAGGGACAGGGCGCAGGGTACCTGCAAAAGACTGGTGATAATCCTCCAGCACAGAAGAGTTTTGTGGTGATAGAAAGGTCCCAAGGCTAAGTACAAGAGCTATCCATGCCCAGAAAGGCAATTCCACTCCATGAGGCACAAGGCACCATGAAAAGCCACAGCCAACTAACTCAGGGCACACACAGGCTCAGGACGCCTCAGGCATTCTACCCAAAGCCTACAGGAGATGCACAAAAGCTCTAGGTGCACCTTAGAAAGAATGACCTTTGTGTCTACGCACTGACACCCCCCCCACACACACACACACACACTCTCTCTCTCTCTCTCTCTCTCTCTCTCTCTGACAATGTGCAGTATCCCAGGCACAGCAGAGCCGCCATGACTCTGGGAACGCCCAGGGCTGGACATGGGAAAAGCACCTCATCTACACTGACCCTGAGCTCCTGGCCAGGGGCCTGTAGTGAGGAACTAAGAGTGTGAGCTCCACCCAGGGTCTGCCTGGCTGACCCCCATAAGGGGTCACCCCTCTATTACTAATTGAGTGAGTCCTATCGCTGCCACGGACTCTGAGACTTAGCAAGCAGCACGCCTTAAGTCCACAGTCAGCTGAAGTCAGCTGGGTCTTCTCATCAGCTGATATTCACTCCCGTGGCCGTGGAGGCTCCACGCTGAGCTGGCCCCTCTTCTTGCCCTCATTCCTTGGGTCACAGCCCCACTGGTCCAGCCCTTGGGCTCTGAGGCCACACCTTCTTGGTCTTTTAGCTAACACCTGCTGCCCTCTTACAAGAAGACGCTGGGCTCACCAGATAACCCGGAAACACTTCTCACCTCAGGATCTTCACTTTAGCCCTTCTGCAATGGGGAGCAACCTAGCCATAGACAGGCTCCTGGGCTCTACACGTGACTGACTCTCCAAAATCTTCTATATATCGTATTTGTAATTCCTTTCAGGAATAGAAAGAAAGAAAGAAAGAAAGAAAGAAAGAAAGAAAGAAAGAAAGAAAGAAAGAAAGAAATGCTCCTACCACTTAAATATGATGAGTCCCTGACTTCTGATAACAGTGTTTAGGAATCAAAGAGTCACTGTTAAAATTTTAAGTCTCCTAATCTTGAGTGTTTATGGTACAAGACCTAAGTATAAACTTAATAGTGGGTCTTATTAACAAAAAAAAGATGAAACAATCCAAGCCCCGGATGTCCATACCTCCTTTACTTGAAGCTTCATACCTGGGCTGGATCTGACAACTACTCATGAGTGAGAAAGAAAGAAAGAAAAAAAAAAAAAAAAAAAAAAGTGGGTCTGTAGCTAGAGAGAGGAAAGCTGAGTAGAAGGTCGGATCAGAGATACAAAATCCAAAGATCAGTAATAAACCAAACATAGATGCACACTGCCCCCCAAAACCTATCCAAGGTAGCAGGCAGCAGAATGGTAGAACCGACAAAAGCCAACTGCTCCCCAAATCACCCACAAACCGGCTAGGCTCTCTCCATTTCAACAACAATGACTCAGAAGAGACAGACAAAAACATCCCTCTCTAGGTCCCAAGCAGAACAGGGTCCAAACAACTGCAGTGACTGGGGACACAGTCAGCAGAAGCTCCCAGCCACAGTGACAAAGATGGTGTGCATCCAAGCCCAAGATTATATAACCCTCCAAGGAACACATGTGAGACGTGAAGCCATCCCAATGTTGGTGTTGTGAAACCAGTAACAACCCACACTGTCCACGGGTCGCTCTCGAGATACTATTTATAGTTCACCCTCCCCGAGTCCACCATATACAAATGTGAAAGGCCCCCAAGCTAAAGATTTAAAGTTTAAAAATAGGACTATGCAGGATGCAGGAGATGGCTGAGACAGAAGAGGACCCAGCTTTGGTTCTCAGCACCCATGTGGCTGCTGACAACTTCCTATAACTCCAGTTCCAGGGGATCCGATGTATCTCCTCACTTCCACTGGCTGCTGTGGACAAGCATACATATAAATACTTCTTTAAAAAATAAGAGCATGTACATCTCCAAACTACACTCACTGCATGAACAGTCTGACCTTCAAAGCTCCAACACCAAACGTTCTGAGGGAAGGACCTGCCGACACCAAACTTCTAGATTGGCTGTACAGGCTGCAGGAGTAGAAGGCACTGGCAGAGGCTCACCTCCCAACTCCATGACACCCAGAGTTATCAAAGCACCTGCAGAAGAACAACCTCAACTGACTCTTAGAACTATTACCGGGGCTGGAGAGATGGCTCGGCGGTTTCGAGCGTTCACTGCTCTTTCCAAAGGTCCTGAGTTCAAGTCCCAGCATCCACAAGGCATCTCACAACTGTCTGATGCCGTATCCCTGTGTGCATATGTATATGCAAACAAAAGTACCCATATGCATAAAACACACAAATAAACAAACAAATCTTTAAAAAACAAAACTATCACCCATGCACATATGTACGCACACAGGCACACACATTAATCTATTTTAGGAATCGGATTTCCTATATCCTAATTAAACTTCTTTTTTTATTTTAAAAAAAAAGAAAAATGAAATCACAACCCCATGGCTGGTTCACTTCAGTGTGCCAAAAACTAAAGCCAGTATTTCTCTCCTCCCTGCAAACTCATCAGATGCGAGCCCTGCCCAGTCTCCAGAGAGCGGCTGAGACTCCAACTTTACTATTCAGTCAAACTTAGGAAAATTAAAGATCCCCATTTGTTCATCCCTGAGCATCCCTGGGGAAGAGGATAATGGCATTCACATTACGCAACGCCCCGCATCCCCACCTGCCCCCCGATGATGCAATGAGAGGATGTCTTCCCAGAGCTTTCATTAAGCTACAAGCGAACTTCACAATTACTCTCAGGATTCCTCCCCGACTATTCATTTTTCCCACATCTGTTTGGGGCAAAAACATTTATTAGCGGTCCTAGTCAGCCAGGAATAGTGTTGCATGCCTGTAGCCCAAGGAAAATGAAGATTCAAGGCCAAATTGGTTTACATAAATAAAAATAAAAACATCAATTTTAAAATAAGTCCAATTGGGCAGCGAGAGAGCACAGGGGGCTGAAGCATCAACATACCGCTCTCTGCAGTCACGCGGATGTTCTACTTGAAGGCTAGATTAAGCTCGGGTGAAGTTAATCCAGAAATAGAATGTCCAATTAGAAAGCTGCAAAGTTTTTAAGGTTTTTAATAGTGTGATATATTCTTCTCTGTGCAGGCACCCCACTTTCATCTCCATACACGAGCGTAAAAAGGAAATAATTCCATGAACTGAGCTGGCCCAGGATCTTATAGTTTTAATACTGAAATCCCAACCCATCATTTTAATTCTTCTCTATCAGAGCCAAAGATATTTACATCTTCTTTGCCATGTATTTCTTCTTTCATGGATTCTATGCCCATTTTTGTTGTTGTTGTGGAATTTTTCTCATTCTTTTGTAAAAACTGTTTACATATGAAAGACCATTCTTTGTCATACACTGTAAATACCTCATACTTGCCCTTTAATTTTGCTTAAAAGTGTTTGTGGGAGCCAAAATTTACTCAATCATTTGAATACTGTCAAAGCAAAAGCCTTTTTTATACTGCCTTTGATGCCTAGCACTAAAACATATGAGCACTCAGGGAGGCTCTTTTTTAAGGAAAGGATTCTGTCTTTGGAACAGACCAAGGCAAAACAAAGGAAAACAATGATCTGACCCAGTTTTGAAACAGACCAGCTCCCCAGAGGCAGACCACATAGCTATCTCATGAAGTAGCAAGCAGAAGGCAGCTGACCCCCTGCCTGAACTTTCTCTTGGCATTTAAAAAAAAAAAAAAAAAAAAGGTCAACAACAGCCAGGCAATGAGAACACCACCAAGCACACATTGGATTCATGTCTGCAGACAGACATGGGCATGCACAACAGCTCCTCCGCAGACTCTTCAGAGGACGAGGTTTGGGAAGACATCTTTCCGGTTGTGTGCAAAGACGTGGTTATCTAGCCTGGCCATGATCATAGCAGACCATCCCAACGTGAACACTATAGGAGGGACAGAAGATGGAGGCTGGGCACTGTGCCCTAGGAGGCCAGGGTCTCCCATTCCCAGCCTATGACCTTGAATGACTCACCACAACTGTTGAGACCAGGGGAAGTCACCTGGCCTAACTCTGCAAGCCCTTCTGGGCATAAGAGAGGAGGAAGGCAAGGTCGTTACCATTTGCTCTTCATTAGCAGCCGGGAGACAGGGAAGGACCACCCCTCAGAGGATTCTTTGCTCAGCACGTGATCCTGGCATAGGACCACTTAGAAGTTGGAACTGAGGTTACTAAAGCCAAGTGAACAGAATCTGTGCTGGAATATCACTCAGGAACGGGGACTCACACACACACACGCCACGGCTTTGAGCTCTAAAGCAGGAAGCCTCCAAGGTGAGTGGCTGAGAATCTGTGAAACACACTTATCACCCCCATCCCACACCTGTGGTATAACAGGGATGGGGAGAGAGGATCCTGTCCTCTTTGGCACTGAAGAATTGTGATATGTCATTTACCATGCGGGCTCTTCCCTGGCACTGTGAAAGGTGTGTTTCCCAAAGCAGGGCATACCCCAGTTCCCAAGCTAGTCTGTACTGAGGTCAATCAGAACTCCTGCAGAAACCTTATAGTGCATCAGATGCAGACCAAACTGAAGAGAGGCTCTATGTAGGAGAGGCTGCAGGGATAGTCCACTGAGGTAGGCTAAACACTAAAGTCCTTCACACTTTCTGTCCCCTCAGAGCTACCGTGGCCACCCTCTTGTTCTATAAATGCACTCCTCCTACCCAGGACCTTGGCAATGCCCTCTGTAGTAACACATTCTCACTCCCACTGAGGCCTGAGCAAGCAGCAGCTGACTAAACAGCGTCTGCCTTCCAGCAAGGCTCAACCGGACCCCTGGACACACTGCTCACTTTATAGCCACTATGGAGACCCTGGGCAACATCTAGGCTTCAAGTACTTCCCTGTCCAAGATGCCCCTTGCTGTTGTTGCTCTGCAGCACCCAGAGGCTGCCTCGCACTTGCTCAGGAAACATCCGATCAATGGGTGAGAGGAGCCAAGAGGCGTTCATTCGTCCATAATCATCTGGCAGAAGAAAGGCATAGAAACACACCCCCAAAGATCCATCACATTCCTGGCTAACAATGAATTCTGCTACCCAGGTGTCATCCGGGCACCACTGGCCTGCCCCCCAGCAGCAGATGGGCAAGGCCCCCCCGCAGGGGCCCAGCACTGCTGTATGCTAATTCGCCATTAATTGCGAAGGACCAGGGCCCTATAGGGAGGGCTGCACCAATTAGGCCGCTCACAGAGGAATACGTGAGTAATTACCAGTTTATTCCAGGCCTCCCTTTAATCTATCAGTCCACACCTGGAGAAAGCAGTGGCGACGGGATGTACTTAGTGATGGTCTTGGTGTGTTTCTCTTTTCACTCTCCCCAGCCAATTTTCAGCCTCATTTAGGGAGACAGAAAGGGACGGTGTGTCTAGGAGAAAGAATGTCTGAGTATCTGCTTGTTCATTTTCCCCTGGGCTGCAACAGCTTATGAGGAAGAGGGTGTCCCGTCTCTTCCTGAATGCACAGTCTGCTCATTAGGAAGGTAGTGGAGGTGGGCTGGGAGGGGAGGGGCACCTCACACATGCGCATTACAGGCACACAAGTGTAGGCTACACTTTAGAACCCACTTATGAAAGTAAGCTGCCAGACTAGAAGGCCCTAGGATTTCTGGGGCTGTATGCTTCAAAATGCTGAGAAGTGAGCTGGAGAGAAAGCTCAGTGGTTAACGCACTGCGGCTCTAGGACCCAGGTTCAATTCACATAGAGGCTCACAACCACCTGTGACTCCAGTTCCAGAAGATCTGATGCCCTCTTCTAGCCTCCTCCAGCACCTGGCATGCACGCGGTGCACAGATATATACAGACAAAACACCCATACACAAAGCAAAAATGAAAACATCTTTTTTTAAAGTACTAACTATGTAACTATTGTATTACAATTTGCACTAACTGGCCACTTACTCCTGCCGTGGGACGCCAACTCTACCTCCTACCAGAAGACGGCATGCCACAGCCAGACATAGGTCAAAAATTACCGAAAAGGGTTGATTTATGTATGTCTCTCACAGAGGAGACGCTGGGATTTCTGAGCTGTTGTGCTGCACATGTGCAGGAAGCCCGTGCCAGCTGGGCAGGTAACTGAGATTCAGAATCAGGTATGTACCGCGGAGCACCTACCAACCTGGGAGGGACCCTTGCTGCCTGGCCATAGATACATTGGTTGGAAATTATCAACCCAAGTCCCAATCTTTCTTATACAGGTTCCATGCCTCCGTGGGTGCTAAAGGGCGAAGGGAAGTCGCCTCTTGGGAGTTGCACACTTACCCATCAGCACCTGAGCAAAGCACCCGCTATTAAGTGTCTATTTGTCAGTCTGAATAAGCACAAAGGCAAAGAGCAATTCATAGATCATCGGAAGGGCCCAGGCATGCCAGGCGCTGCCCCTGAGAGCTCATTACCAGCCGCCATGAATTATTTATTTACGCAGGCCTGGCCCGCTGCACACGCGCATTACATACTGTGAAGGGGCACCTGGCCTGCTTTAGCTGGGCCACCAACCAGAGACTCTGCCTTGCTACCCCAAGAGAAGGTCAGTCGGTCAATTAGGGAGACCTGCAGGGATGAGAAGATCTACCACTCACATGGAGGGTCTCCCTCCTGGCGCAACAACATGCCCAGTGCACACCCAAGGAGCTCACCGCCACTCCTTGCTGTGCGAAGACACCCACTAGAAAACAAGAGGTAATTCTGGAAACAAAACCTTGAGATTGCATTTGGGTGATAATTAGGAAAGCAAGCCTGTCTTTATTGTACTCTTTATTGATATAGTAAGCTACAAACCAGAACGATTTTTTACAGAATTATTAACATTAGTGCTGAGGGCTGGGTGCCTACCAGTCCTGGGATGCAGCACTGGCCCTGCCAAGTTGTGTCCCAAACCGGGTATCAGCCACACTTTATGCCACAGACCACCAGACAGACATCCTCAAGCTGGGGCAACTAGGGAGGGGGGTTTTTTGCATCCTGTATAAACGTATGAATGTAAACAATCCACAAATGTAAACAACTTAGGTTCTACATGAACTCATGAACATTTCTCAAAAGAAATGGAGGTATTCACCCCAAATCTAGATGCCAGTCTGAAGCTCAGGGCTGGAACGGAGACACCCGCTCCTCATTCCTGGCCGGGTCTCCTGGTCACCAGGGTAGCACCCTTGGCCTCCTGGTTGAGAGAGCACACAGAGGGAGTCTCTAATTACACGTGTAATTAGCAAGGAGCTAAATGCACAGCCACCATAAATCACAGCCTAGAACCCACCCGCCCATGTGTGGCTGCAGGTTGACCACTCCTGAGAGGGACCACTCATTACGGCAATGCTTAGAATGCCGCCCACGTCCCACCCACCCTGACTTCACGCAAGGCTTGCCATCTGAAAGAGTGAATTTCGTGGCTCCAGAGTGTTATGTGGATCACATGGGTACCAACCAAGGTGCTGAGGGCTGGCTGTCTACCAGGTAGCCTGTGTTCTGACCAGCATCCTGGGATGCAGCACTGGCCCTGCCAAGTTGTGTCCCCAACCTGACATCAGCTACACTATATGCCACAGACCACCACCATGGGCTGGGAAGACAGTGAGATGCTGGGAGCTGGGTGTGGAACACAGCAAATGGCTAAATGACAAGTGGAGCTGAGGTCAAAGAGCAGACTTCACCCAGGAGCTGTGGCAGATCTGGGCTCCAATATCCAGGGAGGCTGCAAGGCCAGGAGAGAGGAGGACCCCATAGGAGCTGGCTGAATGGACCAGAATGGGGGTGGGGGGCACGGGGCGGGGAGGGCTCCACAGCAATGAGACCTGCAGGGGATACCAGCAGTCCTAGTGTGTATAGCAGTCCTACTGTGTGTAGCAATCCTACTGTGTGTCTCGTCCCTGCCTAGACTCAGCTCCAGCAAAGAGGAGCATTCAGGGGAGCTCACTGCATTGAAGGAAGTGGGGGGGGGGGGTTAAGACATTCAGAATGAATAGGGGAAGGTGGTGTGATCTGTCTGGAGTGACCTATCTAACATGAGTTGAAAGCCCAATACACAGGGCTACTGGAGTCATATGAAGGCATAAAGATACCCCCATACACAACAGGATTAGTGTATTTGTGACAGAAACCAAGGCACTGAGTGCCCCTAGCTTGCTCTCTGTCTTTTAGTGTGTGTGTCTCTTTCTCCCTCACGCCTGCCTTCCTCCCACACACAGATGCAGCAAGATGACATCTAGAAATTTGGAAGAGGCCTCACCAGATCCCATCCAGGCTGCCTTCCCTGAACTCCAAGAAGACAGACTTCAGTTGCTGGAGCATGAATTATTACCATGCTGCTTAGCACACTTGCAACAGTGTCCACTTGTTCCCGGGGAGCGAGATGCCCTTACTCTAAGGTGACCAGCTGAGGCAACCTCCAGCTCCCACTTGCCTGACTCAACACAAAGCCAGGGGTAGGAGCATCTTCAACCCCTCTACATGGGTTCCCTGCCTTCTCGCTACTTCCTGGATGCTGTGAAGTCCTGTGAAACCACTCGGCAGTGTGGGCCTATGATGCTAAGCAGACACGCCCCATCCCAGCTGTGATGGACAGACAGCTGTTCTGTGCACCTGGCTCAGTCTCCGGCTTTGCCAGAGAGACACCCTTAACTCTTTAAGGGTGTGATTGCTCAGCAGATTGTGTCAATGCCAACACACAACCCTCTAAACAAGTTTCCCCTGACATAGAATGAGGAAGATGTGGGACAGGCCATTCCACCAGACTGGGGCTGAGGGACATGTCCTTGTCCACTTGAGGTGCTGCAGCCTTGCACTGCTCAGAAGTACATCACCAAGGATGAACTCGAGAAGTAAAGCCCCCTACCACTTCATCTGCTCTCTGCCTCTGCTTCATGCAGAAGATACGTAAGATACATAAGATACCATAGCCCAAATAAATCTTCTATAGGTTCCCTTGGTCACAGAGTTTTACCACAGCAACAGGAGAGTTGAGCAACACAGCCACCCGCCATGTCAGGGTGAGATAACAAGGTCAGAGCCAGAACTGGACATTTACTGCTTACTGTTAGGTCACTGTGAGCAGCTGAGCCAGCCTCCCTCATGCCCGCCTGCTGCTGTCACTTCACTGCCTGGCCCATCCCCAGCCAGTATCAGCTTCCAATCCCATAACTCTTGGATCATCTGGCATAGCCTGCCTGGCTGTTTTTCCACCTGTTGCTGGAGCTTCCTGCTATTCTCCAGCTCCCGGTCATTTCATCCCACTGACATGACGTCACCTGCAAAGCTGCTGGTCACTTTACCTCCAGGCTCTTCTCTCGAGCTCTCACTGCTCATCTGACAACTACAACCAGCGCTCAGTCCCCTCACTGCTGGTCACAAACTCCCCTCGCCTAGCACAAAAGCAAACTGCCTACAGAAATGGAGACCCAGCTGTCCTTTAAAGTAGCAAACCAGGGCCTTGCAAAGCTCAGCCACTCCCCGGTTCCCTGTGGCTCACCCTCCAGACACTGTGCGTTGCTGTTGTCACTATGAGCCTCATGCTGATGCTGTTACTGTCACTGTGCACAGTTTGTGGCTAAGGGGATAGAGGGACAGCAGAGACAAGGTAAGGGGTTAGGACAAGAGCTTCGCAGCACTGCAGAGTTCAGCCTTCTTCATGGAGTTGTTTGGTGCCCTTACCCAGCAGCAGACAGACTGCACGACCTGTCCTGAGTTTGCAGATCATAGAAAATTGTTCTCTCCCATTAAAAAATAAGGAAGTTTAAGGATAGCTGGGGGTGGGAGGGCAGGGTGAAATGATCCAATTGACAAAGCGCTTACCACATGTGCTGAGTGATATTTTTCAACTTGACAGAGACCTAGCCCTATCTGAAAAGAGCGAAACACAGTTGAGAAAGTGCCTCCATGAGACGGTCAAGCCTGCGGGGCACCTTCTTGGTTGGCGATTGATGTGGGAAGGCCCAGCTTACTGTGGGCATGCAAAGCCTGAGTAGGTGGGTCTGTAAGAAAGCAACCTGGCCAGGAGGAGCAAGGAAACAAGGGCACTGTACCACACCTCGGTACCCATTCCTACCTGGCCCATCCATGAGGAGCAAGGCAGCAAGGACTTCCCGAGGTGATGGACAAGCTTAAGATAAAATAACCCATTTGCTCCCAAGTTGTTTCTGGTTACGGTGTTTTATCACAGCAATAGACACCCTAACTAAGATCCCACAGTGGCAGGAAGAGCTGGCATCTTATTCCAACCCCAGAACTGGGGACATAGAAACAGGAAGATTCTTCTCAATCTGCCAGTCTAGCAACTGGTGAGCTCCAGACTCATCCAGAGACACTGTCTCAAAAAGGAAAGCATTCATGAAGGACACCCAAGGCTAAGTTCAGGCCTCTACACCCTACAGAGAGACAGACAGACAGACAGACAGACAGACAGACAGACACACACACACACACACACACACCCTAAACACACTCGCAGAGAATAATCTTTTGGGCAGAAGCCAAGAAAAACAGGACATCAAAGAGCCAGCGGCCCCTGTCCAGCTCTGGCTGTACCATTTCCCAGGTCTGGGACACTGGATGACACTTGCCCAAGTTACTTCTCTACGCATCATCACTTCCCAGCATCCTCTTCATCCCCCAGAAGCTAGGGATAACCACATGGAGAAGCAAGCAAGGTCCTCACCCCAACACTAAACAGGGCTGACTCTACCTCTACCACCAGCTGGGCGGCCTGGGGTAGCTCTACTGATTGAATCTCCACCCATAGAATCTCCACCAAGTCCTTGTTGATCATAGTAATTGGCAGGTCTCCCCTCCCCTCCCCCTGCACCCCAGCCCCAGATCACAACAGGGGGTGAGGGGAGTGGCACAGTGGAACTTTACAGAGCCCAGCCATGAATGTGGCTGGCTGCGACAGCCTTCAGCACTGTCTGCCAATCTCTTTCCCCTGGGAGGATAAGAAGGGACTAGATATGTACCAGGGAGGAGCCCAAAAGGAAGAGTGAGTATGGCTAAGAACCCACAGTCCACCTAACAGGTGACCCCTCCACATGGTGACCCTGCCAGCCCCACTTGAACACCCTGCCACACAGATGGGTACCCACTGCGTGGGCATCTGTGAAGCAGGACAAGGATGCAGATGCACCTAGATCTCCTCACTGGGATGCACAAGCTGAGAAGAGCCAGACTGAGAGTGATGTCTGCAGCCAACACAACATGTAACGATTATCTCCCTTTAAAGTCTAAAATACTAATAAAACCTCAAAGACAACAGGAACACAGGGCCTGGGAGCCCTCACTCTCACCTCCGCCACCATTCCTGAAAGCTGTCCTTGGGGTGGCCTTCAGCTTTCCACACATGGAGAGAATCCAAGATACTGATCTGAGCCATCCTCTCCAGCACGCCAGCTGGAGGGGGCCTCAGAAGGATCAGGGTGCAGCACCTCTGGTTGCATGTGAAGGCCTATGGACTCTCTCTCCTAGCACTGAACAGCCAGGCCTCAGGCTCAACACCGCCCCCCCCCACCCCCCAGCAGTCCTGCTCTAGCCCCCTTGTGCCCACTCAGTGCGGTAGGCACACTGATGGGGACAAACAGGACTCCAGAACAATAGCTGTGCTTCTAGCCAGATGGCACACACACTACAGCCATGCCTCACACTTTCGTATAATGCTCTCATCTAGGACTATCCTTTGTGTCAGCTGGGAGAGGCCACAGCACAAGGGGACAGGAGGGGGGTAGGGAACTCTGCCCCTGTGCATGCGAAGCTGCAGGCCAGTGCTCTGGAGAAGGAGAAGGCAGAGTGGGAGAGGGGAGGGAGTGTTGCACAGATGAAGACCTGGGTTCCCAGGCCCCACTATCCTCTGTGGGAATGTTCTTTGAGGTTTTATTAGGACCTTTGACTTCTTCAAAGGAGATAATATCCACATGCTTTCTCCCAAATGCACTGCTGTACTAAGAAACCTCTCTCCCCCCACGTGCCACTCAGTCCCTCCACTCATGGGAAACAAGAGCACTGGCTTCAGTCCCCACCCTGCCAGCCCTCTTAGTCAGGTGAGGCCAGAGGTATGTAGGTTGCCAAGCCTATTTCAGGGTAAGAAGTGTTTGCTGCCTTCTGAAATTCCGTGATGCTGGTAAGTACCTCTATCAGGACAGGCTTTATATCCATCACAAGGCTCAGGCTCTTTCTGAAGCACTAGGTACTCTGTTAAAACGGCTCCTTCTAGACTCAAGAACCAGACCTGCAACACTGAGCAGCTCATGTTCTAGTGGATGACATCTCAGAGAGTCTGGCTGCCCTACGTAAGCAGGTGCCGGCACATCTGGATAGCTATAGCCGGTTCTGAACTGATGGGTGCCAAGTGCTGCTGAGTCCAGAGTGACAGTGATGGGCAGATGGGCAGTGGAGGGTGAGCACCACCAGAGGCTCCCGTCTCTGCAGACACAGCATGCTTACAGTCTAGGAAGTCCTTCCAAGCAGAAAGGAACACACCATAATCCCAGCCAGCGCCGTGCCCACAACACTGCTGAATGACTCTAAGTGCGCACACCAGAGGCTTTGGGCCAGGGGTGCATCCTCGCTCCTCCCCAGATGGACACTTGTGTTCCAGAGTCACCGGCTGAGCAGACCTGATGAGGCTTTCCTGTGCAGAATCTGCATAGACTTCCCTGTTTCTACTGAGAAGTATATCGAAACCATGGGTGCAGGTGTGTGCGTACATGCATCTGTGTTTCTGGATGCTACTTTTTGTGCCCCTTTACGGAAGAGCATCTGAGGTACTGACCTGTTACATACCCACACCTCACCTGGAAAATAAGTGACACAGTGATGCAGATGACCCAGTGTCAGATGAGGCTATGCTGAGCCATATGGCAGCAGGCAGTAGACCTTGGAAAGAGTACTGTGGGACTAAGCTCTGCCAGGAACTGGCTGTGCTGTGCATACTGGGACAGCTGCAAGCCCTTGAGCAGGACTGTTCTCATCTGGAAAGTGGGGATAAGAACATTTATGAGAATGACTGACACAAAATGTGTGGCACAGCATAAGGATGTCAGAGAGCTCCCATCAGTGTCAACCCTACTTAAGCATTAAATATCACCTCCTCCAGGGGCCTGGAGAGATGGCTCAGTGGTTAAGAGCACTTGCTGTTCTTAAAGAGGACCCAGGTTCGGTTCCCAGCACCCACTTCAGGTGGCTCACTACCTCCTGGAACTCCAGTTCCAGAGGATCTGATGTCATTTTCTGGCCTTACCTGGTGGGTACCTATACACATGTGGTGCATATATATATACACGCAGGCACACACATACACATATAAAATAACCACCTACAAGAAGCATGAATATGACACCAAAGAAGCGGTACCAGGAGTGAAGTGACAGCCATATTCTTTTCCTGCCCTCACCAGGGAAGGAAGGAAAATTTTTAGTAAAATTGGTTTTTTTTTTTTTTTTGGTTTTTTTTTTTGGTTTTTTCGAGACAGGGTTTCTCTGTGTAGCCTTGGCCATCCTGGACTCACTTTGTAGACCAGGCTGGCCTTGAACTCACAGCGATCCGCCTGCCTCTGCCTCCCGAGTGCTGGGATTAAAGGCGTGCACCACCACGCCCAGCGTAAAATTCTTTTTTAAACCTATTCCTAACGACACCTTCTGGAAACTGCCTTGTGCAATGATTATGTTTATCTTAGGGGGAAAAACAAAATGAAGAAACAAACAAATCACACAGCTAGAGAGTGTCTGACAAGATCCAGCTGCTATGGACATTTTTCCATCTACATTCTTAGATTAGAGATCTATTAATAGCAAGCTTTCCCAAAACAACCGTGGGCCGGAATGGCGATGAGCACTTGGGGAAGGTCCTCACATCACAGACCCCAGAGGAGGCGGCCAGCATCTCGCTCCAGGAGATGCTCTCACACACTGGCGTGGTGGGCCAGCATCTCGCTCCACAAGGCGCTCTCACACACTGGCATGGTGGGCCAGCCAATGCGTGCCTTCCTTGGAGGTGAGGATGACACTGTTCCAGCTGAGCACTCGGACTGGAGAGACTCCAGACCCAGAATAGTAGCGAGCCAGTCTTCACAGGCAGAGGAAAAGACTTGTGTAGAGAGGGGCTCTGTGTCAAAGGAAAAAAGCTAAAACCACTGCTCTGAGTGGATAGGGCAGGCAAGGCGACACCAAGGTCTGGCTGGGAAGGAGAAAAATCAAGGACACACCATGAATGTGTGAGCAAGAGACTTAAATGTTCCCAATGTGAAGAAATGGCAGGCAGGAGGTGAGTGGGTACTTGGGGCAGGGTATACAGGGGCAACAGAGGCCCTAAGGTATGTGGGAGAAGCTGCCAGGAGAGGGATATAGCTGGAGCTGGGGTAACTGAGACCTTGGCGGAGATGGAGGCTGGAGTAGGAGGCGAGACACTGAACAAGAGATTGACAAACTGACAAACTCGACTCAAGGGCCAGAGAGTACACAGTTTAAGCTTTGTAAATGGAGAGACACAACTGAGGCGTTAGAATGTCTGTCTCAACCGTGTAACTCCACCAGCGGTCAGACAGCATGAAAGACACCAGGCATGACGTGGCCCCATGAAGTGACATGCAGGGGCTGAAAGCTAGGTCTCTTCTAACTTCCCTGCACCTCAGATGTCCTGAGAGCCTTTACCTAGCACGTAATGCACAGGTACGGTCCTGAGCTGGAGGGCCACACACAGGCCAAGTCTGCAGCTTCTGCCCTTCTACCTCATAGACTAAGACAGGGACTGCACTGTGTGCTTTAAAAAAAAAAAAAAAAAAAAAAAAAGGCCACCACAGGGAGAGGCCCAGAGGAAGGCCGTGGCACTTGGCTCTCATGAGTAACTCTAGGAAAACTGGCTACAGGGACCCACAGAAGAGGCCAGTGCAGCATCAGGGGTGAAACGCTGTGTGTTGCCCCAGTTCTCTGATGTGATCACTAGGGACCTGCCCTTCAGAAGATAATTACAATTCATTACATGAGGCCACAGGGCGGGCCGAGATCAGATGGACCCCAGTGGTCCTTCTCATAGGAGGAGGAGTGGGCGGAGGCACAGAGGACAGCAGATCTTATCCCCCAACCACCCAAGTAAGGACTCAAAGGTGTGGTCTGTGAACCTGACACCTTGACCTTGGCCATCAGCTTCCAGCACCCTGCTCTCTTGAAAACACCCTCTCAGGGCCAGCTGTGTGACACATGCAGCGGCTATCTGACAGTGTGAGCTCTGGGGGACTGGCCCCACTCCTGGGAGGACCTGTCCTAGGAGTCACGAAAAATGAGTCCACAAAGAACTCTGGGAAGCAGAGCAACAGAGAAGCTAACCAGGAAAATAAAGAGGCCAGGGGAGGGAGGGAGGGTAGTGGGAGGGGTAGAGGGTGGGCAAATCAGGCCAGATAGCTTATAGGAAAATGCATGAAAACTGGAGGATACCAGTGACATAGCCACTCCCACCTCGAATCTAGTCCTCACTGGTATGACAGGGATATGTCACACCTGCACTAACAAGGGTAGGGGTGGGGATAGGGGACAACACCAAATGCCAGCTCCACAGAGAGCGTCAGCCTGACTCAACTGTAGAATAAGGTCCAGAAAGCTCCCTCTAAAAGTCTGGATAGGGGGTGTGAAGCTGCATTTGTGAGGGGGAATCTCCCTGGAAACCATTCACATGGATGCTGATAAGCTGGGGATCACAGTGGCAACACTTTGCTCCCCACAGCTTAAGTTTTCCAGGTAAAGCTACCTACCCACTGACACTTCTTCCCTAGTGAACTACACAGAAGTGTGGGCTAATGTCATGGACACAGCCATTACCATGGCCAAGACGAAGCCACGCCCCACAAGCTGAACACTACTCACCTTGCAGCCTTAACTCAGGCAGGTGGCTGAGTGGAGCACACAAAGGGGTCCAGGAAAAGACCCACAGGAGCTTGCAGGGTCATGGCCAGAGGTGGCCCCAGTGTCCCCAAGGTGAGGAGTGTCACTGTTGTGTGGCCATTTTGTGATTGGTGTCTACTCCAGAGGCTTTTTCTGGATTTATTTTGGGGGGTCATGTCTGAGACTCACATGTTGAGACCCCACACAGCCCTCTAGCATTTTCCACTTCACACCTCACACCCTCCATGTCCAGGTGTTCCCACACACCCTCCTGAAGTACACTTTGGTTCACTAGCAGGGACTACAGCCTTGTTTTTCCCCTGTATGGGCTACCAGGGTGAGAAGATGTCCCCAGCCTCCTGGGTATCACGTGCTCTGTCTTCTGGTTCCTCCTGGGCATGACCAAGTGAAGAAAAAACATGCATACAGGCATACTCATGCAGATATGCGCGTGCGCGCGCGCGCACACACACACACACACACACACACGAGTGCACTCATGCCCGCACGCACAGGATACCCCCATACACACAGATGCATGCTTACACAGGCTGTGCATGCATATACACACACTATAACACACTTGGTTTGTACATCCCTGATGACTAGAAGCACACTCAAAAGCAACTGGCTATGGTACACGCAGGTGCCCCCTACAAACATCAAGACGCGTCCACGCTGGCTTCAAGCATGACATGTGTAGGTGGAACACAGAAGCCTGGTGCCAGCTGACCCACGTGAGCACCTAGAGTAATCATGCTTTTTATCTGCTCCAAGAAGAAGGAGCCCGTTGACACACATTGGATGTGGGCACTACACTCAGGAAGGCGGTCAAACTCCCGCCCCCTCAGCCAGCCAAATACACAAAGCAACTGAGGCTAGTCAGGGCTCCAAATATTTACACTAATGAGTGATGGACCGGTTCCTCGTGTCCTTTTAAAATGGCTCCACGACGGCATACACAGCCAGAAAATGGAGCGTGGGGGTGGGGGGATCCAGAGTACTCTCTGGGTCTGTGTATAATAAACAAGACATAATCACCCCATTCCTGGGGGAGGAGTCAAGGTTTATCAAAGGCTACCAAGCTCTCTGTGGCTTGTCAGTAATGGACCCATGATGGGACTTTTTCCTCTCCCCTGGGCCCCACCTTCCTGGGCAGCACAAAGCTGGGAGTGCCCAGCTCTCTAGAGGGAGGAAATGGCTCCAAACTCCTCCCAGGAAAAAGTCTCAACCCATCAGACTGCAGTAAGACTTCCCTCAGCACAACCCAACTGCACCTGGTAACATCCCCCAATACTCCCACCCTCTGCTGGGGCGGCAGGGGGGACATGCAAGCATAATGACCAATAGCATGTGGCTTCTATCATCTGTAGGGGACTCCACAGCTCATCCTGCTCAAATTCAAGGTCTCTGATGGCTACACTCGAGCCTACTAGAACCTAGCATTTTATGATCGTCCCCCATTCTTCATGGGCCATGCATAGAAAGCAAGCCTGATCGATTAATTATCCTGGAGCATCCAGGGAAGAGTGGCTCAAAGGGGCACCCTGCAGGCCACTCCACAGCCTTGAGTGGGGAGGGATCTTACAGGTGTTCTCCAAGATACCTTTTAAAATTCACATTAAAAATTAAAACCAAAAATGTTGCCAGTTGAATCCAGTAGGTAAGCAACACATTATCAAGACATTCCACAGCACAGCCACCTCAGGCCACCCACCCGGGGCCACCACATCCAGTACTAGCCACAGCCCAAGAAGGCCAACGGGGCACTGCAGAAACTCCTGCCACAGCTCTAGTAAGCAACGCTGCTGAGCCTCGCTTGACAAGTCTAAGCTGACTGATCCCGCTGCAATGAGACAGAGCAAGTTGAGGCATTCTATGCAGGGATGAAACACACGGGCTACCTCCCCGGAGGTCAGTGAAAGCCACTCAGCATGGGACACGATGTGCTGGGCTCCGATTCTCGGAGGAGACAAGGGTCAGAGTACAGGAAAGAACAGCCTCCAGGAGGTGAGAGAGGCTGAGGCCGCTGCCGGGTGGTCTGCGGGGCTTCACCGTGTGTGGTCAGTATCCGGCCCTGAACACGGCTGCTGTAATCCAGTGAAGTCACCTAGGCCCAGATCTCTGGGAACTGCACGTGGAGCCTTGAGTGCTGAGGCCCTTGTTGGAGTCAAGGTGCATTCCAAGTACAACGCCTTCAGACAGGGGTCTGCTCACTCTCACTCACTCCCGCACGGAGCTGACTCAGTTGGCTCGGGCTGCCACAGACTGGGTGACTTGACCACACACAGGTGTTCTAAAAGCTTAAGTCCAAGGTCAGGTGCCAGCCAGGATACCCTGGAGGATAAGCCATCCCTTAAACCAGAGGTCCTCAACCTTCGTGACGCTGTGACACTTTAATATAGGTCCTCATGTTGTGGTGATCCCCAACCATAAAATTATTTCATTGCTACTTCATAACTGCAATTTTGCTACTGTTATGAATCACAAAGTGAATATCTGATATGCGACCCTGTGAAAGGGGCACCCCCTCCAGAGGTCGAGACCCACAGGTTGAAAACCACTCAAGCTAAAGGGCATTTTGCCTCATTAGGCATTTCAGCCAGAGCGAAGACACCCATCTTGCTTTGCCCGTTTCATTTTTGAGAAAGAGGTATCACTATGCTGTCTAGGCTGGCCCCAAACTCCAGAATCCAAAGGAGCCTCCTCCCTCAGTTTCCCAAGTGCTAACACTATAGGCACCAGCCAGCCTGCCTCAGCTAATCTCTAAATCTTCCACTCTACCCATCACGGTGAGAGTCACAACTCAGTCCAGAGCCTTGGCTGGGTAAATGTCACCACCCACCTCTTCTCTGGGACTGAGGGATAGCAAGAATGGCCTCCAAGGTACCCACCCACCTCTTTTCTGGGACTGAGGTGTAGCGAGAGTGGCCTCCAAGGTCCCTTCTCTGTAAAACCCTGCCATTCAAAAGTCATCAGAAATACCAGCATCCACTTCTTCCAGCCTGGCAAAGGCACCATGAAGCTGAGAGTACCCCAGCTCCTCCCTCCTGCATCCACCCAGACCAAGAGGCAGTGCAGACGGTGCCTGGAGCTCAGCAGAGATGCAGATTCTGTATAGGTGGCCCGCAACTGCCGGACACCGCTCTCCATGGAAGGGGGTCTCTGGGACTCAGCACACAGAGCTAAAGCAGCCTGGACCAGTCCCCTTCCTGAAGGGACTCCTATCCCAAAGGCCCAGAGGGCTCCAGTCTGAGGGGCAGACCCTTTTGGGGGACTCCACAAGGTTTAACCCCCTATGCCCTGCCCACATCCTACCTCCCAGGTGTAAGCACATGTTGGCTGAGAACACAGAAGAATACAAGAAAGGGCTGTTTAATCACCTTAGACAAAGTTGGGTGTTCTCGGCATTCGTGGCAACTGTGCCACTCCACTGGTGTAAAGTCAGATCAGGGCGTGCTTAAAGGTGACCCCCGAAAGTATGGCATCCTCTCAAAAGTACAGTAGTCCACTACCTACCCAGGTGCTGCCCAGCCACTTCCAGAAACACACCCAGGTGAGCAGGAGAGGTGCCCACCCTCACAACATGAGTCTGCATCACAGTGCACCACCAGCCTTGGGGTTCCCCACCACATCTACAGCCCACTCTGGGTGTTTGCAGAGCAAGTGTTGATGGAAATTTTCCTTAATTTTCAAAGATGACTAAAATTTTCCTAAACAGCCTTTTCCACTTCATACTGCTACCAACAGTTAATCCCTGTTGATTTCTTTCAGCTATAAACACCCAGCCACATCAGCATGGGATTGTATTAGCACAGGGCTTCAGGGATGGACTGCCACAGATGAGGGACAGTGGAGACCACACTCTCTGTCTGCATGCCTCACTCCCTCCATCTGCTGGTGGCTGGTGGAAATGAGTTCACCAAAAACCTGGCTTCCATTTACAAAAACCAGTAAGATCCCATGATCCAACCGAACCTGGGACTCTACCAAAGGATGAAAGTGCCCTACAGAGACACCTACCTGCTCGCCGGTGCCTATTGCAGCACTGTTCACCACAACCGAGCTATGCAACAGCCCAGGCCTCTGGCACCAGATAAAAGAATAAAATGTAGTTCATACATACGGGCGGTTTTATTTAGCCATAAAAAGAAAATAAAGCATGTTATTGGCAAGAGAGCTGATAGAGGCAGAGACTGTCGTAATAAGTAAGCTAGACCCAGAGAGACAACTACTGCACATTTTCTTCTGTCATGTGCAGAGCACCACACCACACCTCCACACACACCGTGAAAGTGGAAGAGGGACTGTTTGGAAAAAGGAGGAAGAGGAGCAGGGAAAGACAAGAGTACAGGAGAAAGATGATGATAAAAGTGAATAATATGGGCTAGAAAGACAGTTCAGAGGTTAACAGCACTGTCTGCTCTTCCAGAGGCCCTGGGTTCAATTCCCAGTAACCACATAGTGGCTCACAACCATCTATAACGAAATCTGGTGCCCTTTTCTGGCCTGCAGGCAGAATATTATATACACAATAAATAAGTCTTTAAAAATTACTTAAAAGAAAGTGAACAATATACTTGAAAGTGTGACTATAAAACACCTTCTTTGGACAAATATAAAGTAATAAGAACAACCAGCACTAACAAATGTACACAGCATCATTTTGGTCACAAATAAAGAAATGATAATTGAAAGCAAAGTCGAAACATGAGCAGACACATGGAGACAAGAGTGAGCGCGGGGAGAAGGCAGGATCTGGACCTCGTGTCCTTCTGGGGACAGTTCTCTGTATCCTAGACAGGGATGCTAGGGTCTCTACCAGCATTCCCAGCAGGCACGGGCAGCCTCCCGAGACACCTGCTGTTCTGCGGTCAGCTCTGGGAGCCAGGCGGTGCAGAAATTAGCCCTGTAACCACACAGGCTCCCTCACAGGCCTTTGGTCCCCCCACCACTTCTACCTGCTTTCTGGAGAAATCTGAGCTCTCATCTGGGTTCTCCTCCTTCCTGTCAGGTGACCTGGGTCCTGACTCCAGCCACTGCTCTTCAGTGGGGGAATCTTATAATCATGTTTCTATCTTTTAAAAATAACTAACAGGCTGGCATAGTGGTGCACACCTTTAATCCCAGCACTCAGGACGCAGAGGCTGGCAGGTCTCTGTGAGTTCAAGGCCAGCCTGGTCTTCATAGAGAGAGACCCTGTCTCAAAAATAAATAAGTAAATAAATAAAAAGAAAAAGAACTAGCAGATTGCAAAGCACTGATCACTCTCTCAATTCTTCTTTCAAATGGGAGAAGAAAATAGGTTAAATCTCGCTGGTGCACACCATCACTCTGGGAGGCAGAGGTAGGCGGGTCGCTGTGAGTTCGAGGCCCACCTGGTCTACAAAAGGCTGTCCTGAGGCTACACAGAGAAACCTTGTCTTAAAAACAAATGAACAAACAAAAAGTTAAATTTCATATAACCCTGGAAATAATCCCATAGGACAGCTGAAGGAAAGACAGAAGGAAGAAACCATGAAAGGAAAAGATTATCATTTAAGAAGTCAGAACTGGACGGAGAATCACAGAAGGAGAAAGACCATCCGTGGTGTGTAAAAACAACTGAAAGCAGGATTGCTGCTATCACAGACGTCCTCAGTGCAAAGTCTGATGTGGCCAGCAGAGGGCAGCATAGGCGAGCGAGATAAGACTCAAGGATCCACTTAAGATTTCTCAAGCCCTACTTCCTTCCTGCTGCTTGGTCTTGTTTGCTGAACGTGAATTTACAATTACTGCAGAAAAAATTTTTAATCTATGTGTATATGAGTTTACAATTACTAAAGGACAAAAATTTTAATCCATGTGTACTCTTAAAATTCCCCTAAGAATGTGATTCATCTTTCTTTTTTTATATTACGTGAATAAACATGTTTGAAAGCCTCAAAGTCAGAAATTCACGGTATATAAACTTAAATGTATGTCTGTTTTACATGGTGATGTGTTTATGTCCCAGTCAGCAAACATCACCTGCTTAAGCATTTAAGTGAGGCAAAAATCTTGTTTTTATAAAGCAGAGTTCATGAGAAAAATGTAATATGTAAATCAAGCACTAAAATGTGACCTAAAACAAAAACAAACAATAACAACAACAACACCTCATCAATACCACTGTAACCCATCCCCAGAATTTTTTTTTTTAAGTCATTGCTTTTGAAACTAGATACTTAGGTCCCTGGAGAGCCTTGTTAGGTGGACGGCCGCTTTCTCTGAATGACTTATTTCACCACAAACCCAGGGAAAGCCGGGCAGTACACTCCAGCATGAGAGCCTGGAGAAATCTGACATCCACTTCAGGGTGAGGCATGCAACCACAATACAGCCCCACAGCTTGCCTGCCATCTCATACCTGGGGCTGACAGCTGGAGTGGCCCCTGAGGCTGTCTTCCAAAGTTCCAAACCCCTTTCATCTGCTCACCATTGACAGCAGTCAGTAGACAAAAATGTGCCTCTTTAGGGCACCAAGAAGTCTGTGGCCACCCTACGTCTATTTCCAGTGGGCCTCTTCCCCCCATAGTCCAACAGGCCACTGAACACCTTTAGCCTGGCAAGGGTGGTGCTGCCTGCTCCCCTGGCCCCCCCACCCCCCCCCATCCCCCCCCCCCCACCCCCCCACCCCACCCCCGGTCATCCTATCACCAAGCACCATCAGTAGGCAAGGCCTGGCTTCTGACTCCCACGGAGACCATCGCTCCTCCTCCCAGGAAAAGGAGTGCTTGGAAAATCTGGCAGACTCATCTCCAAGGGCAAAGAAACAGATGTGAATTTCAGTAAAAGAGGAGCTGAGAAACAGTAGAAATACCAACTGCTGAGAAACGAAGGCTAAACGCTGGGATGAGCCAGGAAAAGCAGCCACCTGGGAGCCATGGCCACTGGAAGAGTCTTTACAATCTCCTTCAGCAACAACAGGCTCCCCAGTGCTGTGCAGCAGGCCACAGCAGTGTCGGCAGAGCCGGTCCCATGTCCGTGGGCTGGCATCTGTGGCAAGCCTGGATCTGTAACTAAGGCTGGGGATCTCCGAGTGAAAGCCATCCTTAAAAGGAACAGTTAAAGTAATCACTGGCGTCACACTGTGAATTGAAGAAAACGCAGAGACTGGCCAAAAAGACAGAATTCCGAAGTCCCAAATCAATGAATACTGAATACAGCTTCCTCATGAGGTGGCCTTTGGAGGTTCTACAAAAATCCAATGATCTTTTGTACCCAGATCTTGCTATCATTGGTCAGAGGCTAGGTGGAAGGAGAAGCCAGTGTCTCAGCACTCAGGAAGGCAGCGTGTGAGGGACTGGAGACCAAGCAGAGACAGGCATGAGGGGAGGAGCCCCACGGTTCGCTTTGTTCCAGGGTACCTTCCCCGTACTTCATGTTTAACATTGGTAGACTAAGCTGTGCACAAAAATTACTGTTCATCCTCCATCAAATGGTTCCACTTCCATTCCCGAGACCTGCAGGAAAGGCGCAGCAGCACTGGGACGCCATCGGACCCCACCCCACCCTAGCATGCTCCACAGGGACCCTCAGGCCACTGGCTACAGTAACAAGCCCCCAGCCACAAGGCTGATCTTTTATAAAATAGTTTCAAGATTGTTGTGGGAACTCTCTCCATGAGGAAGACGCAAGCATCATCTTCTACCCCCATCCCTTACAGGGTACCAACAACAAACCACACACTGATTCCAGCCCATATGGGAACCAACTAAAGCACAGGTGAGGGGTTATCTCCAGGAGCATGTGCACCCCCAAAGCAGCTGTCCACCAGGAAGCCTCGCCCCTATCAAAGATGATGGCTTCCCCATAGCTGCACAGAAGGAACCCTACTCCCCAGTCAACAGTCCACTGTCTATAGCTCTTCCCCCAAACCATGTGCAAGTAGGCAGAATTAGCATTTAACATCTAATCGCCCAGTTGGTGCAAAAGGGAGCAACTGAGATCCGCTGATGGTGCAAAGAGCCTCCTTACATCCCTAGGGAATACCAAGAGGCATTGCAAGTAGCCACAGCTGCTGTGGTGACACCCGCGCTGTGTTCAGGGGACAGTCACTCCACAGCAAAGACTGAAAACAAAATGGTGTGTCCCCATCCTCTCAAGAGCGCCAGGCACACAGCAGGCACTGCACAGGCTGAGCTCGGAATCTCAGCCCCGTACCTGTTATTTTGACTTGGCAGAAGCACAGCACAACGACAGCTGTGTCCCTGGCAGTCTTTCACTCGCCAGCTGTCTGGAGCTCAAGCAAGAATCTTTCGCCCTTCCACTGGACTCTTCTTTTCCACCCAGGAGGCTTCGTGGGTATATGGGGGGGGGGAGCGCAGCGGGTTAGCTGGTTGGGTTAACAAGCGAGACAGAAGTGATTCTGCTACTGCCATCATGTTTGTATATGGCGAATACATTCTCTCTACAGACGGCTCAAAAATTATTCAACCCAAACCACTGGCTTTTCCGAGGGAAGCATGGGGTTGGTGAGCATTTCCATCTTCAGTAGCACAAAGATCTACGGCAGGCGGAGTTAAATACATAAATGCAATGTGGGACTTGAATCCTGGGCCTCACTGTTCTCTGAGTCTACCACAGGGAACTTTCTAGAGCTACCCATTCAGGGGTATGCACAGTACGTGAATGACAACTCCAACAGCAGGGGTCCCAGAGAAAGCTGCCATTCTCCATCCCTCAACAGCTGAGACAGAATTCCTGTCAGGGATCTGAGGACCTCTCCCTAGGGCGTGTGGTCTGAGGAAAGAATGTGCCATACCCCCGAGTGGTCAGTTCGCTCTCACACATCAAAACTGCTTTCTGCAGGACAGAGTCTTGGGCAGCCTCCTGCTCACAGGCACACGGGAAGAGCTGTGAGGGCAGAGCTCAGGTGGTTACAGTCAGAAACCTCGACCTATAAGAGCTTGGGACACACAGAGGGCATGGCTCAGCTCTGTCTTGCATTAAAGAACAGCTGTTGAACAGGATCTGTCCTCCTGCCTGCCCATAGGAGGTTGCCAGCGGGGGGGATGGGGGGAGGACATAGGTACCCTTGGAAAACCTCACACAGCTCAGGGCTCAGAGCTGGGCCTCCTACACTTGATAGGGTGCGTACATGAGGTCAGCATGGTTAGTCTACCCAGCACAGGCAAACAGGTCTTGTGTCTTTGAGGTTTAATGTCCACAAGGCAGCCAGATGTGTTTGTAAGTGCACTGGGCTGACTCACACTTAGAACTCAACAAAGTCCTTAGTCTACTGTTTTCTCCAGAAAGGATTTCTCAGCTACCACTCCCCAACCCATCAGCATTTAACCAGTTAGTCACTAAAGTTCCAAACCTCCCTTTGGTTCACACCCTGTCTTAGTTAGGATTCCCGCTGCTTTGACGAGACATTATGACCAAAAACAACTTGAGAGGAAAGGGTTTAGTTTGCTTGCAGTTCCATTGAACAATTCGTCATCAAAAATAGTGAGGGCAGGAACTCACACAGGGCAGGATCCTGGAAGCAGGAGCTGATGCAGTGGCCATGGAGGGGTGCTGCTCACCAGCTTGCTCCTTATTGCTTGCTCAATCTGCTTTCTTATAGAACCCAGGACCACCAGCCCAGGAGCAGCACCACCCACAATGAGCTGGGCCCTCTCCCACTAATTAAGAAAATGCCTTACAGTAAGATCTCATGGGAGCATTTTCTCAATTGAGGCTCCTTCCTCTCTGATGACTCTAGCTTGTGTCAAGTTGACAGAAATCTAGCCGGTACACACCCCATTCCTAATCTGTCAGAAACTGTCTAAACACACTTGAGTGGCAGGTGCCACTGTGGAACACAAGGACGGGGCTGACTTCTACAGCACTCACGATGACCTCAGCTTTGTCCAGTAGACCCAGGCAACGAGCCAGCCCTTCCTTCTGCCTTGTCTGTACACCATGAACCAACAGGACAGCAGGAAGGAAGACAGTGGTGGGCGGGCACTGAAGAGGTGTAGGACGGAGGAGACCGCACCCCCTGCTGACCCCCACCTAACTACCTTTAACATAAAAGCACAGCTAAGCGGAAAGCCTATGCTCGGTGGGGTAGGGTCAGAGAGGGCTGTGTGATTATAGAGGCTAGGGAGATGCAGAAGAGCTGGGAGAGGCCAGGGGGAGCTCCCCTGGAGCCCCCGAAGGACCAGAGCCTTTGATTCAGTCCTGTAAGACCCATTTATACCCCTGGTCCCAGAACTTTAAGGTAATGAACTTGTGTTGGTTGAGGCCATACATGTGTTCAAATGACTACAGAGTGACATCTGAATGACCAGCTAGTGTGACGATTCAAGTGTGAAGTGGAAGAAAGGTGTTCAGAACTAACAAAGGCACTGATGGAGGAAATCCACAAGTGTCTTGATCAGAGAGGAAAAAGGAAGAGACAAGCAGAAGGAGAAATGTCGCACAGTGACTGTCAGGGACTTCTTAGAACCACGGCCAGGCCAGGCCAGATTTGCAAGTACACACTACCCAGTGGCCTCTGTCATTCCTTTGAGGAGTCAGTACAGAGACCACACAGCAGCAGAGGGCGCAGCGACCGGAGAGGGCATGAGAATAGAGTAGGTGGCTGAGGATAGTTATGGGCGGATGCCTGCAGAGGCAGGTGGCTGCTGGAGTCCTAGGCCTTTAATAATGAACCATCCCAGGTGGCTTGAAACAACGGCAATTTGTTCTCACAGCTCTGGACGCCAGAAGTCCACACATGGCCTTGCTCTTCATGAAGGCTCTAGGAGAGCAAGCACCCTGCCTCGCCTCTCCCTAGATCCCTGGAGGCTGTCCACGGTGGGCTCCAGTCTCTGCTGTATGCCTACAGCTCTTCCTTGTCCCTCCCCTAGCAGCTTCCTCCAGAACAGGAGCCTGAGACAACAGTGTGGCACGGGGTGACTTTCCCCACAGTGACTTTATTTCCTCACTTTCTTGCCTGGTTGACTCCAAGAGGAACTGGACTTCAGCCAGTAATGACAGAACGCCAAGTTCTCCCAAGACTTGGCCTACAGTAGAGAGAAGTGAATACTCAAAATTATACACCTGCCTCTACCTGCAGGTCTGGCAAGCGGCAGTTAGCAGACAGGTGTACACTACAGATCCTGAACACTGAAAAGCACTTGCCAGACATTAAAATTTTATCTAAACAGCTTTTTTAAAGACTGTGGTAAATACAACATATACATAACAATAAAACTTACCATTCTAGCCATGTTTTAACATACAGTCCATCGACCATAATTACATTTACACTGAGTTGTAGCTACTACAGTTTTTCTTAAACAATGTAATACTTTTATTAATTCTTTGAGACTGAGTGTGGGGTGTTTGCCCACAACTAATACATTTGATAGTTTTTAAACAAGCCCTCACACCACTGACTTCTCTGCACGGCTCTTAGCCATGGGTACTGCCATAGGAAGCGAGGGGCATGGCTCAACCGGGGTCTGTCTGATGGTGCCTGAGGCCATAGCGCCCACACCTGTGCATCTTGCACAGCTGACCTCTGGGTCGCTCCCAGGATCCTGCTTCCTCTGAGATTCTCTGCTCTTCCCTGGGCCCTTGGACCTCCAGTCAGAACAACACTGAGACCTCATGAGTGCTGGTGTTGATGTGATTGGGTACCTGGGAGGATCTCTGGTGCAGGCCAAGCCCCTGCACACAGTGCTGTCTTCTCTGCTCCAGAAGCCTCCTTTCCCTCCAACACACACACACACACACACACACACACACACACACACACACACACACGGGAGGGGGGAGGGGGGAGAGACAGACAGACAGACAGACTCAGAGACAGAGACAGAAACAGAGAGAGAGAGACAGAGATGAGGGGGCAGGAGGAGAGAGAGACTGAGACCTGTCCAGGCCTAGCCAGCTTTGTCTTTTCCTTCAGTACAAGGGCAATCTATTAGGTCCAAGCCTACAGACATGAGGCTTTTGTATAGCACTGAAAAGGGGATCGAATGTCAGGAATGGCAAACCTACTCTCTCCTGGAGGAGGGCTGCAAACAAGGCTGCTGAATGCACTTTTTGTTCACTGGTTCAATTAGCAGAGCCATCGAGGGGCTGACGACATAGTCCCCACTTTGCCAATGCTGGGGGGATGCAAAGTCTCGGGGGTGGGGGAGAGAAGCAGCAGCTAACTGCCTGCTGGGCACCCTCTGCACAGCCACACTCTGGGCAACAAGGGACTCTCAGACACCACCATCCTGCAAGCAGCCAGGGATATGGGCACGTCAGGTAAGCAGGCCGGAGGAAGCAATCTCCCTGGCAAGGGCTCCAAGCAGTTGAGACTGACATCACAGCTGCTGGCCGCATGGAGCTAAGAGCGTCTGCAGTGTGAGGCTGGGGCTACTGCTGCTGCAGTGCAGCCGGTACCAAAGAGACCGCACACACACTGCGCCAATGGAATCCACTAACTGTAACTCAGGGCAATGTGTCAATCCACCAGATTGAACAGTTTGGTCAAGTCCACACCTCTGCACTGTTCTTTCACATGACTACTAGAAAGGAGGAAATGGCATGAGTGGCTCCATTCTGTTTCCAACAAACAGACCTCAGCACTGTGGCTGTAGAAAATCTGTTCAATGAGGATGGAGAAGTGGAGCTTGGTGTTCATGGCTGAGCGGCAGGGGAGAACTGGGATGGGCCGGGAAGTACTTGAGAAAAGTAGGTGTGTGCGAGCCTGTGCATGGTATCTCCTACAGAAATGCAGTCCAGGATGCAGGAAGCTCGGCGTGGACTGTGCGTGGACTGTGCTTATCAGTGCTCCACATCTTCTTTTGTGAGGACACACACAAAAAGGGATGGCTTTACCTAATTTCAACAGGTCAGTCAGAGAAGACAGGAGGATCACACAGGTTCTGAAGGGGCAGGCCTTAGACCCAGGGCCTGGGCTCTGCCTTCCCAGCTTGGAGCACCCACACCACCTCACTGACTTCTGCCACACTCAACGGCATCTCTACTATTATCTATGCGTGTGTGTGCTCTCCCCACCCCCTTCTCTCTCTCTCTCTCTCTCTCTCTCTCTCTCTCTCTCTCTCTCTCTCTCTCACACACACACACACACACACACCAACTCTTAGTTCTTCCACATCTAAGGGTAAGCGAGGCAGTACCACTTGATGTCTTCCTAACACAAGCTAAACTGTAAGTGAATAAGAAGCACACCCCGCACTGAGTACTGGTTCAGAATACGCACTTACAAGCTACATACAACCTCTGTGCAGCTGGAATAGCAAGGCAGCTAACCGTCTCTTCCCTGGGCTAGCCATCTATCCGCACTTGATGCTCTCAACTGAGACCTACGCGGTTAGGCGACTGGCTCTGGTTAGTCTTTTCCCCCTTCCCCCTGTGTTTGTCCAGCACATTCTGGACCTCAATGCCATGTGCACTCCTCCCACTCAGTCACTCTCTCTCAGTCCCACTCAGGAAGGGCTCTCTCTCAACATCCACTGAGTGGCTGCTGCTGAACGCAAGTGAGAAGTCTCAAGGTCAGGGAGCCAGTATGGTTCAGCAAGCAAAGTGGGTCCCAGGGACAGGCCTCCACAGGCTATTAGCCTGGCCCCTCGTTTTGGGGGGTGCATCCTGATCTGCCAATAGGTGAACAGCCACTGCCCCATGCTCCTACAGCCACAGACTGAAGTCACTTGGCCCCTTTTCACTACAGTGGATGACAACTGTCAGAAACTGTGAGTAAAAGAAAGCTTTCCTCCCTTGCACCGCCCATCTATCTGTCCGGTAGTCTAGTCACAAGAGCACAGCTCAATGCAGACACAGACGCCTGTGCTCACAGCTGCAATTCTCTTTATCAGATAATGCATGTGAACTTTGTTTTATTAAACGGGCTATGTGTTTAGTTAAACAACAATAATACGCTTGACACACAATTAACTCAGTCTACTTGCACCATCCCATGAAGGGGAGGGAGCTTTTCTGCCCAGGCATCCTGCCTGATGACAGAGTGGACTTAATGGCTGGTTTTGGAGTTTTGTTTTAATTTTTTTTTTTTAATTTTAGATTATTTTATTTTATATCTATGAATGCTTTGCCTAGATGTACATATGTACACCATGTGTGTGCCTGGTACCCACCCACAGAGGTCAGAAGAGGGTGTCATATCCCCTGGAACTAGAGTTGGGGATGACTCTGAGCACTGTATCGATGCTGGGAATTGAATGTGGGTCCTCTGCAAAAGCAACAAGTGCTCTTAACCACACAGCCAGCTCTCCCGCCCGCTTAATGGCTGTTTCTGGAATGAGCATCCACATGGCTATTCACCAGTTAGGTTTAAGAAGGCTTAGAGGGCCAGGCTTGAGAGGGCCTTCACTGACTGCATCCCCAGTGTGGACTCAGGCTATGAGGCCACAGCAGCTTTCAGAGACTTCTGACCAAACACCAGCTCCATGTGCTAAAACTCTAGGGTGCCCAAACAGGCCTCACAGGAAACCAATAGTTTGAGAACCCAGGGAACCAGCAAGAAGCACCTTGCCAACACTGGACAGGAAACTAAGGTTGTGCAGGCATTGGGCAAAGCCAGACAGCTTGCCAAAACATCTAGAGCTCGCCCCAGCCCTAGATCAGAAGGTGGCAACCTCTCAGCCAGCTGGCCTCCGTGATAGGCACTGAATGTAAATGGATTTTAGAAGCATCCATGGCACGGGTTAAAGCCAGCTGCTCTACTATGGCAGAACTGAGTACCCACATTAATCAGCACTACAGTCCTCCCACCTACACCGGCCAAGCTCACCTGGTTGGGGCGGCTGGCTGCCGCACCCACGCACGTCCACACCCACCACAAAACTGGACTTTGAGATGAACAGCCTTGTTTCCAAACTTATGTTTCCTCCTAACAGTAATTACATCGCCTAATTAAATATCACACCAACTGCTTAAACGAGTTTTAATAAGACTAACTGTAATTATATCATTTGACAAAACATTGCACACATGGATTAAATCTCTTCAAAAACGGGTTTTCCTATGAAAAAAACAAGTAGAACATTTTGAGACGGCTCAATGAAGACAGTTCACCTTTGAAAATAAGACATCAGCAAAGAGACATAAACAAGAGTACCTTAAGGATGGAATGGCTTTACCAGCAGCTACCAGGCTCTGCTTGTCTATTTACATGTATTTATCCACACCCCAGAAACAACCGCAGACAGCACCAAGAGGCTCCCAGATTGGGTCCCAGTCACCCTTGCAGTCTCCTGCTGAGCACACAGTAGGTCTTCACTAGGGGGCAACAGTCAACAGTAGGGCTGTGAGGTGGTGCTACGGCATGTCACACTCCTGGCGCAGATGAAGAAGATGGCTATTTCCCAGGCAGGTGAAATCTGAGCTGGAACAGAGGCCTTGGTATGGGGGGGGGGGGGGGTGGACAGAAGTATGCACAGACAAGCAAATCACAAAGCAGGTGATGGGCAGGCAAGGAGGGGAGGGGAGAGCGGACGATCCAGCATAGGGTTGGAAAGCCGAAGACATGGGGAGGCGGGCACCATGGCACAGGTACCCTGTGGAAGAATCCCACTGACGTGGATGGATACCGACCCCATGGCACAGAGAGCAGCCCCCCCCCCCCCGCCGGGGGGGTTGGGAAACAGGGCACAGGAAGGCTCTGCTGATGGGCCCACGAGGCACAATGCCATTCCCTGAGTCACAAGGCGTGGCTGGGGTTCAGGCAGCTGGTACAGCCAGCTAACAGAGAGGACAGGGCACAGTCTCTTCCCTCATCCTCAGAAGCTCTATGTTTCATCACTGTAGCTGTCAATCAAAGCACACTATTCAGAGCCAATCACCAGCTTTGGACAGAAGTCAGAAAAAGGTGCATGAGCACCTGCAGCATGTTCTTCCAAAGGTCATGAGTTCAATTCCCAGCAACCACATGGTGGCTTACAACCATCTATAATGAGATCTAGTGCCCTCTTCTGGCATTACATGCAGGCAGAACACTTGTGTTACTAATAAATAAATCTTAAAAAAAAAAGAAGAAAAAGAAGAAGAGGAGGAGGAGGAGGAGGAAACGCCAAGGTTAGCACAGTTAGGTATCAAGTGTACACACTTAACACATCAAGTATGGCCACACACTGTCCTAATGATGGCAGTAGTCCACATCTGTGCAGCCCAGAAAGGTCATCACAGCAGCGCATGGCTGCTGAGCCCTCACAATGTGGGTCCCAGGAGTCGGGAACTCATCTTAGGTTTTGTTTCTTTTAAGAGACAGGGTCCCATGTAGCCCAGGCTGGCCCCCAGCTGGCTATGTAACAAGATGACAGTGAACTGACCCTTCTACTACACCTCCTGAGTGAGGATGGGTGATTACAGGTGTGAGCCACCATGCCCAGGGCTCCATGCATACTAGGCAAGCCATCCACCATCTGACCCGTGTCCCCAACACCTAAGAATGAATTGTTAATCGAATTTAAATAGGCAGAGGTAGCTACCATCTGCCACACTGCAAAGACCAAGCTGGGTTGAACTAGAGCCTCAAACCTCCAATGTTCTGACTCAAGCAAAAGACACCTACAAGTTCTCCAGTAAGAGAACAGATTGCACCAGCACAGTTCTGTACAACTGAACGTGCAGCGGCAGGAGGACTGCTGCATGCTCTAGGCCAGCCAGGGATATACAACAAAGCTTTGTCTAAAAAAAAAATACACTTAAAAAAAAAAGTTACTAGAAGGTAGATGAAAAAGTAGACACTGTGAATGTAGCAGTTGAGTTTAAAACACATGCAAAAACTAAACCAACTGAGGGGGTAGGGGTGGCTAAGATGAGGGGTGAGGGGGTGGGGGACTGGGAGGTTGGGGGATGGAGACAAGGACAGTTCAGTGCTGCTTGCAAAGCCCACACAGTCCAAATCAAAGCATTCACTGTTAAAGCCTTCCCACTTCTCTATGCATTTGAAATGGTCAAGCATAAAATATTGTAGAAAAAAATAATAATTCACTAGCCGCACATCCTTGTGAAGCCTGAGTTTCATAAGAACATCTCCACACAAGTAAGTCAGGAAGAAGTGTCTTCATGCCAGCATCAAACGTGGGTCCTTCTCACTTCTCCCACTGACCCTTTCCTAAGTCATGCTATTAACCAGGCAGGGGTGAGCCCTGAATCTGCTGCGCAGAATGCTCAGAAGCAGAATGCAAAGGAGGTGGCTATCCCTTTTGCTCCTGAGAAAGAAACACAGAATTCTATGAGTCTCCCTTGCCACCTTGGTTTACACATACTCCTGGGTGACAGCCCAGGTTCACACTTGGCCACACATCAGCTCCAGGTTAAATGGCTGAGCAGTGCAAAAACTTGGATTCTGGGTGCAGCAAGGCCACAGAGCATGCTAGAGCACTGGTCAGTATAGGAACAGAATCCACAGGAAGCTGTCAGAGGTCTCCGCTCTGAGGAACTAGACTCCTCTGCTGAATTGAGGCACCTGAGGCCTCCCAGGCCCTACTGTAAGTCAGACAGAATCAATGTCCGAGGGAAGTTACACTGAGTAATAGCAGTCACTTCCCTAGAGAGTCTGCTGGCTCAGAGCAAGCTGGAGGCTGACATTTAAATCCAGCTCACAGGCAGCATCACACATTCTCTCTTGGTTGGTAGTAAACAGGCCTCTGTACGGCTCAACAGATGACGGCTAGAGTTGTGATCATAAACAGGGCTTCAAGGCTTGTGTGGGCTGGAAAGAAATGGCACCTGCAAACAAAATCCAGAGACCTCTCAGGAGCCGAGCACATGCCAGGAGCAGCACCACACACTCAATCAAGACCCAGGAGAAGCACCAAGAGCCAGGCTTTTGGGACCCATTCCCATCGCCTGGCTTCTTCTGGAGAGCCAGATGACCATGGGCAAGCTCCTTAACCTATGCAGACTTAGTTTTCTTATCTGTAAAGACAATGACAGTATCTCTTTCATAGAGGTAGGGGAAGGGTTAAATCAAACAGCTATGGGCACAACACCCAACATAGAAGGCTGCAAAGTGCAAAGATTGGTCTTAGTCTCTTAGCCAGCCCCTCCCCGCTCCTCGCTTCCCCCCCCCCCTCCCTCTTCCCCCTCCCCGTTTACCTCCCCCTTCCCCTCCCCCTCTCCTCCTTAGTGCTCCTCCCTAAGCCACAATAAAGGCCATTACAATGAGTATCAAGAAGTTAGTCAGAAATCCAAACTTCTCCTACCCAAAGAACAAGATGCTCTGTATTAAGAAGAGAGAGTCCCTGGGCTACAAACTATAAAAGAAAAAGTCATAAAGCTGTAAGGTCAGGCTGGAAAAACAGCACAGTGTCTGTTGAGGACCCTGGATCCAATTACACAGAAGGGACCAAAGTGCCTTAGCATCCGCCCTGTCAGGGCCATCACACCAGAGAAGCCAGGGACCTTTCCAGAAGTGGAGTGTGAACACAGGCACAGTGCAGGCGCTTTAACAGGCTGAGAGAAGAAACGGCATGCGACGACCACTGCTGAGGGTACAGGGGCCAAGGCTACTGCTGTCAAACTTCCAGCTCCAAACCTCACCCTAGGGCAGAGTGGATGCACCTCCTGGTCCAGGCATGGAGACTTGAGGTAAAAGCTGCAGCAACGCAAGAAAAGCAAGCAAGCGCGCTGCCACAGCCCACTGCAGGGACGGGCAAAGGAGGGGCCCCAGGCAGAGGAGCAGATCCAGGATGGCGGGGTGAGTAAAGGCTGGCTGCACAGGCCTGGCTCTTGAGGAGGGCTTAGAGTAGGAGGGTAACAATGGACTTGAAGGGGTGGGCTGTATTGGGGGCAAACAAACAAACAAACAGAAACTGGAACACACCCCTAACGCATCTCAAGAATGGCGCTGTGTTTGCTCTCTCTTTCCTGCCCCCCCCCCCAGCAAACTACACAGAGGGGGCAGTCTGTGGGAAACAGACACCTAACAATAGAAGGCTTGCAGCCCATCCCGCTCCCACCCATAGCACTGAGAAGAGCCCCCACGCACTGTAATCACTTGATTACAGTCATAATACGCTCTGATTTGACTACACAGCTTGCTTATTATGGCATGAGAAAATAGAGGAACAGTTTCAATTACACTTCACGGAACAGATGAATAAAAGGAATAGCTTCCCATCACGGTGAACGGGTGTGAAAGTTCATTAACCGCCGATTCCTTTAAAACGGCGGCTTGAGATGATCCTCTACAGGCAAAATTCTAATGCATACTTACCACAATCTCTAAGCTCAAATATTTTGTCACCATTTATGGAGATTAGCATTTCTGTTCATTTCTGCAAAGCTGAAGTATTAGCTAGTTTGCTTTGGATAAAAATCCCAAGCTCATGCAGGGAAGACCCAGGGACTTAAGTTAAAATTAAAAGCCTGAATCTTGTAAAATAGGACAAAAGTCCAACCTGGGAGGGCTAAAAGAAGTCACATTCCAGCCAGACTGGAAGCCGGGAGCCTTCCTCTGCAAACAGGAGGGGCTCAGCTCAAATCCATCAGCAGCTTTTAAATCAAAGGCCTTCGCTCCTGCCTTAAATGCTAGGTCAATTAGAATTCTAATCCAAAAATGGTACTTAATGGGCCTTCATTAAAGTTCACAGACACTTGTTCCAAACGCTGAGTTCGTTGTTTAATCCTCTCACATCCTAGGCAGAGAAGCTGCTGAGCCACAGCCCAGGAACACGGGCTGCAGAGGAAAAGGCACCTGAGACAGAGCTCAGCCCTCCTCCCCTCAGCAGCCCTCCATCTCAGGCACAAAGGGAAGGAAGTGGGAGATATTGGGTGTCTGTCCCTTGGTCCACACAGCTGCCAAGTGCAGGACTGTGCGCACCATGAAGAGCTGGGTGGGGGGTGTACATTTGCAGTCCCATCACTGCAGGTAGATCGATCCCTGGATCCCACTGCTAGGCCAGGCAGCCTAGTCTACACCAGTGAGAAACACTGCCTGTCTCACTCACAGTCTGAGGACTGCCATGGTGAGGAAGTCACAGCAGTGTGAGCTTGAGGCAGCTGGCCACTTTGCATCCACAGTAAAGAGAGAGACTGGGGAATGCTGGTTGACTCAGCTCACTTCCTCCTTTTGATACAGTCCACGATCCCAGACTGTCGAGTGAGTCTCCCCACCCACAATGGCACTAAGGGCCATCTCACCTCAAACTAATCAAGATCATCTCTGGACAGTTATGCCCAGAGGCTGGTGTCCCAGGCGATTCTAGACCCTATCAAGTTGGCATGAGATAAACCATCACAGTAAAGCGTAGCACACTCAAGAACACTATGAAGAACAAAAAGACAAACCACAGGATGAGCAGCTGCATCCGGGATGCCAACCTGAGAACAGACGGACCTCGAGAATACAAGAGGAACCTTTAAAGGCAATTCTCCTAAGATAAACAGACGAAAATCACAGGAAAAACTGTCCAACTCTATCAGTATTGGGAATGCAGATAAAAAACACAATGAGACCCCTTCCCGCCAACTAAAGCAGCTGCGCTGAGACGCCCTAACAGTGTGCAAGGACGTGGAGACATTAGAGCCCTCAAAATCTGCTGGAGGAAACTAACAACAGGCAAAAGACAGAAGCAATCCAGTGCCTACCCACAGATGAACGGATATGCAAAAGGAGATACATGCATACAATGCGCGTGCTCCACCCCACTGTTAAGGAATTCTGATGCATGTATGACGTGCAGTTTTATTGGGTCCCTGGAACATGCTCTACAAAGATGCATCTTTCCTCCAACGCCTCTCTGCTTCCAACATGAGGTGGGCATCTCTGTTCTGGCAGGCTTCCCAGCCATGATGCATCTGCTTGGCCCTAGACTGAGGCCTGCGTGGCCACCTGCCTACAGCCTGACACCTCTGAAACTATGAGCTTAGAGGAATCCTCTTCTCGGAGTTGTTGCCATAGGGTATTTCTACCGCAGCAAAGACAATCTAACACGACCGTCAAGAGGTGGGATCTAGTTTGAAGGAGCCCAATCTACCTTCACTCTTTCCTCTCCATAAAGTGAGCTTTTACCTCTTCCACGCTCTCCAGTCTTGCTGGGCTGCCACAGGCCAACCATGAGCCAGTGCCTCTAAAACTATGAGCTGCTGTCAACCAAAGAAATACAGTTCTCAAGGCAGTAAGAATTTATTCTGAAGCCAAATATACACCACTAGTGCTCGCTTCACTAGACAATCTCCTGCATTTTCCTGAGGCCCCCAAATTCCCCCATTATCATTCGGGTGGTAACATGTTTTAAAAATATTTAATGACATGGCCCTGAAAATTTCCTTATGAAAAGCAGACCCGTTCGGGGCTGTAGCAATCTCACGGGGCTCAGAGCTCTGCGTGTTCCACTTCTCCCCGAACTCCCTGGGGCTCCTTGTGAACCAATTTATAGCAAGCACCACAGCTGCCAGAACGGCCATGTTCCTGTAAATCACAGAGGCTATGGTAGGCGGGTGCAGCTTTTGAATTCAGCATCTCAAGTCTGAGTCTTTGGTGGGGAATTCAGGCCCTGTCAGAATACTCATCTTATAGGAAACACAGGCCGGGCTTCCTGGAACTCCATGCAAAGGCTAAGTGGGGCAGCTTCTCTGGGGTCCTCTGATTAAAGCTCCTGAAGGCAGGACAGGGGGAAAGTTGGGTTAAAGAAAAGAGGAAATGGATGGAGACTTGAGAAGATTCTGGAAGACCCCAGAGTACCTTCAAGAACTTTAGAGGTCAAATTGCAGAAATTTGGTTTGTCTGGTCACACTTTATTCATAGAACCAATTGTATACATGAAGGACACTGGGACCCAGACACCACCAAGAACAAAGCCCATGAGAGAGGAAGGAGGGAGGGGAGAGTGCAGAGAGCAGGACCACTTTCATGAGCAACCAGAAACTGGTGAAGGATTGGGAGGTGGCGAGTTTAAAGAGGGAAAGAGCCAGTAAAAATGCTCAGTGGGTAAAGTGTTTGCTGTACAAATCTGATGACACCAATTCGATCCCCAGAACCCATGTAAAGGTGGAAAGAGTGAACTGGCTCCACAATGCTGTCCTCCAACCTACACACACACTGGCATACCCACATATACACTCAATACTTTGTTTAAGTGGTGGGGGGCGAGGGTGTGTGTGTGATAAGTTATTGATATGACCATGTTGTGACACGATAACATAATTAAACCAGCCATAAAATGGGGAAATAAGTGTGCGCGCGCAAAACCAGTCTCTAAGAACCTTAATCTCCCCACCTAAGTGTTTGCATGCCACATGCCTGCTTTACTCAGGGTTCTCTCAAGAAACAGAACTGATAAAATGAGTGGCTTACATGCAGCTGATCAGATAGGCCAACAGTGGCTATCTCCAGACTGAAAGCTGGGGGAGCCATGGTTGTTTACCATACGAAACTGGATGTCTCAGCACCCCAGTCTGATGTTAGAGCCTTCAAGATTCCTAGAGAGCTGCTGGTCTCCAGTCTGCTGGAATCTTAAAGAAGCGGGTTCCAACACCAGCAAAGGAACATTTGAGCAACAAACATGATGAACTTGCCAGTAAAAGTGAGAGCAAACAGGGAAAACAGCAAAAGCTCCCTTCCCCCATGTCTTATGTGGGCTGCCACTAGAAGGAGTAGCCTGGACTGGGATGAGTCTTCCCACCTCAAATGATGCAATCAAACGGATCCTGGATTCAAATGATCATGCTGATCCATAGGCAAAGAGAGAGAGACTCTGGACCTGTGACGGGCTTTTGAAAGTCCACCCCAAGTGACAGACTTCCTCCAACAAGGCCACACCTACTCCAACAATTAATCCTTCCAATCCTTTCAAAGAGTGCCACTCCCTAGTGACTAAGCATTCAAATATATTAGCCTGTGGGGGCCATTCTCACTCTTCCCACCATACAGGGAGACCAGTTATACCCAGGTGACTGTGCTTCCTGGGGCAGATGGCAAGCTAGCTACTGCAGCCATACTCACATCCATGGGCGGCTGCTGGTTTCTATTATGGCTCATTACTGACCCACATTGCGAGGACCACACAAACAGGAGAATCAGTACCAGCTCCCAAGAGCTAAGCAGGGGCTCCTCCCCAGGCAGCCATCCTGGGGCCTAGATCCCTGGTCGAGCAGCGCAAGGCTGGAATTAACAATACTGGCCCCACTAGAAACCTTTTCTCTGATTTGCGTCACCCATTCCTCGCAAGCCATGTGTAGCACAGGTTAGAATGCCATACCTCATTTGGAGAGGCATAGGTGAGGGTGGTGAGGAGGCAGGATGAACTTGTCATGTGTCCTGGGGTCAGCTCTCCTCTTTTCTATACCTTCTGAAGCAGTAGCTGCAACTCAGAACACAGAAGACAGGCTGTAGTGGCCAGGACTACGACAGGCCGGCTACTGGATCAGTGGTGTCATTAGAGGAGTCCCCAGTGGTCAGCCAGGCTCACCAGGAAGCAGTAGAGTACCTAAAATCACACCTTCCTTTTCGCCTTGGGTCTCAAGTCCTCCTCACCTCCTCACAGAGACTTCTAGAAGCTTCAGGGTCTCTCCTCACTGGCCAGTGCCCTCCTGCACAGTATCCTCCCATCAATCAGTGCTCTCCTGCACAGTATCCTCCCATCCCCCAGTGCTCTCCTGCACAGCATCCTCCCATCCCCCAGTGCTCTCCTGCACAGCATCCTCCCATCCCCCAGTGCTCTCCTGCACAGCATCCTCCCATCTCTTGCACAGCATCCTCCCATCCCCCAGTGCTCTCCTGCACAGCATCCTCCCATCCCCCAGTGCTCTCCTGCACAGCATCCTCCCATCATCACCCAGAGCTCTCCTCCTACACAGCGTCCTCCCTCACAGCTCCTATGATAAGTAACTGCCATCAGCCCACAGACAGACATATCAATGATAGCAGGCAGGTCTAAGAGGTTCTGCTTTGCAGTGGTGTGTCACTTTGCCTCATTGTATAGGTGGCACAGAGTAGGTGTCCTCCACAATACAACCAACCCATTTACTGGTCGATCTTCCCAAATCAGCCAGGTAGCAAGCTGCCTGGCTAAGTTACATATCTCATAGATAGACAGACAGACAGACAGACAGATCATTCTGGTGATACTGACATGATGATTAACCCAACCATGCTTCACGAGAGGGGTACGACAGAACAAATCATGACAGAAGTTCTAATGAAGACCAAGGCTGCACAGGTCCCACAGAGCCAGGTTCCACACAGGACTCTCTGGTGTTCACTGGGATATTGTTAAAGGCAGAGCACACTGACATCTGCTTTCTTCCCTTACACTAGTGCACTCTCTCATGAGGTTTGGCCCTGGGTGTGGCATTTCTGGGCTCCGCCCACTCCACCTGTGCTAGGCTGGTGGCTGCCTCTATTTAGACACTCAAAATGGATTCTGCTGTGAACAAGTGTCAGGAGACTAAGGAGGTAGGTGGTAGGGAGGCTTTCTGCATCACAGAGGGAGGGAGACAGTGAGAGAGCACACTCCATGCAAACAAGCAGCTGGCTCCTTTAAGAAGAAGTACTCTTCTCATGAGCCCAGATCCCTGAGGATGCCTCCATCTGCAGAAGAAAACCAGGTTGGTGCAGCTCTGCCAGGTGCAGCCTTGGACCACACCATCCACATCTTCAGAGCCCTACCCAGCTCTACACCGTCATACCTAACCAAGGTTCCCCCAGGCCCAGGGGTCCAGATAAGCTGAGAAGCCACTTGCTCTTACCATGGGAGCTCCTCTGCAGGGCATCTTCGCAGGACACTTCTCAAGTTTTTCTTTTTTTCTTTTTCGAGACAGAGTTTCTCTGTGTAGCCCTGGCTGTCCTAGAACTGGCTGTGCAGATCAGGCTGGCCTCAAACTCAGAGATCTGCCTGCTTCTGCCTCCCAGTGCTGAGATTAAAGGAGTGTGCACCACCACCCAGCTAACCTCTGAAATGTATTGTCCAAAGAAAGGGCACTTTATGGCAAACTCAAAAACACAATCCCAAATGCATCAAGGCTTAGTGGAGGCCACTTGGGCCTTCTGGCTCCTACAGAACAACACCCTTGCTTTTCTCTTTAGAGAATGGCTGGACAGACCCTGGACAGTGGCCGTGCGTGGGAAGAGATCCTAGCTACAGAGCTGTAATGTGGGAGCTTAGGTGGCTGTAGTTTCCTTTCCTTCCCAAGAATACTCCAAGTGTGCCCAGAATGTCCAGGGGCAATGCCTGCAATGCTGCAATCCAGACCTAAGACAGAGACAGACCACTATGTAAACGCCATTACCCCTGACCCCTGAAAACTCCCTACATAAACTTCCTGAATAGCAGGCAGGGCCGCTGAGCAGTGCATGTGATACTCAGCCTAAGCAGGGCACTAATTAGAACACATGCTTGGGAGCAGGTTCCTAATTGCTTGCAAATGAATGTACGGTCCCTCGACTCCCTGCCTTCAACACACCTTTCCAAGTCTGACGATGGCTTCCCTTGGAGGGCTTCAGCAAGTCCCCTGCAGCCACCTGGCACTTGCTACAACTGTTCCCCCCTTGAAACTTATATCCAGGTGACTCCGAAAAGAAAGTCTGTCTACCCAAAAAGGGATCCCAGGAGGGCTAACCTCAGCCCAAGTGGGGCCCGAAGTGTCGGTGCTTAAGAGAGGTATGGATGGACTAACTCAAGGTTATCAGAGCCCCGGTAAGCAGGACATGTGACCTCAACTGTTTATCAGGGAAGGGCCACTCATCTCTGCTCGTGCTATCCCTGCAAGGCTCCTCTCCTCCAACCAAATCCAAACCCTGGGAGGGTCTCAGTGGTCCTACTGTGCCTCTGAAGGTAAACTGCTAACTAGCACCACGAATGGCTAGACTCCACCTCATAAGGAGAGGCCAAAGCTCCCAACACCAACCGACAGGGCTGGCAGAATGGCTCAGAAGACTAATGTGCTTGCCACTAACCCTGGCAACCTGCATTCAATCCCCAGGATCTACATGAAACAAGGAAAGAAGTGACTCTCTCATGAGTCATGACCTCATGTATGCACCATGGCACACACTCACACAGGAAGTCAACTAAATAAAACAAAGATTCCAAGCAATGGGACAGGAAGATACCAGAAACGTGCTGACAGCAATAGAGCCCAACACCAGCAACCATGCAGTAGGCTCATACTATGAGCAGAAGACCTAAGCCAAAGTCTTAGCCAGTCCTCAAAGACAAAGGCTGACACTTCTTGCTGATGAAAACTTGTGGGTCTCACGCTGAAGGCTGGGTTAGGCTCACAGCAATCCTCCTGTCTCAGTTTCCCACATGCTAGGATTGCAGGCCTCAGACACCATCCCCAGCTTTGTACTGTTGTTCTCAGTTGATAACTTTAAAAATGGAAGTGTCAGTATCATATACAAAGAGCAGTTCTGAGCGGAAGAGGAAGCAGTAAAGACAGTTGCAAAACAGCCTCGTGAGCAGAAAGAAAAATTAATACTATGGATGCTACTCACCAGGTGCTAAGACGTACACAGCACAGCACGGAGCTTTAACACAAACACACACACACACACACACACACAGGAGAGAGAGGGGGTGGAGGAGGGAGAGGGAGAGTGGGGGGGCACAAAGAGACACACAAAGAGGGGGGAAAGGGTGCCCAGTGAACAACAGCTGTCCATAGGCTTACATAAGACAATCAGCACCGCCATTGCCCAGGGTCAGCCCTTCCAGCTAGACTCCGTCTGTAGAGCTGAGAACAGGGGCTGGGTGAGGAGGACCACACTAGCTGGTGAATACCCACATTTCCTCTATACCTCAGCCAGGACCCTCCTCCTAACTAACAGAGAAGCTCCAGGGACCTACACTCTACCCTCAGGGAGACAGTTGGGACTCTAATTTCACTGGGCTATACACACAGGCTCCTCCCAGCCACCCCCCACCTCAGCATTATCAACTACCTAAGCCAGCCCATCTCGCACAAGCTCTTTATACACAAAAGGTATACAAAGTCCTATTTGTGTGGCCGGCCATTTCCAAAGAGCTATACCAAAAAAAGAAAAAAGAGAAGGAAAAAGCAAGCAGTCATTGCATGCTCCCAGTGCCCCAGGGCTGCTTCCTTCTCCACAGACAGATAAGCCCTGTGTGTCGTGTCGGGCAGAGGAGATGCTTCCAGGGTAGGCATTCCTTCAGGCATGTTTTCTACAGAGGATCAAATGCAAAGCAATCCAGCAGCTACAAGTCTAATCAGGACAAGGACTCCAGGTTGCGCTCTGCGGCTCCTCCCTCTAGCGCCCCTCCTAATCAAACACACTGGTAAATCTGCAGCGGCTGTGCACACAAGGGCATGGCCACAAACTCTGCACTATACACCTCTTTTGTGTCATGGGGGGTACACCCTAACAGTGGGGCTCCACTCAGGGTCTCCAAATTCCAGAGCAGGACCAGGGCCATGACACAGTGTTTCTGAAAGTAACAGATAAAGGTTTTTTTAAAAAAGCCCTAAGGAAGAGAGGAGAAAGTGAGACACTTGGCCTGGGTGTGTTGCGTCATTCCTCACACCACCGAGATGGAGGCTACCCAACTGAATGAGCCTACCCTTCATGCAAACTACATCTTTCTCAATATAGGCAGCAGGCTACCTGACCCAGTATATAACCCAAGGGGACATCAGACAATGAAATTCGGATAATGAACAGGAAAAGCTGTGTCTCCCTCAGAGCCCAGCCAATGGTGAAGGGGAGGATGCGACCTGTGATTAGGGGTTTAAGGGCTATTTCTCACAATGCATTGGAATTCAGTTCTTCTCTAGGTTGGCACTTATTTCTTAAGATCGTAAGACAAGTGGCCTCATTTTCACCACTCTTAGTCCCCAGCACTCATTATTATGATACGCGAGTCCTGTTCCTCACGCTGTGACAGTATTCTATGCAAACCCCTTGCAGAATGCCAGACACGCTGACATGCTATGCAAAGAAGGACAGGGAGAGGGAGGGAGAGGGGACACTCAGAAGCGGCCATTTAAACTGACCCCTCCGACCGGGGATCCCTCACCCCTGTGTTAACACATCAATATGGCAACAGCAGGCTTTGCCTATGCAGGGCTGAAAATCTGACCTCCCTCAGCCTGCTGCCTCATGGCCTCTCTTTGCTGTCCTAGGATGGCTTATCGAACACACTGAGCTAACGTGACCGGCTTCCCTTATCATTTTACAGATATGTTCAGCTATCCAGGATGCCTAGCTTGGGATGAAGACCAGGCATGCTCTCTAGAGCTACAGGAGGTTGGAAAACAACTCATATGTCTACAAAGGGCTGAGTCTTAAGGAATGAGGGGTACCTGGCAGAGGGGACCTGAGGATCCATGAGCAGGACCTGGCAGAAAGCACTGCTTCTGGCCCATTGTTCTCTTCCTGAGCATGGACACCCGCATGCACAGCCTAAGGCCAGCCACACACTACCAGACATACCTACAGCATTTCACCCTTCCTTACCCATCCAAGAATGCAGGCTGACTGTGCTAAGGACAGACACTGGCACCGATGGTCAGCCCTGCACTCTAGGCTCTGCTTGCCCCACTGTGCCAGGACTCTCTCTCACTTCTTGCCTTTGACTATCAATTATCTGTCAAGTGCCAGCTGGTGCTTGGATGTCAAAGACAGTCAGGGCCTTTCAAGACCAAAAGAGCCCAGGCTAAGTCCAAGCTCTGTCTATGATGAGGCACATCCCACAGCACAAGGACTAGAGTGTCACTAAAAGATGAGACAGGTGGATACGGATGGTGTCTAAAGGGAACGTTGGAGCACCCATTTCCAGAGGGGGGCAGGGGACTTGGACCCTCCCACCAGCAATTCCCCTGCTTGCAGGCCCAGCGGGCTTCCCCTCCTAGAGTACACCTGTGCCCTGAGCAGACATTCAGCTGAGGCTTCCCACCCCAGCCCTGTGGGACCTCACTCAGAGCAAGATGGATGTGCTGCTCCCTTGAACCCATCAACAGATGGGGCCAGACTGTGTGAATGAACAGAGATGGGCTCTGTGATCATTCTCGTTCCCTCCCCCGCCCCCCCCCCCGTGTGCACGCACGCGTGTGTGCATGTGCATGTGTCACTATGGTGTGTGTGTGCACGCCCATGTATACACATCCAGAGCAGGACATCATTGTGTTTGTCCACTGCGCTCTGCACACTGCCTAGAGACAGAGTCTCTCACGAGAAGCTCGCCATCATGTGTGCATTCACGATCCACCTGTCTCCACTTCTCAACATTGGGGTTAAAGGGCATAGCCAGTTTTACTTTGGTGCTGGGGACTTGAACTCAGGTTCCCATGCTTGCCCATGAGCTATCCCCCTGGCCCCCGAAGGCACTGTTTCAATACAATGAAGAAGTGAGTCAAAGCGCTTTGACCAGCACCATTACTGTTAGGAGCCTTCTGAGCCTGCTGCTCACTGGGCGGTTCTGGGAGTGCCCACAGTACACGTGCATGGGTCATGTTTCCACCCTGCAGATTGCCATCTAAACCTCCAACGGACAGTCACAGGGTAGGAAAAGATAGGCTTGCACCATGGGCTAACTACAGCCCATGCCAAGACTGAAACAACACCAAGAAGACTAGTGTGGTCCCTGTGCAAGGATGAAACACAAGGCTGTGAAGCAGTCCACACAAAAGATGTGGCGTAGGGGGAGGGGAAGGAAGGGAGCAGGTTATGTGACCCACACAGGCACAAACACACACAAGTCAAAGGGCCTGCTTGGCTCCTTACAGCACTACTTAGTTACAATTATAAAAACTTCCTCCCATGGGAGGGAGTGCTGTAAAGTAGCCAGGAGAAGAAGAAAAGCAGTTCTGAAATCCGAGAGCAGAGACCAACAGTCTCCCTGAAATCCACATTCCAGCAGGGAGACAGATTCTCCCCTAAGGTGGACTGGAAATTCAAGTCTAACAGCTTGGCCAGGGAGGGCCTGCAAGAGAACTTCCAGCTACAAAGAGAACCTCAAGTTCAAGGGCAACTATAACGGGAGCGTGTGGTCCAGCAAGCGTGTCCAATTCCACCAGGTACAGGACATACCAAAGCCCCCACGGGCAGAGACCAGTTGCTGGAGTCACAAAGTAAACAGACAGAGGGGTTCACGGGCTGGCCAATCTGGCTCCACTCAAAGATTTCCAGTCAGAAATGTTCAACCTCAGGGGAACTGTTGGGACCACCCCACGCACACCCTGACCTAGCCTGAGAGAAACTACGCAGAGACACTGCCCAGGGAAGAAAGGCAGCCATTGGTGGGACTCACAAGGCAGCCAGTGACTCCTGGACATAAAGAAACGGACCACAGCATGCAGCCTGTACCTGCAGGCTTTACTCGGCCCTGACTACAGCAGTCTCCACCCAACTTGGTCAGCCCAGTAGGAGTGACTCCATCCTCCGAGGGAAACCACACCTGAAGCTTCTGGTCACTCAGAGAAATGGGTGACTCCTTCACACACACAAAAGTATCATTTGACCTTCTAAGCATCTTCCTGGTAAGCCTCACAGGAATGCCTGTCACTCCATCACTCGGCATTCAAGCACACCATCTTGAATGAAGATGTCAGCCAGAGACTTGGCAGTCAGCACCTGAGGAATAAGGGTAGACCAGACCCGGCCCAACGTGGGTCATGAGAGTACCACAGACAAGAGACACGTGAATCCGAGGTGAGGCTAGATGCAGCCTTACATCACCTTAGGATGGGATTCTCTAGTCTCTCTATGCATCTGGAGAGTACGTGTGAACACTGGGTATCTCACAGTCCACCTCCCAGGAGGACCAGCACAGATTTGGTGTGGCCCTCCCTCCACGCCACCATCTCCTAGAACAGTGGTTCTCAACCTGTGGGTTTGTCATGACCCCTCTGGGGTCACACATCAGATATCCTGCATATCAGATACTTACATTAAGCTTCGTAACAGTAGCAAAATTACAGTTATGAAGTAGTAATAAAATAATTTTATGGTTGGGGGTGACCACAACATGAGGAGCTGTATTAAAGGGCCACACCATTAGGAAGATTGAGAGCCACCGCCCTGTAAGAACAGAGGCAGAGAGGCAGGACACTCCAAGAGGTGTAGCAGGGACTCTGAGCTGGCAGAGCTCACATTGCAGCCACCCATAGGTCAGCTCTTCATCCCTCTCCACTATCAGAGGCTGAGGCAAAGCAGGAGGCCAGGGGGAGCCCTAGCCATCCCATGCGGCCCAGCAGGATGTTCTAACACTTCCCGTCTTTGAGTTAAGACTACTGTCAAATCCTTGGCCTGAGCTCAGCCTCCTGCAACACAGCACACTCCCACAAAAGCAAGTGAGCCACAATGGGGCCTTTTATCCCAAGTAATGGCTGTATTTTAGCTATGAGTATTTCTCACTGGAGCTAAGCTCCCAGCTCCCTGAGCCAAGAAAGTCCACTCAGAACCTACAGGTCATACTGAGCTACTGTGGCTGGCATGGCAACTGGCCTTTGAGCCTCCCCTACACCCCACTGCCTTCTTTCTTCAGAGAAGCCTTGGGGCACTAGACTCTGGGTAGGACCACACAATGGCCAGCATCTTCTGTGGCTCAACTGGCCCAACAGGTCCCAGCTCTCCTGAACAGGAAATCCCTTCCAAGGCAAGAACTCAGTGGGGGTGCCCCAAGTCCTGAAAACCACGGACAAAAATCACCATTACAGTATGACCCTCTACTCTGGTGACCAGGTCACACGTGCAAACCTGGGGTTGGGTGATTCTCTTAAGAGCCACTGGGGCCACTGTTAGGACAACCGACAGGGGAGGGGCAAGCAGGACAGAAAGTGAGAGTGCAGTGAGGTGGAAGGTCATGGCATCTACAAGGCTTTGGGAGCTGTTTACAGTTCAGAAAACACATATATGTCACAAACGGGTGGAGAATGACAATAGCACAGTGGCTTCGTTGGGTAAAAGAGCTTGCCATGCAAGCTTGAGGACCTAAGTTCAAATCTACAGAACCCACATAAAACCAGGGGCAGCAGTGTGTGACTACACTCCCAGGGTTCCTACTGCAAAGTGAGATGCAGAGGCAGGAGAGTACCCAGAAGCTAAGGGCCATCCAGCCCGGAGTACATCCAGAGACAAGCAAGGTGGAAGGTGAAGACCACATCTGGGATTGACATCTCCACCCCTCTCTCTCTCTCTCTCTCTCTTCCTCTCCTCTCTCTCTCTCTCTCTCTCTCTCTCTCTCTCTCTCACACACACACACACACACACACACACACACACACACACACACACACACAGACACACACACACACAGACACACACACACACACACACACATAAAAAACAAACAAGCAAAAAGTCCACATTGAAAATCTTCTCAAGAATAGCATATTTTAAAATAATTCCAAATGCTAACTAAGTACAGGGATTCTAAGCATGTCTAAGCTTTGAGTGTATGTATCATTATGCATTACTATCAGGGGGGTTTGAAGAAGTGAATCTAGGGTTTCCTGGTACTGTTTCAATGAGCTTTGGCAGAAAGAACAGGAGCCTTTATTTGGGGAAGTAGAGGCTGACAGCAGATGGGTCTTCTGATGTACTGCAGGAGGAACAGCCTGACGCTGCAGGTGGACAGGGCCCATGTCACCGCTGACGCTTCCTTTTCATCTAAGGACTCTGCTCCACCCATCTCCAGGAAGGGCCCTCTGCAGACGAAGGCCAAGACCAAGACCTCACTCTCTGAGCCCTGTGCAGGAGGCCTCAAAACTGCAACACCTGTGCTGACAGGGCTCGCAGCCTGAACTGCACTATGCTCCCCAGGCCCCGCTCCGGAGTCAAACACTAAGCAGACCCTAACTGTGGCACCCCTTCCATGAAGGGTATCAAGCCCTCGCTCTTCAAGTTAGGTCCTCCCTTTAAAATGTCACTACCTACCCAACATTAACATCGTCGTCGCCATCATCATGTATGATGTATCATGTATGATGATACAGTCGTTATCATCATCATCATCACCACCACCACCATCATCATCATCACCACCACCACCACCATCATCATCCTCATCATGTGACCTCCTACACTGGAATGCTACACAGCAGTGAAAGCAAAGAGTACATGTACATACAGAATGACTGATCATCCACAGTCACACTTGGCCAAAAAAAAAAAAGCATCAGGGATTAAGTTGCTCTTACGTAAGGTTTTACAGAAAATGGGCGAGTGACATATACAGAGACAGAGTGGCCAGGTGGGAGATGATAAGTGACCTGTGGGGAGGGGAGAACGGCAACGCTGTGGACAGGAAGTACCTGGGACACTTGAAGCTTCTAGAAAGCACTCAGCACAGCATTTTAAACAGGATAAAAACTTCAAAATGAGAGGCTGGTGCCAAGAGCTCTCCTCAGGTGACCCCAAACAGAAACAAGTCCAGTCAGCCACACCCACCCCTCAAGCTGGGCCATGCTGTTCAATCAGAAACTCCCCCTAAGAGGTCAGCTCCTTGCAACCACTGCTCTCAGCCCTCGATCTTGTCATGTCTTTTGTACTGTGTTTACAGTGCTGACCATCAATGTCTGAAGCAAAGGAGATTCAGTGGGGTCCAGAAAGTTCTTCCAGAGAAGATGACACTCCTAATAGCACATTTCTTCCTAGCAGTGTTTCCATACGGTGTTGTTCACAGTTGAGTGTTGGCATGTCAGGGGCTCCAAGGCTGTGTGAGGGTTTCCAGATCACCAGGACCGCCATCCAAACTGAGAAGCAGTAGCCACTAACTAGGTCTCTGCTTCCCTACCCCATCAAAAGCTTGTGTGCACAAACACAAAGACTCCACAGCACAGTGTAACAAAAAAATTCTCATTCTAGAAAGCCATCATCTAGAAAGTGACCCAGCTTTCTCTCTACCTCCCACCAGGAAGGAAAAAAACTTTTCAAAAGCTATAATAAAGTAATAACTGGCTCAAAAACCATTTTCCACTAATGCAAAAAATAATAATAATAATGCTGTAATAAACAGCAAGTTGTAAAAGCATTTTTTCCTCTGGTATTTTTGTCTCCTTTAGGTAACCTGGCTGCCACACTGGGATTCTATAAGGCTGCCTAGAATAACGGGCTTCAAAAAGGTCCCTAAGAGGCTGGAGAGATGGCTCATCAGTTAAAGAGCACTGACTGCTCTTCCAGAGGACCTGGGTTCAATTACTAGCACCCACATGGCAGCTCACAACTGTCTGTAACTCCTGTTGCAGAGGATCCAGAACCCTCACACAAATAGATGCACTCAAAACACCAATGTACATAAAATAAAAATGAGTATTTTTTTTCTAAAAAGGTCTCTAAGAAAGTCTCCATCAAAAAGAGAGAATTATGCTTGGGAAGGAAGGAGGGAGGGAAGGATGGTAGGTGGGTTATCCTCAGATAAACAGATGGCTCAGCCTACAAAGAGAATGGTAGGAGGTCACACACCCTCCACAACACACGGACAGCCGAGAGTGAACCCCTTGGCTCTGGTGCTGCCACCCCACCCCTGTCCCACCTCTGTACAAGGATAAGCACAGGCACACACACACTCAGGCCTGAATGGCTGAGGGTCCTCCAGAGCCAGTGTGAGACAACACATTCTAGCTTATAATCTGGAAGCCTGGTTGAACGGGACCTCAAACGGGGCGGGGGGGGGGGGAGTGTCTTCCTTTCTGTAGACACAGTATGATTCAGCTACAAACTCTTGACCTGCTCTGGACACTCAGATTTCCACACAAAGATCTGTGTCACCATAAACATGTCCACAATCTTATCTCCATACCACAGCACAAATAAGATTTTGTTATTGTTTTAAATACAGATTCTCATGCAAGACAGGTTGGCCTCAAACTCACTGTGTAGCTGGACATGACCCTGAGATGTCTGATTCTCCACCTTCCAAAGTGCAGGGATTATAGGTGTGTACCAACCACCACACCAAGTTGACAGGATACTGGGGACTGAACCTGGAACCTTATGCATACAATTTGTGTATTTTACGAACTTAATTGCATCCCCAACTCTTAATTTAGACGTATAGTGAATCTCTGCACTTGGAAAGAAAAAAAAAAAAAAACAGCATAGACTCAGTGGTCAACAGTTATGACCACACCAAGTATATTCACAGCACCACTCTGTGTGGCTGGGATACGCTGTTAGAAAAGGACCTCAAGGCTGCCAATTTGAGGGGAAGTGTGCCCGTTTGTCTGATGACAGAAGCACAAAACCATCTTAACTTGTGTGCACAAAGATTCCACAGCACAGTGTAACAAAAAAAAAAAAAAAATTCTCATTCTAAAAAGCCATCATCTAGAAAGTGACCCAGTTGTCTTAACAGCATGTTTAAAAAAAAAAAAAAAAAAATGCTCAGGAAAAGAAGAAAACAAAACAAAAACACGGGTAACTACAGTGAGCCACCCAGGTCACTCGCTCACTTCAGCCTTAGAGTCCCCGTGGCACACAGCTGGCTGGCAGAGTGCAGAGATAACAGCTGGCTGGATTTAGAGGCCAATCTTGGTAGAGGGAACACTCCCAGAGGCTCAGTGATGCGAGCACAAGAAGCAATAGGAGCAAAGTGGCCCCTGTTACAGGAGCTGCAAGGCCCTGTGAGCGCCGGTGGTTTACATATGGCGACCGTGGGGGATCTAAAACTAAAGTATGAAGTGCTATGACGCTGCCCTTGTCTCCATCCGCCAGGACCCATCCTACCCTCCACGGCTCTACGTACTTGAGGTCCCACATCATCTGGCCATGTGACACTCCTGAGCTCCTCAGCCCTTTCCTGCCGGCAACCCTTGAGTCTCCTCAAACCCCAACCATGTATGATGGGACATGACTATCCTTGGTGGCCACTGAGGAGTTCTAGTCAGGCATCCCTCTCAAGAGCCACTCAACAGGTAAGAAATGACTAAGGGGGCACATGGACAGAGGGATGGACAGGGGAGTTATTATGCCTCCTACCTGCCTGCCATTGGCTCAACGACCTGTCAGCCTGTGGAGCTGGAAGGGGAGGGGGCATGTGAGATGTGGGATAAGAAGGGAGGTAGCCTCTACAGCTTAGCAAAGATGGCACTTGAACTTGGAAGCCACAGTGTGAAGACACACTGTGGGAAACTGAGATAAGGGTCCACATCTCTCTCACTGCAGGCTACAGCGCCAACACCACAGCCTGCCTAGTGTGGGGAAAGCAGGGAGCATCTACAGTCCAAGGCAGCAGACTACACACCACACATGCAACCGTGCACAATGCACACACGCAACTGTGTACAAGACACACATGTAGTCAGTTTGAGTGGGTGCTTACTTAGCCATGAGGTGCCTCAAACAAGGCAGATGCCCAACCTCCCCAACAAAAGAGACAAAAACAAGCAACTTGTGAGGAGAATGTTAACTCCCACCTCCCTGAACTGCCGATTAGGACAGTGACCAAGGGAGACAGATTATTCTGATTGGAAGTAAAGTTTCAAGAGCAAGAGAAAATTTAAACAACCTACGAAGGTCAGCCTTACAAAGCAAGGCACACTCGGGGCCAGGGAGTGACAGTGATGGAAACGCCACATCCTCTCCTGCAGGATAAGGTGGGAAAGCTTCCATGTGGACTCCTCAGAGGCTCGAAGGCCAGGCTGGCTGAGGGGCTGGGCATGCTTCCCACTACCAGAAGGTTCCAGAAAGTAGATATGCAGAGACTTCCCAAGCCCATTGTGTGTTGCTTATTAGGCATGAAAATACAAGTTTTGCTCAAGGCTGCCAAAAGGCTTTTCTCTTGGAAATGAAAGTAGTGCCGGAGGAGCAAAAACCATGAAAGGCCTCAGCTCGGAGGCAATGCCCGCCTCGTGCAGCCCATCAGTCCCAGGTCTTTGAGGAAACCTTTTGCTACCTCACCACTCCTTACTACCTGCGGTGCAGAACAGAAAGAGGGAGGATACAGAAGACAGGGACTTCATTTCATGTGGGTTTCACATCCCAAATACGATCCTAAGATCAATTCCTCCTGCACCTCAATGGGGGGACAGGCGGGAAAGTTCGAACTTCATTTAGTACTGGTTGATATAATGAGGGTCAGACGCCGGTGACCTCTACACCCTCTTCAATAAGCCTGCGCACTGGCGCGGCACTTCGCTCTCTTGAACTCAGCAGCCCCACGCGCACACACCCGAAAAAAGCTCACATGCACACCCGCACATGTTAAAAAGCTGGCTCAGATGAAACAGGCCAGAGGCTGGCTCCAGCATCATCTTTCCTCACAAAGGGCAAAAGCCACCTAGGCAGGGCCCAGGACTGGGGGATTGGGGGGGGTGGGGTGACTTCTACAGCTGGCTTACACCTCCAAGTCCTTAGTGGCAGAAGCTTCTACATCTCAAACACACCTGTGTGACTCCTAGGAGGAAGACAGAAAATAAGAAGGTATCAAAACCACCCAGGGACCCTGGACATGGAAGAAGGAGACTAGAACCAAATGCCCTGACAGTTAAGAAAAGCCTCTGCAGCTCCCTGCATTCTGTGAGACAGCACTTCCGCGGGCTCCTCTGCAGCTTTGAAGAGATACTGCTGGTATCCTTACACCACAGAGGGGAAAAACAAAAACAAAAAACAAGAGAGCCTATCCCTGAGAGGTAATGAAGTAATGGGCAGTGGGCACAGATTAAGAGTAAACTAAGTAATTTGCAGATGGATGTGCATAGAGATAAGCCCCCGCACCCCACTCAGCATCAAACACTCATCAAGGAAAGTGCACATGACCTTGAAGCTGAAATGCCTTATGGAGACCAAAGTAATCAACCTAATGCTGAGCCACCCCAAACCATCAAATACGTGAACACAGCGAACGCTCCTGGGACGCGCAATGCTTAGCCAAATGAGCCCTCCCAGGGATGCTGACCTACAAACGATGGAAATGACTCGCCAAAGCCCTGAAACCAACAAGTACCTCTCCTTCAGCACTTCCATGCTTCGGCAATGTGGCAGCGGCACTCAATTTTCTTCCCCTGCCTTCACCTCACACCTACAATTTGTAATCTGTCTGTCTAAATCTGCAGAGAAGAACACAGTACCCATTAAGCCCGTAGCCCAAGCCTTGCAAGGCCAGTGAGGCCTGCAATCTGGAGACTGTCTGCACTGCTCATAGGGAGACAGAAAACCACCAAGACACACTTGCCACAAGGTCCTATGGCACTGTGACAACACTGGTGGTGAGGGGGGGTTGAAGTTTAAGCCCTCACCATATGCTACAGAAATGCTACTCACATATTTTCCTAACCCTCTCCAAGAACCTACAGCCTTCCCAAAGAAGTTCTTTGCAGGAATTACTGGTTTGGTTCAGTACATAAGAAGCCAGAGTCTCACACCTCCAGGTCCTTAGTGGCAGAGGCTTCTACATCTCAAACACACCTGTCTGACTCCTAGGACGCAGACAGAAAATAAGAAAAGAGCATTTGCAGGGGGGAAAAAAAAGGCAGTACATAAGAGCCAGGCACTGTGGCTCACTCTTGTAATCCTAGCAGAGGCAGGTGGACCCCTGTGCATTCGAGGCCAGCCTGGCCTACAAATCAAGTCCAGAACAGCCAAGGCTACAAAGAGAAATCCTGTCTCAGAAAAATAAACAAACAAACAAAAAAGAAGCCAAAGTCAACAGAGCCTAAACAACTAGCCCTGGCCACCAACACCCCAAGCTAATTAACTAAACATTGTTCTGCCACCCCAAAAAGAATGCTTCCAGCACCAAGGGCCAGGTAAGGTGGCATCTAACCAGGTGAGCCCAGCTAAGGAGTGGCCCAAAGGGAAGGGTCGCAGGTGAGAAACCACAACAATGGCTCCCCACGCCTCCCACCTCCCACACAGACTCCATAAACAAGCATCCTTTCCATTAGGGGCCAGGATCTTCTATCAGAAGAGGAGTCAGAAGCCCTGTACTCAGTCTCGGCCAGAGTAAACCTCGCCCGCATTTCAAACAAAATGTTGGTTTTAATCCTTAGCACAAATGCCACCCAGTTTCTAAATCACCTAACGCGCCTCTAGACAGTATTAATTAAGCACAGAGTAACGGCCAGACACGTTTCCCTAGAACTCTCCTTCTCTGATCCAGAAAAATTAGTCATTAAGCTTTTCTTATGTAATTGCCTATTAAAATACGCCTGATTTCCTGCCTGCCACAAACACTTAGAGCCTCCTGCACTGTGAAAAGTAGAAAGCCAAGCCTCTTTCATGTGGAGGTGGCTGACTGTAGCTTCCAGAGAACTTGGCCCCTTCCAGTTTTTCCACGGACACACAGTCTGGACTGCTGCACGTCCCTGATGCCCCGAGTACTTTGCCCAGCACATCTGCACTCTCCTGGCCACAGGGTATTTTCTTCTCCTTTCTAAAGACAGGTAATAACTCACTGATAAATATTCATCAGTTTTTTTCCCCTTCAAGTAAACAATACCATACACTGATCTAAAACACCACTGTAGCATGAAAGCCGAGAGAAGGCAAACTTTAGAGGCACAGAAGAGACCTGGGAATCATGCCAGAGAAGCAAAGACCCCAGCCTGGAGGGATCCCTCCCTCTCTCCGGTCCACTCCCCTCCCCTCTCCCTCCCCCTGTGTTCTGTATCACATGGTATACAAGAAGAGCAGGAGTGGCTGACCTTAGTTTTCTTTTCTTGGCTTTTCTTTTCTTTTCTTTTTTTTTTTTAAGATATTAAAATTTTTGTTTTATGTGTAGGAGCATTTTGATTACATGTATGTCTATGTACCACATGTGTGCCTACATGCCTATGGAGAAGAAGGTGTCAGGTGCCCTGGAACTGGAATTATGGATGTTTGTAAGCTGCTATGTGGGTGCTAGGAACTGAACCCAGATCCTCTGCAAGAGAAAGTGCTCTCAGCCACAGAGCCTACTCATCTGCTCTCTTTCCTCTCTCACACCTTAACATGTGTCAGTTTTCACCTAAAGTTGAAAAGTTCAAAAGGTTGCAAACTTAGGATGAGCCCACCTCTAACACATCCACGTGACTGAAGATCATGCAGCCATTTTAAAATAAAACCAGTGATGCCGGTACTAGAAAGCAGGTAAAGATCACCTGTGTTTACAGAAAAAGAAACCCAGTCACACCACTCACTGCACAGGAGACAGTCTCAGCCCTTGAGAAAACAGCGGTGGAAAACAGAAAGCATGGTGCACAGTCAGAGCAACGGCTCCAGCCACCTGGGTGACTGCTGTATTCTTTACAAAGGCCCCTTGTCTTCAATACTGTGTGACACACACACACAATCAAAGGAAAGAATTCATTTCTTAAACGTTCTTATGACTGACTCTACCCTTTCTCCCATACTTGCTTTCCTTTTAAAATTCTAAGCATAAGCAAAGTCTTGCCAGCAGTCCTGTCCACTTCGCACAGACTTGGGCTCCTCTTTACAAGGACAAAGCCAAAGAAGGAGTGTGAGTTTTCCAGTTCCCTGGCCTAGCGCTGACGCTGCGTGAACAAGGGCAGGGGCTTGACTCAGGCCTGAATCCCTGAGGAGGAGATGGCAGGAAGCACCAGGCTAGACTGGCTGCCTGCAAATATGGGGCTGAGTCTCAGGTATGATACCCAAATCTGCCTGGCTGGGGAAGCTGCAGAAATGAGCTAGACCTCTCGTCCTGCAGCTGAGTGACCAGCCAGCAGTCGGAGGAAGCCTTGCCGCACAGCACAATGCAGGGCTCACACAGGGAAGAGAGAGCCCAGAGCATCTCGCCATGGGTGGTGAGAGCAGGCCACGACTTCCACATTGGTCTTCTAGTACTGAGCTAGCTGTGTATACACTGTAGCACAGGCTGGCCTCAGCTCACCACTAGCTCTGGCTGTCCTCCAAATCAGCCTCCTAGTGCTGGGATTATCAACATAAGCTACCTCACTGAAAACAATCACCTACAATGTCAACACCCAAAAGACAGTGACAAATGTCTATAACCTCAGCAACCAGGAGGACTACCATAATGAGCTCAGGCTAGCAAGATTCTGTCTCAAAAAAATGAAAGAAAGAAACAATGAATTAATTCGGAAGGACCGGTAATTATAAAAATGTCCTTTACTTAACTCAAAACTTAAAACACTGGAACTTACTTAGCCTAGATAAGAAACATCTGTTCACCTAAAAGATGGCAGACAGATTGGTTAAGAAGCTGTATTTGTAGAGCCAGTACTACAGTAGCCTGTGCCCTAAGGTGCAGCCCAGGAAATATGCAATGACATGCTCAGGCACCACAGCACTGGGTGGAGAAATAATTTGGGTGCAGGGAAACGCTAAGCTACCAGTGCTTTTTCCCCAGGTCTCTACTCTGAATAAAACACAAATTATAGACATTTAAAATAACAGCATATTTAAAATAATAGGATGGCTCGGCAGACCGCAGTAATTGAGGGCTATTGTTCACGGCATTTTGCCCGCTTATTAGTACCATTTTGATTGGGGTCAATTTCAATGCATAACTAGCCACACCTCCACACTGAGTCTCCCAGGATGGCCTGGCTGGTGGCCCCTCGGCATCCTCCTCCAATCATACACCAGCAGCGCCACTTCTGGTTACCAAGAGATTTGCCCATATCTGGTCGCTGTAGATTTAGGGCTTGACGAGAACAAAGCAGTAAACACACACATTCACACATACATGCGCACTTCTGATCCAAGTTTGACAGTATTTCCATCTCAGAGGAAAAACAAGCCTGAGGACCTCCATCCCAAAGGCGGAGCCATCAATTCTTCCCAATGACACACACACACACACACACACACTCACACACACACTCCTTTGCTCTACTCATCAATGAAGGGGGCAAGGTACCAAAACTTCGCAGCATAATGAGACAACAGGTGTTCCCAATATCAGCCACCAGGCTGGCCGAGCGTGTTCCATACCACCCCCTCACTCAAGTCTTCATCGGCATTTCCCTTGGACATTAATTTAAAATAGTCACTTTGTACCTTCCTATTGCTTGCAAGATAAGGTTTTTTTTTTCCTTCTTCACAGACAGCTCATTAAATCTTTGAATGCGGCAGGTTTTCAGGGGGGTTACACTTCTCCAAATGCTTCCCTCAGTTCAGACAGAAACTGAACTCAGACTCCAAGTTAACAAGGATGAAGAACAAGCAGAGGCTGGAACCACCTTTGGCCTTCCCGGGCGGGAGGCCCAGCACACCCCAGGCTCCCCGAAGGCCTCCTCGTCCTCCTTCCAGGAAAGTCCAGAATGAAGAACATGTGGCCGCGCCCCTGGCCCAGTGCACCAAGCTCAGCCATGCCCAGCTGTCCCTGAAGCCAGCCACCAGCTGTCACCATCTCACCGTCCACCTGTATTACACACCAGCTCTCTTACATCAGAGACGTTTGCTTACAGTCACATCAACATCTTGACTTTCCAAAACAAGCACGGACATAAATACAAATTTAATATTAAACCATCACCACCACCACCACATGGTGGGGCATAAACGAAAGTAATCAATCTCAATTTTCTTTGCCAAATTTCATGTCTGACTCATCTACTAACTGTAAGAACTTTAACCCTGACATTTTAGGTGACACTCACTCTGCAAACTAAAAGGGAATACGCGATAAAGATTTTTTTTTTTTAATGAAAAATCTTATTTTGCACTTAAGACATTTTACGTACAAGGTTTCTCCGGGACTTAATAACTCCTTGGCCTGCAATATGCAAGAACCGGGATCGGTGGGGTGGCTCAGTGGGTTGTTACACAAGAACGGGAACCAGAACCCAGAGCTCTAGTGCCTGTGGCAGCCCACCTGCAACCCCAGCTCACAGGGCAGTGGCAAGGGACGTCTGCACCACAACAGACCTGACGTTCCCTGGGTTACTGCTGGGCTCAGGGTCCGCTGCCCTCACTGTGGACAGCCACGTTCTGTCAGGGGACAGTGGCGCTGCCCACCGCATGGACGTGAAGCACTGCAGCATGAGCAGTAACACCCTTTAACCCCCCCTCGAGCTCAGAGCTAACAGCCTCCCCTGGAGCTCCTCGCGGTCACTGGCCAGGTCACCAGGTCCCATGGTGCTCAGTGGATCATTTAATTCAGGGTAAAGGCAGGTGTGCTGGTGCAGCAGTGCAGTACCTGGGAGGCTAAGACAGGCGTTCAAAGGCAGCTTGACCAGTGAGGGCCACTGGGGGCTGGCAGGGAGCATAGGGACAGGTCTGCCCTGCTTTGGGCAATCTGCTTGGGTTGCTGCCGTGAAGAACTTCCATCAGTGGAGGGTGATCTGTTCCAGGCACTAGGAAGTGTGCTGCTGGAAAACCGTACCCTTCTCCAAAACACTCCAACTACCCAGACTCCAAAGGTGTGAAATGACCAGAAAAGCCCAGGGAAGCCATGGTTTCAGACAACCACCTGTGACTCCACCTGAGGTACAAAGAAGAGATATCGGATGTCTCATGCCCACCTCTTATACTTGACTGTCAGCATCTACCAGGAGCCACAAGCTGAAGCCCTACATGACCCCATGGGAGGACCGAGGACCAAGGACCACACTTGAACCATACTTACTCTCTCCCCCTCTCCCTGCCACATAAAGACACACAGCAAGGAGGCAAGGTCCAGAAAGGAGACCACAGCAGGAGGTGCCTCTGCCAGCAGCCTGACCTTAGACTTCCCCAGTCTGCGGAGGGAGAAATCAGTAACTGCTAAGCCACGGCTGGCTAGGGCAGTCTGGGCAGATGAATACACTCACACCATCTCCATGCCAGCACCAACCCCAAAAGCAAGCAGAATGATCTGTCCTTCTCCGCCACCCCCCCCCCCCACCCGCCCACCAGCTGCCCAGGGATGCAAGACAGTCTAGAGCAGCACTGGAAAGTCGCTGCCTTGGATGCCAGCAGCAGGCCTCGCCTGCACCTCCACTCAGCTCCACAGAGAAAATAGGAGCAGGCTCAAATACAACCAACTCCCCCGTCCCCCTGCAGCCTGTGTCCCCATTCTGCCACTTCCATGAAAGCTCTCCCTCTCCCCCCTTCTCTCTCCTTCTCTCACCAGTCACACCCTCTCCTTACAGCCAGCAACTTCCAGCTTTGAGGTATTCTGGGAATTCTGTCCTGGGGCTTCCCCCTCGTGACAGAGCACTGATGGCAAATCAAAGTATGATTCCATCAGAGTCCAAACTAGGGCTACTTACAACGCATAGGTAAGGAAGGGATTGCTTAGAGGCACCTGGGTGGCCCCAAAACAGCCACACCAAGCATTAAATCTCACTCCAGCATGGATAACAACTCCCCCATATATACACAGATGGGATCCCCACCTCAGTTTACCTTCCAGTCTATGCAGCATACGTGCACGCGCACACACATACACACACACACCTCACAAGACCATGTCACCATGTGCAACTAAGGCAGGATTAAATACTGGTGACTGGGGTGTGGAAGAGAGAGTAACTGAGCTAGGGTGAGACCCATTGGCCCTCTCCACACACCTTCTGGGAGGAAACGCCAACAACCACAAGCCCTAAGGGACTCTTAGGCACAGTCACAGCTGCTCTGATGAAGCTGACAACTGTCAAGCTTGGAGGATGGTAGGCTACAGCACAGGGGCTCACTGTGCCTCCCACTTTATCTCCGCAATCTTAGGGGTCAGGGTGCACCAGGTACCCTCCCACTCACCCCAAAGCCTGACCTTCTCGTGACAGGTCTTCCTTCCCTCCCAGCTCAGCCTCCTCAGTGTTGCCCTATGTTCGCTCCCTCAGCCTCTGCTTTCTCAGCGCTCTCTCACCACCATCTCCACAACCGGCACCACCACCACCTCTGCCATATCCACCCATCCATCATCCATCCATCCAACCTGCTGAGGCTTCACAGAGCTGCATGTGAAGGTAGAACCTAAACTTAGATGGCACCATCCATAGGCTGGAGTCCCCAACTGGACAAAAACAACAAAGTAAGATGAACACAGCATTTCCTCACCCTCTGCTTCCTGCCTGAAGATACAATGTGACCAGCCGTTTTGAGCTACTGCTGCCATGACTTCCGGCCATGAGAGACGGAACCCTGTAACTATGAGGCAAAATTAGCCCTTCCTTCTTTACTGTACTTTTGACCTGTGCTTTCCGACAACAGTAAGCAGATTACCTGGCACATGTGTCCACACGGGAGCACAGGTACCTCTCTCTGGAACATCCTGTATTCCCTACGTCAGCCATTGCACCCAGGGCACTGAGATGGATGAGTCAACAGCCAGCCTCAGATCCTGACATCTCTAAGTCTAGAATGGTGCCTTTGGATCACTCTGGGGATGAAGACATTAATAGAAACCACAAACTCTGTCACACAGCATACAAATCGCTGCCACTGACAGCACTGGCTGCACACATGCAGATCTGGGTGTGAGGACTGCTCTATGGAGTGGATCCTGCAGGCCACGGTCTCCTGTCAGGCCCAGCTGTTGAGGCCTAAGGACAAGACAGTCTACCAACAAAGGGTCAATGTGAACGATTAATGAAAAACCCACAGAGCTATTACTGTTCAACTCCTCAGAGAGCACACACAGGTGACATAGGGGGCAGGAGAAGGATGTGTACACATGAACTCCTACACTGAAGCCCCGATGGAGGTAATGGCATTGAATGACTCCATAAGGGTGAGACCCCTAGCAATATGACTAATATTCACATGAGAGGGAGAGAGAGCACATCTGAGAACATGCTTACAGGCCATGCATACACAGAGAAATGACCTCAAAGAGGACACAGTGAGAATCTGTCACCTGCAAGCCAAGGAAAGAGGCCTCGAGAGAAGCTACACCTGCCAGGACCTTACTCATGAACATCCGAACATCACTGGGTCTCTCCTCTGTGGTCTCTTGCTGTGACATGCACAATGCAGACACCAACCTCTCCCAGTGTCTCGAGTATCCCCCACTGACCAGCCTGCCACCCTGCCGATGCCTTTGCCTTACTTGTGCATCTGCATGTGCACGCTGACTCGAGAGGTGCCTGGTACAAAGGCACTGACAAAGGAGAGCCCACACTGCCCCTGATGCCAGGCAGCTGCCACACTACCTTCCCAAGATCCAACACCTCCAAAGGAAGCAAGCCCACATCCACATCCACCCACCTGAGCAACACTCAGAGCTTCTGGCTGTGGTAAGAGGCTAGGGGCACAGGACAAGAACAGACACCAACTTGGCCCTGCTCTTGCTTCATCCCCATCCCCAGAACCCCATGTAGGCAAATGGCCTGGGGCAGCATTAGCCATTCTCCAGGATACTTACACTCACTTCCTTTGGACTCAAGTTAAAAGGTTTGAGGTAGGTACAGCCACAGTGTTTGGTGTGTTTATCTCTGTGACTGGAAGGAGCGCTAGAACATTCAGGAAACATTGACTCCACAAGCACTTACTGCCAGACATGCATGGGAGAGGGACGCCAAGTGCCAGAAGGACGGGAAGACAGCAGACTGTGACCAGAATGTCTGGGAGGGAAAAACAGGAGCGCAGCCAAGAGGAGCCATGAGAATGGGACCGCCCACATCAACAGCACCACAGCCTGAGGGGACCACAGCCAAGAGCCCACGCCTAAGCTCTGAAGCAGCCCACTGCCCACCAATCTGCAGAACGGCCTAGCCTGGAAGGCCACGCTCAGCCCAGCAACTGGTCCTAGCAGATGCAAAAGTCAGCCGTCCCAAGGTTGCCCTCCCTCAAGGCTATCTCATTTCCATTAGGACCCCAATGCCAACACCACCCTTTACCCAGCTGTCTCTCTAAATGTCACCCCCAAGCTTTGTTTACAAGGAGCTCAAAACGCTGCACATAGTGAGTTAGTTTACATACCTGTGTCAAAAGTCACCAATACAACATCCCATTCTGCCTGCCTTCAATGCTCTATTAAACAGTACTCAACCACAACCCAAGAGGCTCACATAGAAGAACACAGTAATGCTGGACTGGGGGAATGTGCGCGGGAGCTCGCAGTGAACATCTCCCTGCGGACAGGGAGCCACATGAGGTTGGCAGTCCACTGTGAGCAGAGCCTGCGCCAACCTTTGGAGCACTTTTGAATTTTCTCTTAAGGACCAGCCTGCTCCTTCTTCATTCTGTTGTCACCCTGGTGAAGCTGTCAGTCAAATTCTCCTGCCCCGCCCTGCCCAAGCAGGCACTAGCAGAAACCAGAGCAACAGCTAGCTCAAATAGTCACTGACTCGTCCCAATGGCTCTTTGGTCAAAGCTAAATCTTTCCACCCCCATATAAAACCCGAGGTCATCTTGCAGTATTCAGAATGGGTTTCTTATACTTAGTCATGGTCCCAACTTGCCCCCAGCTGGAACTAAACAAGCTGACATTCTTAAAGCAAGAAGTGTGTGCTTACAGAAAAGATTTCTTTCCCCTCCCCCCTTTTCTTTCTTGAGCCGGAGTTTCATATAGGCCAGCTCCGCCTCAAACTGGTTATGCAGCCAAGGCTGACCCTGAACTTATAATCCTCCTGCTTCAGCCTCCCAAGTGCTGAGATCACAAATGTGCACCCCACATGCCGCTTCAGGGGATCTCACCCAGGGTTCTGTGCCTGGCAGGAGAGCACTCCACCAAGAGCTATTTCCTCAGCCTGAGACTTCCTAAACTTAAAGACTTTACTTAGTGCCATAAACTCTGATGACAAATCCCAGAGAGAGGAATAGCCTTGAGGGAGGGCAAAGAGTCCCGTAGTGATGTATCACAAGAACCTCAGCAACCTGAGTACACCAGCCATGTACTACGGCAGGGTCCTTCCCCTACAGAATCTCAGGCCTTGTTATCAAACAGATACAAGGAGCCTTCGAGGCCAAAGAGTGCCTCCCCTCCCCCACAGCCAGACTCCACAGGGCACTCTCTCCCAAGCCCAAGTCCTGAGTGAGATGCTGCCTTTGTCACATGATCACAGTCCCAGAGCACTTTGAGCCCTTGCTGGGGGAATATGTGCAGCCACCCTTAAAGTACACAGTCACATGAACCCCCAGGCCTGACCCTGGCACAGCCATCAGGAACATCTACATGGACTCAAGGAAACAGTGACTTCAGGGAAGCTGTGACTTCAACTATCAGGATGTAACACAGGCCACCAAGAGCCAGGACACAGATGACCCAAACTGGAGCCTAGGGCAGATAAGAGCCAGCCTGGAAGAGCTGCAGGTGGTTCCCCCATGTTGTCTGTGGGGAGTGAGTCCATAGCCAGCCCATAAGGCTGAGTTTGAGAGTAAACAGGCGCTTTGCAAAGGCCCAGCTGCTGAGCTGGGACTACTTTTTTTGTTTATTTTTGTTTTGTTTTTCAAGACAGAGTTAATCTGTGTAGCCTTGGTTGTCCTGGACTCACTTTGCAGACCAGGCTGGCCTCAAACTCACAGCTATCCACCTGCCTCTGCCTCCGGAGTGCTGGGATTAAAGGCGTGTGCCACCACAGCCCAGCGTGGGTGACTACATTTTTATGTCTTTATTTGCTTCATGACTTAGCCCCAAAAGCCTTCAGGGCAGGGCCAAGAATGCCACTTCAGTCTGGAAGCCCTGTGGGCCTTCTAAAGGCTTGGGCAGAGCAAGACCTAGCTAGGTTTATGCTTTCAGGTCTATTTATGGATTAAGTAGTTGGTCAAACGTGTTGTTCTCCAGGGAGAGACACATGTGTGTGCAGACCACAATGGCACATAGAGGTGAGGCTTGCAGAAACACTTGTGTGTGGCCACATAAACTCAAATGCAAGGCTATGAACTCTGCACATGAAAGGTAGGAAAACCCAGGCCTTGCAAGCACGAAGACTGCAGAACCTCCAGTAAGATCTGAGCTGGGGCTATGTACTTATAACTCCAGTGCTGGGGTGGCAGGCTGGAGACAAGGGGATGGGATTCCTGGAGCTCCATAGCTCGCAGTCAGTCTAACCTAACCAGTGAGCTCCAGGCCAGTAAGAGATACTGTGTCAAAGGTGGTAGACAGCCTTCCTGAAACACGACACCCAAGATGTACACACATTCACCTGAACACATGTTAACATGTACAAGCATGTCTGTGTGAGGATCTGTGCATGTGCATATGGGTACCCACAAATCCCCAGGAGCTCCAGCTTTAGGCAGCCATGGGTGTGGGGGACCAGACTTAGTAGCCATAGCCAGTACCCTTAACTACTGAGCCATCTCTCCAGCCTTTCACTTTTTTTTTTTTTTTTTTTTTTTTTTTTTGGAGACAGGGTTCCTTGGCTGTCCTGGACTTACTCTATAGACCAGGCTGGCCTCAAACTCAGAGATCCACCTGCCTCTGCCTCCCGAGTGCTGGGATTAAAAGCATGCACGTGTTACCACAGCCTGCTGCCTTTCACTTTTCAAAGTGAAAACTTGAGAAGCTGCAAATTCCTGCCACTGGGGAAGAGTTAAGCTCGGCCTCTAGAAAGCTGAACAGTAGCATGCGCTGGGCCTTTGGGCTGTTCACTAAAAAGACATAGCAAAGGATCCAGACACAGGTATCACAAGATGGGGGAGGGGGCTTCAACCGTTTCCAAACCTACTCTATTTGGGGTTCTTTAATGCTTAGACCTCCCTTCCAACCCACCTAGCCTAGTTAGGAGAGAAAATAGGTTCATGGGAACAGGAGAAGTAGACCTTTTTGGACTCAGTTCCTGGGAGCGATTCCCCTGGCGTAGTCAGTAGGATTTCAGCGGACCAGCAATTCCACCAAAGTTGCTGCTGGAACCTGGAACAGCAGCCAGGACCCAGATCCCGAAGCATTCTCTGCAGTGGTTCTCTCTAGGAGCGGCTCAAAGTGGAGCAATGAACAGCCAAACAACACCAAGACCCAAAAGGCCCTGCTCCTGCTTTGGAGATACATACATACAATGATGTGTTTCAGCTGGCAAAAACCAAGCCCCGGCACAAGGTGGTTCACCTTCTAGTGGATAAACATCACCTGTTCTCTCACATGTCCGTTCCCTAGCCCACACTTGGGATCAAAACAAAAATATGCTTACATCCACTACAGGGCACTACCACATAAGCAGGAAGATGACCGGAATCTCCTCTGTCCCCACAGTTAGGACCTCCTTCTACTCCTCGTACCATGACAAAGGGAACCAAACCAGTAGTACCCTATCTGGGAACTGACAAGAAGCTGCATGGCCAAGTGCCACCCTGACCGCCCTCCAGGACTAAGGAACTGAATAGTGGTCTCTCGATACCTCGGAGCTGTTTCCAGTACTTCTGAGAACGCAAAAACCCATTAGGTTAATATCACATCTGTACAAGTTGTATCTCGTGATGCCTGCGTGCATGCCCCTGCTACCTACAGTCACTGACTGATGTGATTGAGCTGCTCAGGGAATGCAGTGGGATCAGTGCATCTGAGTACAGAGGCAACTTTCAGCAGTAGTTTCAATCCACAGGTGGCTGAGTCCAAAGATGCGGAAGATGCTGATGGTCAGGGTGATCACACCCTGTGTGAACACGTGGGAAATGGGGGCTGCGGGGTACATGCAAGCACACCACGCTCAGAGTAGCCCTTGGAGTGAGGAGGGTCGAAAATGTCCAGTCTTCATTTTCAAACTTCATCACATCCAGATTAGTCCAGTATCAAGAAAGAACCAGGAAGCCATGTTTGAACTAAGAGTGTGGGAGAAGCTGCTGAAACTGACATAAAACTCCCTGAGGAATAAATAACCTTGATCAGACCAGGCACCAATCCCAGAAGGACGGTCCTGGCGAAGACAGAGGCCCATGCTCTGACAGAGAGAGAGAGGAGGACTGCTTCTCCCAAGGCACTTACTTGAAAGAATACAACTTTCAGTCACCTATTTTCACAATTACCTGGAAAGGGAGGCAAAGGCGGGCTCTCCTGCTGGTACAAAGGTTACATGCCAATAAGGGACAAAGCAACCACGCAGCAGTGACTAGCAAGACAGAAGAACCAGGAAGTCCACACACACACACACACACAGATACAAACACAGACACACAGAGACATGTAAAGAAAAACAGACAGACACACAAAGAGAGAAAAAGACACATAAAGAGAGAGAAACAGACAGACAGAAAGACATGAAAACAGAAAGGGACATACACAGAGAGAAAGACAGAGAAGAAGGATGAGAGAAGAGACAGAAAGACAGGCAGATACACCAAGCAATGTATGAACCCCTCCAGGGGCCTCTCTATGAACCAAAGTCCCCAGCTGGGGAAACCTCATGGTCTTTCTTCCCACCCTATAAGTATCAGAGGAAGGAAGGCTCTCGAATGCAAATTGTCAAAAGGTTTGCATGTGAAGGTTTCCAGGGTTTCCATGAGACTTACTGCTAGCCAGAGAACAAGCCAGTGATTGGGTCAAGCAAAGGTTAATCATCAAACAATCATTAAAGGCGTGTGTCAGTCACACAGAACTGGGGTGTGGGGATAGAGGGGCAGGTTCCTAGAAAAGTCAGGCTATACTGACTTCTGTTTCTGGGCCCAGAGTGCACAGGCAGTCCTTGATGAAGAGCCACGGCTCACAGGCAGCCTTGGGTACACTCCAGCACGTAGGCATATGTGCCTCCTGGAAAATGCCACCATCTCTACCTGAAGGAGGTATGCAATCTTCCCTATGCAGAGCTCTGCACTGCAGACCAGAGACAACGGGGAGCCCAAGGTTCCCAAACTACTATAACTCTAGGCTGTCCTGTGCGCCAAGGTTATTTAGTACAAGCTATGCTCTTTACCACAAGTTGCCAGTTACAACTCTCCCCTAAGGTTGTGTCAAAGCAAAAACAAAAAACAAAACAAAACAAAACAAAAAAACCTCTACACATTGCCAGAGGGTTCCACAGAGAACAACATGGCTTACACACCCACCACACCCTGCACCCCTAAATCAAAATGGAAAGATATCTTAGTCAACACCTGGATGTGTATACAGGGAACTGAACTACCAGGGAAGGGAGGGGCATGCTGGCTCCTGTCTGTACTTTCCCACCTCTATTGCAACCTTTTCCCTTCCTTGGCCTCATCCTTATAGCCAGCCATGCTCACTCAGCAACACACTTGTAAGCCATGAGGCACAGTGGGGTCCCTCCTGAGAGCAGGTGCTAACCCTGCTGAACCCTAACTAACACACACACACACACACACACACACACACACACACACACACACACACACACACACCGGCCACGAGTGGAGAGTCACACACCAGTGAGATTGTGAGAGCCAATATGGGAAAATGGTTTGGCTGAAAAGTTACCCCAGCCACTGCTCTAAATATCTCCCCAAGAGCAACAGAAGCGCCCACCTGTGCCAAGACTCACATATCTGCTCACCATAACTTTATTTGTAAGTCCAGCCAGTGGAACAGTGCTCCTCAGCAATACTGTAAACCAGCAGATAACAAGTTAGATGCATCTTCAAAGCAAGCTGAGTAAAAGAGGGGAGGAGGGGCCTCTGCTGCATGAGCCCATAACTGAATTCTGCAGAAGACAAAATGATCCAGGCTGACAGAAAGCAAACCCAGGCAAGCAGACAGTCAGGAGGAAGGGCAAGCCGCACAGGGTATGAGGAGGCACGGATGGGCCACGGGTATATTCTGCAGCCCAGTGGGATTTCATGGGTACGTCAAAACCCGTCAAACTATATACCTGCAGGCCATATACCACACTCCTAAAGTCACAGAACTAGAGAGCATGCAATCTAGAAAGAGCACAATTCAGAAAGGAACTAGAGTGTAAAGCTGAGCTGGCCACCATCGGCACCCTGCACTCACGCCACCTTCCAAGTGAGTCCTGCTCCAAGCAGGGGAAGGTCACTACAGTGGGACCCTCCACTGTCAGAGACACCAGTGAAAGGGGATGAGGTAACATGGCCTCATCTACTCCTCCCACTCGAAAGCAGCATGCAGGGCACTACACACAGACACTTCACCCATCACCTTTCTCCCACCACATCAGGCGCATCGCTTCCGTTCTGAGGGCATCGATTTCATCCATTGTACTATAATTACAGGTCTGGCTTACAACTGTTAAAAAGTGGCTTCAGCTGGTAATGGTAGTTGGTCTCAACAATGAGGCCTGGGTTCTAATCCCAGCAGCCACTGAAAAGGGGGCAGGCATGGAGGTATTATGCACTTATAAACCTAACACTGGGGAGGCAGAGACAGACATATCACCAGGACTCGCTGGCCAGTGAGTGACCACCTCAAAATATAAGGTGGACAGCTTCTGAGGAATGGCACCCAAGGATGATGTCCAGCCTCCCTGTGTGCATGCTCGTGCGCGCGCGCGCACACTACCACCACCACCACCACCACCACCACCACCACCACCACCACCACCACCACCACCACACACTGGACTGCTGGCTAGTGACTTTATTATTACTGCCATGAATATGTGTGACTTGGGGTCATAAGCTGCTTCTCAACAGTATGAGCTGCCAACCAGGTGCATTTCAAAGGCAAAGCATTTGGAAATCCTTCCTCCTAGACTGCTGAGCCTGTAATCGCAAGCAGCCAGCTTGCCATGTGCCTCCGCCTCCTCCTCATGCAACTGAAACCCTCAGTCACAGCTCTCAGCTACCACCAAGCCTCTGAGAAAGGAGCCCTGCTCCTGCCTCCGCCTAACCGGAGAAGCACAGCCCACAAGCCAGAATGTGTGGGGCTGAGGGAAGCAGCCGTCTGCAGCCTCTCGCCTCGTTTGCTTTTGCTTTCCTCCGGCTTCGTTAAGACATTATAGTTGTTGTGGCCGGCGTTGGGAGTCCTGGTTTCACAAGCTGCCTTGGGTACTGCCAAGAGCACACGGCCTTCAGGTGCCTGACCTGAAAATGGAGTCCTCACTGCTTCAACCATGGGATAACCCAGGCTGTAACAAAGAAGGCCTTAGCATGGGGGCCTACAGAGAGAGCTCAGCTGGCAGTAGCCAAAAGGATGAAATGAGAGGGAACTAAGCAGTACAGTTAGTGTTTAAGAGAAATCTCTGGAATCCAGAAGCAGAAGCAGCTGTCAGAGATGCCTGCAGGCAATGGTGTCACTTACAAGGCAAGACCAGTCCCTGCTGCTAAAGCAGGCCTTGATCCCAGGAGCCAACGCACCCCACCCCACCCCAGCCCAGCCCCTACCCTCCACTCCCCCACCCCGTCCCCCACCCTCACGCTACCCAGGCAGCTGGCTGCCCTCTCCCTGGCCCTGGCCCAGGTGCTGGCTCTGCTCTCTGCAAAGCTCACAGCCTCTCTTCCTAAGAACTACTCAGGATCAACACCTGAATGGAAGCAAACAGTGTGCCCTCCCTTGCATGGCAAGACAGACTTGGGCCAGCTGCTTTGTGCAGAGCTCCGCAGACCCGAAAGTGACAGCAGAATGCTTCATGTGAGCCCCCAGAAAAGAGAGTCATGGCCCCTCCAAAGCTCATGGTAAGAATGCCAGAGATCTTAACACACAGGGGGCTCCCTGTCCCTGTGAGCAGACGGCAGGGATTCCATGAGATTTGGGGGGGGAGGGGTCTGCTCATCTCCCCTTCCTACATTAGCCCATCTTTCTAATACTCTTAAGGACAAGGAGCCAGAATCTGGACTCCGGACATGCAATGTGCCCTGTGGCCTTGAGTCCTGGCACACCTCTCCCTGACCAAGAACATTTCCGTGATGTCACAGTCTACAGCTTCTCAAATAAACTCAAACACCTAATGAAAACCCCTGGTTTTATGTTCAGAATAAATAAAGGCTAGCTTAGTCTTGTGGCTTAGGTCATATGGAAAAAAAAAAAAAAAAAAACGGAACCCTCGATTGAATCTGAATCTAACAGGATTTATGTAACAAGAGCCAAGGTAACCGTAACCATGGAAAAAAGATCTTCTAGACACGTTTCTGGAAAAGTTCACCACGATTAGCCTGGTGCAGCATCTTCCTACGGCACCTGAAGGCAGGTGCTGTTTCAAAAGCCGACATTTGGTTACAGGATGCCACACACCCCGTGACATGAGCCGCCCCGGCGCTCGTCCCAACAGTAGAGTTCCATTCCTTCATCCCATCCTGTTGGTGCACACCTGCCACAGGTACAGGGCCGGCATCCAGGACCCAACTGAGACTAAGAAGAATACTTGCACTTGCTCTCAGAGAGAGGAGGTGTACGTGTACACACACGCACGCGCACACACACACACACACACACACACACACACACACACACACCTTAAGTTTTCTGCACCTGATACAAACCTGGTACATTAGATCTGGTGCAGGCACTAAAGTCTATTTCTTGGTTGTCTCCCCAGCAGATCCTGTGCACACACTCAGGTGTCCCAGCAAGATCCTGGGTGTGCACACTATACAAGACACATGAGGCTCTATCAGCCACACACCATGCACACGACAGGCACACTCAGGGTATGCTCTTCCTTTTTGGACATTCCTCTGGAAAATGCTGAGATCACCCCCTCTTGCCGCCCCGCCCCCCCGGCTATGCTGGCTGTGGAGGGGGTCTGATGGGTAACATTTAGTGAGATGTACTGGACCCTTTTTGATTCCAACCATACCAGGTCAATGTGGTCCTGGCTTCAGGAACAAAGGAGTAACGGATGTGTCACTTCAGAGGCAGGAGGACCCCTCAAAACAGCTGGAGCAAAGTGTGATGGCTAACAGAAGTAATCCCAACATCAGGTAGAGCAAAAGTTCAAAGCCAGCCTGAGCAACTCAGCAAGAGCCCATCTCACACCGTAGCTAACAAAACAGTACCAAGTGCTGGTGCATGCGCCTGTAAAACTAGCACTTGGGGGCTGGAGTCAGGAGGATCTGCAGTTTAACATCATCTTCAAACATGCAGGGAGTTTGAGGCCAGCTTGGGATACATGAGACTCTGTCTCAAAAAAATAAAACCCAACCCTATGGGTCTTAGATACAGAAATGATGGTGCAGGAGTGAGCACGCACCTTCCTCAAGGCGCCCTGGCAACTTGGTTTGGAAGAAGCCTACGCTTCTTCCAGACCAGACGTGCAGGTCAGCATGTTCTGTCCCCAGTAGACCAAACAGTGTCATCAAGCCTGTGATCCTAAAGGCGTCGTCAGTTTGCTTCTAGAAAGCAGAGTATTACAGGGACACCTCTGTGTTCTGCAACATAACAACTGCTCAAAGCAATCCTAGGACGTCCCCCAAACTACAAAGGTAAAAATGTGGGACCCTTCTAAACACACACACACACACACACAGAGAGAGAGAGAGAGAGAGGCAGGGGGAGGGAGAGACAGACAGAGACAGAATGAGCACATGTATGCATGCATGCATGTGTGCACACCTGTGTCTGTGCATGTTGCTACTTAAGTCAGGCTGCAGGCTTCTCTCTGGGCTCATCTGTGAACTGTATCAGTGCTAACACAATAAAAGAAAAAGCTGCTCCCCCGCCAAGCATATGTTACAACAGTATCCTCAGAAAAAAACGAGACAGCCTCTCATTCAATCCCCCTTAATGGGCACCTCGTCTCCACTGTACCTACCCACACATACAGACCCTTGGAGCTCCAAGCCACTGCTGACAAACTCTGCCATGGACAAAACAGTGCCCACTGGGTTGCCCTCCAATCTGAAAGAGGGACACAGGGTGGCGACATGGAACGCTCAGGCAGCAGACAGACAGCCACTCAGCTCCTCTGTATGCTTCAGGTTTTCATCTTAAAATGCTAAGAGGAGAAGAGGCCCCTGGGATGTGCTGAGTGAGCAACCAAACCACTTGGTTAAAAGCCACATGGTCACACAAACCTCAGGCCATTTTTGAATGGGATGTACTCTCTGCTCGACAGATCTAGAGGGTGCTGGAAAAGGTGCCCAAAGGAGAGCTGCATCAATCCGGGGAACCGTGCACTCTAACCACGCCCTCAACAGCAAAAGCAAGCGAATGCCTCTGAGTGCAGGTAGAAGAGCGTCCTGGCTTCCCACAAAACCGAGGCTATGTGGCTCTCACTTGGCTAGGGAGGGCACGTACTACCCAGGAATCCTAGGCCTGCCAGGCACAAGAATGGATGTCAGGTCTGGAAAAAAAGCCCCAGTTACAAATGCTGCCGTGATGGCTTCTGGAGCCTCAAGCTGAGGTTGAGGGCTCAGTGCCTAGCAATGTCCTCAGTCCCACCGTGCTGTGAGCTCTCCAACCTCCTGGTGTCCTCGGAAGTGCACCCCCCAGCTCGCCCACAGCAGGCCAGCAGCAAGCTCTGGACCTCTGTACCTCTCAAGGCTGGAACTCCATAGACCAATGGCTTTATGTGAGCAAATATACACAACCGGTATTGAGAAACAGATGCTTCACACAGGCACCATGCGGCATATACTTAGTGCGTGTCACAAAAGTCCTCTTGGTTAGGAGACTTTGGGGACCATTACAACCCAGGTGGTCTATACACTCTCAATCAGTTTGCACACTCCTGGGCTAATTCAGTCCACAGAGATAGCCATGGCAGCCACGCGCAAAAGAGACTGCGGTACATCACAAACACCTGTATGACAATCATAGCCAGACAGAGGCTGTAACCCTGTTCCTGCCACTCCAGACCTCCAAGCCCATCACTACAGAGACACAGTTACAAATCCCACAGAACCATCATGTGACCAACACTTCCCTTCCACCCAAACCTCACAGCCCCTGATCCCCTGTTGCCAGGATAAAACCTCAGTTCCCTCACCTCCTTCTCCCGTACCCCAAGGCTCTCAGGCACTATTAGGCTGCCCACCTGCCACATCTTTTATAATTTTTTTTTTTCGAGACAGGGTTTCTCTGTGTATCCTTGACTGTCCTGGACTCACTCTGTAGACCAGGCTGGCCTCATACTTACAGTGATCCGCCTGCCTCTGCCTCCCAGAGTGCTGGGGTTAAAGGCGAGTGCTGGGGTTAAAGGCGTGCGCCACCACTGCCCAGCCATCTTTTAAATTTTTATGACCCACCTCAAACCCCAGCCTGGTCCCTACCTCTCTTATCAAGCCCTGAGGCAACCATTCACAGCCCCTGCCACTGCCCACCACCTGAGCCCTGTTCTACAGCCCCACCGTACCTGCTCTGCACAATGATCCCACTCGGACCCTGCTATGTAGGCTGTGATGGCCTGACAGGCCTCTCATGCTCTCCTGCTTCCAAGCACCGACCCCCCCTGACTTCCACCTCACAGAAAGATCAATGCCCTGATCATCCACCAGCTCTGCTGTGGCAAGGACTGGATCAAATCTCTCTCCTGCTCCCACATTAGCTTTCTTCCCATCCCAAACAAAGTGAGGAGAAGCGAGGCCCTCCCACCACCAACCCTCAAAAGAAATATTTGTCTTTGCAAAGCCACTGGAGAAATTCCCACAGCCCTGATCTATGTCCCTGTGTCCTTCCTGGTTGGCCTGGCGCAGGCCTAGGCTTATAGAGGGGGAGGGGCCGCTCCTGGGACATAGCAGCAAGAACAAAGAAAGCAACCCCCTGAGAATCCAGTTGGCAACACTTGGCTTTTCTTTCTTCCTTTGTGTCTTAGCTCTGATTGTACAAACAACAGCCACCGGCCAGCGTTACTATGTTGCCATTAGGACCACAGACAGCTGGGGTCAAGCTCCATAGCCAGTTGCCTTTCAGATACCAAGGAAGCACAATACCCCAGGGCAGGGTGCAGAGGGTGAGGGGACTCCAGCTTGACCACATGCCCCAACTACCCAAGGTCCACCCCAAGCCAGGCGGAGCCCATGGGGGCCTAACTCCAGTCCCACCCAAAGGTGGGGCTGCTCACTGCAGGGCTGCACACACAGCTGCATACAAACAGTGTGTTATTCAATCAAGGAGAGAAGAGTCATCCAGACGGTCCTAGCAGCAGAAAAACATGGCCAGGGATAGGGGAGTGCTGTAAAGCTAACAGTGAAGAGGATGAGCTCTGCACAGAGAGGCAGCAACCAGCCCACCATGCTGAGTACACTCAAATGAACCCTTATTGTCTAAGCATTGGTGTCCTGGCTGCTGTGTGCAGAGGGAAGGAGGAAGCCAGAGGACCCTACTTCCCTTTCAGCCTGTGCCCCCAACAGAAATGAGGACACAAGTGCATACAGACTCACCTAAGAGCAGGCCACACAGTGTCAGTCATAACAGCCAAGAGCAGACACCCATGTGCCTGTCCCATGGAACAAGAAGCACAGTGGAGCCTTGCCTGCTACCCACGTGTGGTCTGCTTTCATTAGTACGCAAAACCTTCCTTCCTGGAATTGGGGTGTCCTTGTTATATGTCAAAACCAGAGGCTCTCGAAAGTGAGGGAGTCTGTAGTCCTATCAATCCCAGCAGTGCTGCGGCCACTGACTTTTCAGAGCAGACACAGCAAGAGCGGCCAGGGTGATGGCTCGCTGCATCCCAGGATCGGTGATTACTGCCAAAGATGGGCAAGCAGGCTTCCAGAAGCCCAGGACTCACACAGCAGAGCTTTAAAATGACACAGACTCCACAGTTCATATCGACTGCCAACGTAAAAGGATCTCAGTCACCTAGGACATGAGCCTCCCGGCATAGTTGGACTTGGACGGGAGTTCCTCAATTGGGAGACACACAGTGACATCATCCCATGGGCTGGGATCCTAGCCGAAATCAAAAGGGGACCAGGAGACCGTGAGCTGAGCCCCAGCACTCATGTATCACTCTCTACTTCCTGAGTGTGGTGCAATGTGACAGGAGCCTCGCTGTCCTGCCACCATGGTGACAATGCTCTTCCTGATGCAATGGACTTTAATTGGGGGGCACAATAAACTTATCCTTCCTTAAGTTGCTCTTGTCTAGTATTTTGTCCTTGTAATGGCAAACATAGGGGATACAAGTGCCCAATCCTGAGAGTAAGGGAACTCTTATGAAAATAGAAAGAGCAGATGCTAAGTTCTTTTCAAATGTCCTCAGTAGGTACACCCATGTTCAGTAAAGCTAAAATGCTTGCATCAAAACTAAACATCCCCAAAATGACCATTTCCTTCTTAGACTGTGATCTGAGACTATGGTGACCAGAGGTTTCGTGAGGTCTGCTGGTTTCAGCATGGTCCAATTTGCTAGAGCCTGTTGAATGTCAACACGACTGGAGAGAAACGACTGTGAATACGGTGAGCATTAAGTCTTCTCACAGAAGCAAAGTGTCTCCCACCCTTAAAAGCTCCTACCCATGATGCTTATGACAGGCAGCCACCATGAGCAGCTCTAAGGAAGAGACAGTTGCTTGTACAGAAACACTGAACAAACACTCCAACACTGCAGCCCGAAAAAGACAATCCCTACCAAACAGCGGGAGAAGTGTGAAATGTGCAAATGAGCCTGCTTAAACAAAAACCCAATCTGCTCCCAGAGCATGCAGGGTAGCCACCTGTTCAGGGCTGGTGGAGTCCTGATTACAGAGGAAGAAACAATACCAGGGAGATGACAGCCCCCTCTTGGGTCCTGGTCCCCACCCTCGAGCCTATATTTAGTCTGCTCTCTATGGAAAATATCCCGACCCTGCACACAAACAAGCTATTTGGCTGGTTATTCAAAGACTCCATTAACAACCTCTTTTGCCCATGTGGTATTTGCTACTCCCACCCTGCACCGGCCCCAGACACAACCCTGATGCCCCTTTGACCTCTGGCCTTGGTCAGCTGTGAGTAGACAGCACAAGAAGGTAAAGAGATTGCAGCTAAAAGATTACACTGGCCCCTTCTGTGGGGCATCTCCAATCTCAGGAAAGGTTCGTAGCTGGGTCCAGGTTCCAGAGCACCAGACAAGGGGTACCAGAAGTCCCTCGCGTGCCCTCAGAGGCCAGCCCTCCCTACAACACCACACCAAGCCTTTCTTCTCCAACCCCAGAACAAAAATAACAGACACTGCAAAGATCAGAGATTAACATCTGCAGAGTGCATTTTCCTTCTCAGAGAAAGGTACTTAACAAAGAGGAGGAATTATGCAGCTAAGCACCAGCTCGGAACCCCAAACCTGGGCTTTAAAAATAAGTAAGCCTCATCTGGCTTTTCCAGGCTCAACCACTTAGGCTGGGGGTTCAAAGGTCCCTGAGTATCAGGATGGGGGACACGGGGGGGGGGGGGTGCAGAGGGGACACAGGTCCGTCTGAGTATTGGAACCATGAAACCAAACCAACAGAGAGGGAAATAGCAGGTACAAGTGATCTGAGGAGGGAGATGAAAGAAAGAATAGGGAGAGGAAGGGAGGGAAAGGGGTAAAAAATCACAGTAAGGATGTCTGAAAAAGTCATAAGGAATCATACTATTATCTGCCTAAAAATACTTATGTATATTTATATGCTGACATTTGTCTATTATAAGTAGCTTAAATGAAAATTTCCCATCTGGACTGACAAGTCTCGCCCCCAAAAGCCATAGACCATCTAAGAAAAACTTCAACACCTTTTGAAGTGTTGTTCAGGATTGTCCAAGAGACTCTGAAAACACTGTAGGCTACTACTAATCCCCTTGGCTGCCCCGCACGCCATGAGGTGGAAGGTAAATCCTAATGCTGAAGACACCCATGCAGGACCAAGAGATGCAAGCTGGATCTGACCTGAAAGCCTCTTCTTATGTACCAGAAGATGTCATGCAAGCTCCCAATGAAGGGAAGCAACCAAAAGTTACCCGGCTATGATACCTACAAACTACATACATACATACATACATACATACATACATACATACATACATAAGCAAGCAGCATGGCAGAGTAATCCTAGGGGTACAGTAGTGGCACCCACAGCTTGGCAATAGCCAACAGCTCTACTCAACAAGAAGCAAGTCTTGCCTGATACCACAAAACTATCCAGTGATCCAGGCCTAGTGAAGGAGAAGAAGCTACAATCAGTGCTTTATTAAACCAGCCTAATTCCTAACTAGTTCTAAACTTACCAACAAGTAAGTGTAGTCCTCACCCCTCATCAAGGAAACTTCTCTTGGCAATAGAGACTACTACAGAAAACTGTAGCAGTAAAAATGCAGAGTTGTGGAGCTCAGTCCCAAATGACAGGTCTACAACACAACTCCTGGGCCTAAGACTGAGAGACCATTGTGGAAGGGGAGTTGGGGGTGGGGGGAGCAGAAGGACTGTAAGAGCCAGAGGAAGAAGAAGTCTGCTGTGAGGTGGTATCTCCTAGAAGTGTCAGAAAACCATGAGATGACAGAGAACCAGAGTCTCACGAGCATGGCTCCCTGAACATAGCTTGAAGAAGGAGGACAGTAGACATGATAACATGGAAGAGGGAACGCTCTTTGGCCTCAACCCTGGACTAAAAAAAAATAAAAACAAACAAACAAAAACAAAATAAATAAACAAGCAAAACTATAGGCACCTAAGTAATGCTGAGAATGGAAGAAATCGTCTCTCCAGGAGAAGAACCCCAATGTGTTATGTTATCTAATACCAAGTGGCCAGCCTTGAATGCAGATGTGTGTGTGTGTGTGTGTGTGTGTGTGTGTGTGTGTGTGTGTGTGTGTGTAACATTACACAGGCAAAGCAGATTGAATATATGTGTTTGGGGTGGGGGGAGGCCAGAAATTTGAAAGAGAGTAGGGGTAGCAATAACATATAAGGGTTTGAGAGGAAGAAACAGAAGCAAGAAATGAAGAAACATGCATAATATCAAAATTTTTTAAATTATTAAACACACACACACAATCTAGGGAGTTACAGCCAGCCAGGGTAAGACTTGCAAACTATAAAGGCCTGCAGGGCGTGCAAGGGAAGGAGTGATGCCAAGCCAGGGATCTGGTTGCAGCAGAAGAAAAAATCTGGTTTAGATGTAAACAGAGGTGGTAGTGACCGGCTGGCTGCAGTTTTCACTGTGTCCCTGCAGCTTCTTCAGGGCCTGTCTCTCCTCCCTGAGCGGCGTGCTTCAGGCTTCCCCACTGCTCTTGTAGCTCCTGAGAACATGCAACACCTCTCATATAGATGCTCTCTATTGCTGGGAAACAGTGACAAAATGTATCGTCTACCAAATTATCATCAGAAGCAAATACTAACGAACTCCATCTAAATGTGCAGGAACCAAAAGCCGGGGGTGGAGGGTGGGAGGTGGAAGAGATCCCCAGAAGCACAACCTGTGACTCAGGAGGAACCAGGGGTCCCACTCTCTACTGGACCCTCTTCTAAGGAGGACTACTGCCCACCCCACCCCCGCCCCGACCTCCAGAACGCCACACACACAGAGGGCACTCACACCGTTTTCTATGACAGCATGAACTCGCACTTGAAACCACTCACCCTGGCGTTCAGTCCTTTATCACTGTTCCAACTTTTTGACATTAGCAACTTCCTGAGCAACTAACTGGTGATGACTGACTGTGAACACTGCAGACCAGGACAAGTGCCCAGCCAGAGAAAGTGTTCTTTCTTTTTTTCTACCCAAACTGGGGTGCCTGAACTGCAGACCTTCTTAGAAATATGAGTTCCTGGGCCCACTCCAGCCCTACAGAACCAGGGGACTGTGTTGCCATCTGTTTCTGCAAGCCCTCGATGTCATTTGCTTAAACATTTAAATCTGAGGCCCACTGAATGACAACTCAGTCTCCATGACATCAGTGACACACTGATCCACCTGGGTCATATGCTGATTCTCTGAATTGAACCAGCTCCTATCAGAGACAACCACCAACCTTTGGAGACTACTGATTTAGAAAAGCCGCCCAGCACTCGGAAGGCAGAGGCAGGCAGATCGCTGTGAGTTTGAGGCCAACCTGGTCTACAGAGGGAGTCCAGGACAGCAAGGATACACAGAGGAACCCTGTCTCGAAAAAAAAACAAAAAAAAAAGAAAAAAGAGAAAAGAAAAGCCACCAAAGTTTATCAAGCTTTTCCTTTCCCCTACCTGAAAACAGTAAAGAAAATGTCATGAGGTTTTGGTCCCATGAAGCTATTGATCTAAATACAAAAGTTGCACAGCCCCAACTTCTATGCACCAGACAAAGACTTCACTTCTGCAAGAGGGTCACTCAGTTCACACCCCGCAGTGAGCGGTAAGGACCTGTGCCTGGGAGGAAATGGCCACCCAGTGCCAAGCTCAGACACGAGCAGGAGGGCTTCAACTCCAGGGAGGCAAGGCCCACCCTGGGTAACCCTGGCCTGCACCAGGCTTCCCGGCATCTCTGAGAAGGGGCATCCATGCCATACATAAAAGTCACCAGATTGTGAGGGCTTTCTGTGCTGCTTGGGCATGAGGTTTCAACAGGAAGCAACATCTAGTCAACAGAGCAGCTTCCAAAGGAGGTGGCCAAACTGCCACTTCTGAGTAAACCTGAATTACCACCAGCAGCATAGCAGACAGAGCCCAAAGAAGAGGAGACCTGCCCACGGCAGTAGGAAGAAACTTTTTTTCCCTAAACATACACACCTGCAGCAACCAGACTAAACAAACAGTTGCCGAGTTTCCACGTTTACTGCATTAAGCAACTCCACAGAGAACAAGACAATTACTTGGGGTACCCTGCAGACTGTCTCGTCCAGGGTCAAGGGTACACAACTCAAATGCCCAGACAAATGGCTATAGCAATTACACACAACAGGGCTTCCAACTCTATCTCAGGCAATGAAATGCAGTTTGGCCCAGGCAGCTCATCTCGGGTAAATTTTGCACACTTCCTGAGTTGCAAAGGTGTGTTGTCAAACAGTTTCTGCTGAGATTGAAACATCCTGTCCTGCAGGTTAACTCCTTAAAGAGGAAAGGGAATGACACAAAACAGATCTAGGAAGTCCCTGAAACTGACCAGATCACTAGGCCCCGCCCTCCTGGAGCAGGCAATAAAAGCTGAGGAGTTCCTCTCTGACAAACCAAGCTGCAGCAATGACTCTGAGATCAGACCAGCTGCTTGGAAGAAACAGAAACCATGGGATCTACTTACAAGACATTTAGACCAACTGAGTCACTCACAAAGGACGCTCTCCAACCTGCTGAGTTGTGCTCCAGATTGCCAGCTTTTGTGAGCTGATTCCCACACTAGGCAGGCCTTGGCGCTGCAGCTCTCTTTGAGTCATTTCTGCTCCTGTAAGTGACCCCTCACCTATATTCCTCTAAGTAACCCCAATAAAACTCAATGGCTCACCAAATTGGACTCTGCCATATCTACACGTCAGTCTGCTATGGGATCCCCTTCTGGAGTTGAGTATGTTGTGTCTCCCCAAAATAAGTTTTGTCACACAGCAGGGTAGTAGCCACGTTTGGCAGATTACCACATGATGACCTGTAGTAACGCAGGTTAAGTGCTCAGCACGCCACTGGGCACAGATTTTAAACACCCCCGCTGCATCACGGAACTGAGCAGACTCCCCTGCCATCTTCCACAGTTTCCAAAAGCTGAAGCTCAGATGCAACCAAAGAGCTGTCAAACTTGCTCATGACACCTGTGTGGAAGGCCCGTGCCCTGGCTCCTCTAGCCCTCCTGTGGTGGATGAGGGCAGAGCATAGGTGTATACAGACCAACCACCTGGCTAGGACAGCCACATGAACGCTGACTGAGGACGGGGAGAGTCTCAATGGCAGAGACTGGCTGAATTTCCCAACAGTGCCTGGTATGCTTGAAGTGGACTGCTGGGCTGAGTGAGTGAGCACTAGGCGAGCATGCGGATCCCAGCTCTGCTGATGACAAGCTGAGGTACAACATGCGATTGCTGCTAATAAAGGCTTTGGCCTTAAAAAAAGCAACAAGCTTTACTTAACAAGAGAAGTGGTGGGCTGGTGTGCTTCAACCCACTCACCCCAGGAAGAGTCTTTGACAAGCCAGTGGGGAAGCTTACTCAGGAGGCTTGGTGGAGGGGAGGGAGGTCCCGGGCTCACTTCTGGACATCCCACAGAAGGCCATGCCCCTGCAGGACACCTGCAGAAATCTGCTGGGCCCAATGTGAAACTAATCATTAGTGTTTCCTTAAATCACAAAGATTCAGGAGTCAAGAAGATTCTCAGAGTAAGAAAATAAAAGGGGTGTGGAGATAAAAAAAAAAGACAGTTAAAAAAACAAAACAAACCCACAAGGTAATGCTTTTATAAACTCGGTTGAGGAGGATGAAAATCACACATATCCCAGGCCTACATATCCCCAATATAATGCTACTTGGAAATTTCACTGGGCTCTCACAACTAAATAAAATATATTTCCTCCGTCTTGAAAGAGATTTTCCAAAGAGGCCAAAATCGACTCACTATGACATGAGCAGCAACCAAAACATCTTCCTCTTTCCCAAGGTCGTTCCTCACCCCAAGAGCAAAACTTCATGCAGATGCCAGAAAGCAGTGAGTTTTAAACACACAACGCAGAGCCAAATGCTGACATGCACTGTCAACACGGAAAGTATATCTTCAAAAGTCCTCCTAAGGCTGAAAGGGGCTCCTGTTATGACAATCCAAAGGACTTGATGAGGGGGCCACAGGTGAGAGAGAGCTATAACTAGGTAGCTATGGAAATGACTGGTTTGGCTTTGGGGGGCAGGTGGGTTTTGTTTTTGTTTTTGTTTTTTAAATGATGTGTTTATCCTTTCCTTAAATATTCACACTCTTCGGTCTCTCATGCTCACTCCTAGCCAGAAAGAGATGTGAGTCTGCGTCTGGCGGGCACAGGGTTTCGCTTCAGTTGCTGTGGTGGTCCAGCACGTGCTCCAGTCATGGTTTCTCCCAGCACGTGTCATCTTGTACAACCAAGGCAATGCCTTCCCAGTCTAGCATCAGCGAAGACACAGCTATCCAAATGTGGGGTGCATGTGTATGTCATGCCGTGTCTGCAGGTATCCACATTTGCGTGGGCCAAAAGAGGGTCTCAGATTCCCTTGGAGCTGGAGTTACAGGCACCCACCTGAAGGATGTTGGGAACTGAACTTGGATCCTATGGAAGAACTGCAATGTTCTTAAGCACAGATCCATCGCCCCAGCCCCTCCAAATGTTACCAATCAGTGGGATACCACAAGACCCTCCTTACAGCCCACTGCCATCACTTAGTTAACTTCTAGAATTTGACAGTAAGGTCCTATAGCTAAAGACACCACATACATACATACATACATGCATCACAGGACATGAAATCAAGCTGGTATTGGCCTCAGGGTTTCTTCCCCACTGGTTACCTTCCACAGTGACGGAAGGCTCTATTTATGCTACCAAGAATTAAAAGTATTAGACAGTTTAACCCAGCTGTGAATCCCACAAGCTACAACCATGACAGCCTGGCAAGATATATCCACAGGCATATGGCAATATGTGCATTAGTGGCACAAATGTTATGGGAGTAGCCAACTACTCTCTGGTACCATTAACTAAGCCAAAAACTCATGAGTAAGCCATAGGCCCCTGGGGTGAACCTAATATTATTATCCTGTTAAGTGGACATAGTAATAAACTGCCCCCTATATTAATCATTATACCCATAATTACTGCACTGCTCAATCCTCATCAGAGAAGTTTATTCCTGCAATAGAGATTAATAGAGACCTGCAACTGGACAATATACAGAGAATAAGAAACCAGGGCACGACCAGCTCTAAAGGGAACATCTGTATAACACTCCCACCCTCTCTCATCAAGGCTCAGGAGTCATCACAGGAGTAGGGTCAGAAAGACTACAGTGGATATCTGCAGTGAAAACAAGTTTTTGCTGTGCACATGAACAATTGGCACCTGGGACGACACCTGCCAAAATCCAAGCATGGATGGGGGGAGGGGGGTTCATGATGTCCCACCCCTAGCTGAGGAGCTACTGGCAAGATGACTGCTTCAAAGAGGAAGAGTCAGTTTTCTTCAAGGATGTGGAGCCCAAAAAGAGTTTCCCATGCTCCTGTAACAGCCCTACATCCATGCAGACAGCACTAAAAGGACGCGGTGTTTTTAAAAAGAGAGGGAAAAAGCACATGAAGTCGGGAGGTGAAGTTGATCACTGCATGCACGTATGAAGTTCTCAATAAAAATAAAAATGTTCTCTTCCTACCCAAGAACATCATGCTACCACAACTTAGCAACCCTCTCCCCATGCCAGACATCAATGGAGCAGATGTTAAGACCTGACCACATCTTAACATTGACATGGAAACATCATTCTGTTATAATAAGTGAATTGGGATTTTAATTAGAAGAGACAGGGTGAGGTCCTGAAAGAGTGATGCTTTGGGAAGATAGGGGGCTTAAGTGGCCCCTTAGTTCAGAGATGCCTTTGAACAACTTCCCTGAAATGTTCCCAGACCTCCACCTCCTCCCTTATAAGATGGGGCCATTGAGAATACCAAAAAGTCTGGTCTCAAGTTCTCCACAAATAAGCAGTGTGCCACTGTAGATAACATCCCCCAGAACGGAGGCAGATATGACAGCTTCCCCAGTCTCGCTGAATTTACTACAGTCCTGGCATACACAGGCATTCCTAGTCCTAACAAAAACAATAGCATTATCAAAGTCTCCAGCAGGATCCATCCGTTAATTTACGTTCTATTGAGAATGACAAAGGTTACAATCAAAAAGGGGTATTATTAAGGTGAGTATCAAGAAGGGATAATTGTGGAAGAACAATAAGAAAGGAAGGGAGAAAGGAAGGAAGGAAGGAAGGAAGGACAGACACCTTCTTACTACAAGTATAAGACCCCAAAGTGCAGAATGGAAAACAAGTCACTGTGCTGGAGGTCCTCCCCTCCTCAGAAACAAGGAGCTCAGGCAGGTGCATTCCATTCCTGGCACCAGCTTTCAAAGGGTTTCATCAGACTCCTGTGTCCACAGCCAGAGAGCTGAGCAGAGTCATCTGAGAGAAACACGAGCACCTTTCACCCAGACACTACTCTCAGAGGAACCCATCAGCTACATCTCCTCACCATCAACTGGGGCAAAGGGGCATAAGGGGGGGGGGGGACAAGTGCCCTCAACACCACAAGATTCCACACAAGAAGTCATGGCTCTTAAGAGGCCTGGAAGCATCTGAAGTGGCCACAGGCAACCATGAACACTCAGGAGGTCACGGGTGCACTGAGAGCCTGTCCCTCCAGAAGGATGGAGCTTGCTTGGACCCTCCCCTGGAATTACAATATAATCCCATGGATAGTTAAGTCAGTCTCCCAGCCTGCCTGGGACATGGTTCAAGTCCAGGAGGCTGCCAAATGCCAAGCGGATCAGCAACAGAGCCTCCACCTTCTCCACCCAAGCAGCCAAGTTTAAACCCAAACACTTCGGGGTTAGAAGTTCAGACGCACAGGAGCCAAGCTTTGGGGGGGGGGGGGGGGACCGAGGCCTTCTCACACAGGTAGAGGAGCCCGAGGCAGTACCTGCACCTGTTTTTAAATACACTCCCGTTGGACTTGGAAGGTTCCCATGGTCGTCAGGAGAGAGGATTCGCCAGCCTTTGGCAGGCACAGTATTATACTAGAACAAGCCACCTGCAGGCCTTTTACTGTCACTGGCCAACAGCAACTCAAGAGGGCAGGCTGCTAATCCACTGGATGGACTATGACACCACATCACCCACTTAGATGCCACCTGCTCCTTCAGGTAAGTGGTGGTAGGCCCAGAGAAACAAAACAAGGAAGCGGCTCAGGAGCCTAGTAGGGGAGAAACGGGAAACACCAGTGGTCCAAACACAAGGCAGAGCATAGCGGCCAGCTCCTATCTCCCCTGCAGGGATATGGCCCTGCCTGACACTGGGGTCAGGACAGTGTTCTGTGGACACACAGGCTTACAGAAAGCAGGAGCATCCACTTTTCCTCCTCCTCCTCCTGGGTGGCTTCCAAGTGGCAAGTGTACTAAAGTGCCCCCTTTAAAAGCAAGAGCGTGTTCGGAAGTGCCCTGCCTCCCTAGAAGGGTTATAATTTGACCCAGGACTTGAGTACAAAATGCCCAGCATTTGCACAAGGACAGGCAGCACTGGACTTGATGCAGCCTGGGTCCCTGTGGCTCCCTACATGCACCAAGTCCCAATGCCTCCCCTGTATTCGGGAACTGGGAAAAAGGACAGCCATGAAGCAACTGGCCGGTACAGCACCGCCAGCAGCAGCGCTTCTCAAAACACATCTTCAACGTCCATGCAAGACAGACGCTCAGGCCCGGCCTGATAACCTGTCACGGATCGAGTGGCGCCATCCCAGGCAGCTGCCCCCAGGCGTCGGCTGGGCCCGGACGGGACGTGCGGGCGGCCCAGGACGCAGCGGCACCGTGCCACTTTCTCACAGGAGAGGCTCCATTGTCCATTATCAAACGAACGCGGACGATCCATCTTCCCTTGCAGGCTGGCTACACCGCCGGCCTTGCAGGGCAAGAGGCACCGCAGTGCTCTCTCGGCCGGGCAGCCGCGTGAGTACACACGCACGCACACACACGCGCACACACCCCGCCGCGCCAGGGGCGCCCGCTCCCCGGCGCTTTCCAGAAGCCCCAGGCGGCCTGGCCCTCACCTTCGATGGCGATGACGTGCTCCCGGATCTGGTTCTGCAGCACCGGCTCCTCCACGCGCTCGAGCAGCTCGTAGATGGAGTAGATGTTGGGATGGACCGACTCAAAGCGCTGGATCTCGGCCCGGATGGCAGCCGAGTTGGCCAGCTGCTGCTGGTAGTTCATGGTGCAGGCACGGCGCCCAAAGCCGCGCGCCCCCCGTCGCCGCCGCCCCGCGCCCCGGAGCCCGCGGGCTACCGAGACCCGGGGCGCCGCAGCCCCCGGGGAGCACGGAGCCGAGGAAGAGCAAAAAGAAAGCCGCGGGTGAAGCAATAGAAGAGCTCAGTTCATGTCAGGGACGAGCGTCCCGGGTCAGCGGGCCGTCCGGGAAAACCGCGGCGCCATGGAGCGCGGCCGGCCGCGGAGGAGGCTCGCTCGGGTGCCTTCCCGCGCCGCAGCCGCCTGCACCCCTACGCGCCGGCCGGCCAAGCAGCCATTAAAGCGCAGGCAGCGCTGCGCTGCGAGCGCCGGGGCCGAGGCCCCCGGGCAGTGGCCGCTCTGCTCCGGGGCGCACGGCTGCGGCTGGGTCCGCGCGCTTGTGAGTCCCGCGCTGACGCGCGCGCCGGGGCCCTCAGCTGCCCTGCGCCGTCCGCCGAGCCGGGACCGAGCTGTGGGCGCCTTGCCAGCTGCGGAGACCGCTCCGAGCGCCGCCCGCCGCTGCCCGGCCAGCCCCCTCCCTGGCACGCAGGGCCCTGGCCCACGTCGGCCCCGCCCCCGCCCGCGCTCGCCGCCCTCCAGCCGCCGCTGCGTCCTCCGCGGCGCTTCCCAGCGCGCCGGATCCCGGGGAATTGCGCCAGACCCCGCCCCGCGCTGCCTCTGGGCTTGCTGGGACTTGTAGTCCTTGGCGCTGGCCGGCCCGCGCGCGTGGGGTGCGCTCTGCGCCCGCGTCGCAGCGCGCTGGGCGGTCCCCCGCGGGGCTCCTGGACGCTACTCCAGCGGGCGGATCTGCGAGCTATCCTTCGCCGCCCTGGGCCCTCTTAGTTGTCCCCACTGCCCTATGCCAGCCCCCGCGCCTCGGTACTAGAAAGGTGGCGCGGGATCCTGCCCGCCCCGCGCTTTTGTTTGTTTGCCAGCAGAGCGCTAGAGGAACCTCTGCGACGCTTGGAGTCCCCTCCCCCCGTCTAACAACTTTCTGCCTCCTTTTCTGAATCCAGCAAGAGAGTTACTTCCCTTCCCCTGGGATACTCAAGGTCCATGTTTCATCAATAAACTGAACTTGAAGCTGGCATGGGAGGCGGGACGGGATTCCACGGAGGCTTCTAGGCAGTCTTTTCCATGAAAATGCACAACTGAGTTTTGTAGGCTCCAAACTGCAGCCGCTTGGTCTATCCCGGCCCCTTGCAGGTTCACCCGACACTATCCCCACTTTAGCTCAGTCCAGGAGTACGTGAAGCCAACCGGACCTCACCGCAGCTGAAGAGATCATCCCAAAGGACTCCAAGCGACTAAAGTTATTGTAGATTTCCAAGATCCAGGGCGAGTCCGAGTCCCTGAAAGTCCTGGGTCTGTACACTGTGGCAGAGTCCCTGTCTCGCCATCCAGAGGTGTATTACAAATAGTCCCACATTTCTGAATCAAGTATCCTATGCCTTAACTGGTTCTACTGTAAGCAATTCATCCTCACCCCACTTTGAAAGGCCAAGTCTGTGGGAAATAGTTTCAGGCCTCGCCTGCTCCATATCTGGCTTCTCAACATCCTTTAGGGTTCCTTTTTACTTCCCTACACTTTAAATATGGATGGCCATGGGACTTCTCCTTGGACCTGTTTTGTGTCTCTTACGGTTTTAAATATCATATAGAGGTTGAAGGCACTAAATTTTCTATCCCAAATGCATCCACCTGTCCCTTCTTTTCTCATCCAACAGCCAACTGTTGCATTGAATATAGCTTATTGCATGCTGGACATCCTGTGGTCTCAGCACTCAAGAGACCGAAACAGGAGGATTGCTGTCAATTCTAGGCCAGCCTGGATTCAAGGTGAGACCCTGCTTTTAAAAAACATAAAATAAAAATTGGACATCTTCCCTCATGCCCATCAACTTGCTCCCATCACAGTCCAAGGCAGTACAGATCTCTGTTCACCCATCTGAAAATGCAGTGTGGTCCTTTCGCATCCTCTTATATCCCAGGATGTCAGTTCTGCCTTTGGATGATCCAGAATCGTCTCACTTACCATCACCCTGCTAAGGCTTGACTCTCCAGCCTCAGAATTACTGATCCAGAACTAACCTAAGGATCCGCCTCCTTCCTGTGTCCTCACTGACAATTCTCAAGAAAGGAGTTCTGGTGAGCATCCAAGCCTAAGCCGTGGCTCTCCTCTGCTCAAAGCCCTCCATCCAATGCCTCACCCCCATCCTCTCTGGTTCCCAGAGCCCTCCTGGCTTGCATGATCACCAAGAGATGGGCAGTCTCGATTTCCTAAACTTGTTGTTTTCGTTTTGAGCTTCACTTAGCCCTGGCTAGCTTCAAACTTGCTTTATAGCCAAGGTTGACCTTGACTTTCTGATCCTCTTTCCTCCGTAGACATGTACCACCAACACCGGGTTTATGCTGTGCTGGGGACCACGCCCAGGGCCTCCTCTGTTCTGGATAAGCATTCTACACCAGGGCTACGTCTCCTGTGTGCTTTCCCGTCCTAAGTTTGTACATTGGCCTATCACGATCCCTATTAGAAGACACAAGGCTTCTTTGTTTGTAGCAACAGCAGCGGACAGAGCAGTGGTGGTTTTGTGTACCCATAAACTGAATTCCAAGCCACACAGGGTGGCATCAGGAGCCAGGTGGTACTGGGTGGCTCCATATGAGCAGAACCCTGGGCATAGGAGTCCATATCCTTCAGAGAAGAGTCCTGGACACAGATGGCCCATATTAGAAGAGGAGCTCTAGGCTTTATGGCAAAGCTCCATGGACCACATAACTCAAACAGAAGTCCAAGATCAAGGTGTCAATGAGGTAGGTTCCCTTCCTCAACTTGGTGATGAACGTTTTCTGCCTGTGTCCTCACCCTGTGCCCTCTGTGTCTGCACTGTATGGCATCAGTCCTGTTGAATTGGGTCCAGCCCTATTGACCTGATCTTTAGTTAATTGCCTCTTTAAAGAAGCTGTCTATCAATATGTCCCATTCTGAGGTCGTGGAGATTAGAGCTTCAACATATGCATCAGGTGGGGGGGGCACAGTTCAGCCATGAGAGTACCCCTCTCCCTAGACCACCTCTACTTCCACCCCATCCTACCCTCCAGGCACACTGACCTCCTTTGCTGTCCTCTGAGAACACCAGGTGTCACCAGTCAAAACCTACCCAGCTACATCACTCTCTGCATGCACTCACTCTAAAGCGTCCCTCTCTGGAGACCTCCCCTGACACCTGTGGAAAGTGGTAACCCTGTTCACCAACACTAGTGTCTCACCTCCTTGTGGGTAAAGAGAATGCTCGTTTCTAGGGACGTAGCTATCGGTCCCGGAAGCTGTCTTATAAATCCTAGACAGGCCAGAGCTCTGTCAATCTGCTTATGACTTCTGACCTTTGGGACTATGGGATGGATCATCAGCTTATGCTATTCAACATCGAATCTGCGCTAGTGCTTCACGGCAGTGAAGGACGCCAATACGCTTGCTTAATTTTGTTCTTACCACTTATCCTATCTCACGCACTACTCTACTTGCTTGGACGTAAGGTCCCTGAGCGCTCCTATTCCATCTGTTTTATCCTCCATCCCATCCTCGGTGCCTAGAATAGTGTCCGATAGAGAGCAGATGTCCAAGAATGGTTTCCCCATTAAACTTCAATGTCATGAAAACTAGGACCCTGTGTCTCTTGAGCATTCTGCAGTGTCTAATGTAAAGGGCTGCCACCAGGGCCCACTCAGCATGCCCAGCACATAGTAGGTGCTGGATAAAGACTAGTCCAGTTAAAGTGAAAGCTCTCTTATGAACTACTACCCCAGCAGTGTCCATTAGCTTCTTCCTACCGATCCCTCTCCTGTAAATACAACCCAACACTCCGATTAGTATCCTTCATGTGTTGTTCCTTCTAGACATTTAAACTTGAGAGGGACTTTCACCCTCGTGAGATGTATCGACTCTCAGAGGAGTCACCAGAAGTATCCAAAGTTGGGGCTAGAGAGATGGCTTGGTAATTAAGAACACATACTGTGCCAGGCACAGTGACGCACACCTGTAATCCCAGCACTTAGGGAGGCAGAGGCAGGTGGATCTCTGTGAGTTTGAGGCCAACCTGGTCTACAAAGCAAGGCCAGGACAGCCAAGGCCACACAGAGAAACCCTGTCTCTAAAAGAGAACAAAACAGCAACAACACATTGCTTCTGCAGAAGACCCAAGTTCAGTTCCCAGCATCCATATTAGGCAACTTGCAGCCATCTGTAACTCTAGCTCTAGGGCACCTGACACCGTCTTCTGACCTCCATGGGCTCCTATAACCATCAACTCACCATTTTAAAATAATAAAAATAAATCTGGAACTTTAAAAAAGCAAGGAAGGAAAGAAGGGATTGTTTTGGGTTACAGCCCAAGGGTACCATCCACCATAGAAGGGGTGGCATGGGTACAGAAGTATGAGCCAGCTGGTCACACTGAGTCCACAGGAAGAACAGGACTGGTACCCAGACTGGATTTCTCCTCTTTATTCAATATGGGACCCCAGCCCATTGAATGGTGTTACCTATATCCAATCCAGAACCCAATCCAGAAAACTCCCTCACACAAAAAGCCCCAGAGGTTTGTCTCCTGAGTGATTCCAGGCCCTACCCAGTTGACATACCTATGTTGTCCAAAGCTCAGCCACGTGACTTGTGGCATCTATAAGAACAGCTTCATCCATTTAAACTTCAAAGTGTCCCCTTGAGCACAGCTCCATAGCTCTTCCTCCTAAACCTTCTGTGAGGAGCGTTTTGAGAAACGCGGATAGCATCTTGTGTCTGGCGACCTTAGCACGCTTTATCTGCTGCCCTGCACTTGACCTGGTTTTCTTTCCACACTCAGCTGAAGAGCGCTGAGACTCCCGTTTGACCGGTGTGTGGCAGTCATGTGAGGTTGGCACGCAACACAGGCCAGAGGTCTTGAGGCCCAGTAATGGGAAGTGTCTTACAAAGGTTCCTGGTGGCCCTGGGGAGAGGTCACAAGAGGAGAGGCAGGAGGAAGCGGAGTGTGGAGAGCACAGCAGATCGTTTCTTCCCAGGAGTTTGCCACTGCGTGATGAACCGACCGTGCACAGGAGAGCAGAGCACTCTATGTGCCTGTTTGGTAGTTGACCCAAGACTGTGGGCTTGGTCCCAGATGCCACATAACTAATACCCACAGATCTTGGCAGCACCACATTGAACATTTGATTTGCTCAGACTCCCTTCTGGATCAGCTGTGGTAGTTAGTCTAGCCTCAGTTCCACAAAGCAGTCCTCAGAGCTAAGGGGGCTCTGGAGCCTGTGTTTTCTTAACTAGAAAAGACGACCACATCAATGACAATATTCAGCTATCACAGCAGAAAGAGTGACAGTCGTCATCCCAAAGTCTACATTGGCAACTGACTGAGGCGGGATGTGAATTTGTAACTGTTTCCCTCCACACTTTGATGGGGAGGAAGATCACAGAGAGCTGGCCACCACGTTTTCTCGGCATATCACACCCTCAGCCAGAGCGCACAGTAGGAGCTTTGATGTGAGACATGTGAGCTTGGAAACGTTCGTGTTCAGAGCCTTGCGGTCTCTTCCTCTCTCGGTCTGCTTCTACCTCCTTCAGCTCGCTCTTATTCACTCCCCAGATTGCCCTTAGCCACCATGATGTGAAGAGGCCCAGATTGCCAGAGAAAGCTTGGGTGAATGTGAGCCTTTCTAGGCAGTTCTGGCTGCTCAGCTTCAAGTCTTTCCTTTGGTAGCCACATGCCATGGGGACAAGCCATGCCATCTCTGTCCTCCTGTGAAGCCCTGACCACTGGAACTCAGGAATAATAAGTGTGACCAGAGACTACGGAGGCTTTAAGACACTGTAGATGCTGCAATAATCTGACCTAGGGTTGTTTTGATTTTGGTTTTTTGTTTTGTTTGTTTGTTCATTTGTTTTGTCTTAATTGTTGTTGAGATGAGTTTCTAAAGCTAGCCCAGGCTAACGCCAAACTCTGAATCCTCCTGTCTTCACCCACCCACTACTGGGATTATGTGTGAGCATCACTGTACACAGGTAATCTGTTATAAATTTAGACACACTTGCAGAGTACCCGGAACGCTGTCAGATGCAGAACTGTGGTATGCGTGTGACTGTACTCGCAAATGTGTGTCGTCTCTATATCCACCATGTATCAATCTTTGCGTCCCTGGGGGTGCCTACTTCCTCCTGCTCTACTTGTCACCTCCAGGTAGCCCTTGTTTGGGGGTCATGGCTCTCACGGAACCTCATTACCAGCTTTCTCTTATTCCCCAGACTCAGCGACATAAACACAAGGGCATGTATGTAGGTCAGAGGTATGACACAAGCTCTCAAGTGAAAACCAGCATGTCTAAGGGGCCGCCTGCCCTTTTGAGATCTCAGCTTTTTGAAGCTGTGGAGTACCTTGGCTTGTGGCCTTCCTCCCTCTATTTCAAAGCCAGAGAAGGGGAGAGAAGCCTTCCTTACTCTGTCACTCTGGCCCCTTCCTTTTCCTCCATTTCCCACTTCTCCGGAGACCCTTGGGATTTTTTTTACTGAGCCCAGGAGGATTATTCAGGCTCACCTCTCCGCTTCAAGGACATCAGAATTAGCACTTTTAAGCCCACCTGCCACTTAGATTCTCCTTCACCACCTAAGGCAACACAAGCCTAGACTCCAGCAGTGCTGGGCTAGGACATCTGTGGAGAATGGGCCCACTATTCTGTCCATGACACATTAATAAATTCGCCACTGTCTGTCTGTTACAGATCTTGGATTTATCAGTCATAGCTGGAGTTGCACTAGGAACCAAGACAGGACACAACCAGAAGTATATTCTGAAGAAACAGCTGCCAGATTAGAGTTTGAGCCAGCTATGATAGCCTCTGTGGGGTGTCTCCAGCTTTGTGTGGCCTGATGGGTTCGCCACCAGTAACTTGTTCAGAGTCCCACTCTAGGCCCTTGTGTCCCATCCAAAACTAACAGGAAACGATGCACTGGTAGGCACAATTTGTTGTTGATGGTTCTGTATCACTATTTTCTTTTCTTTATTATTGTTGTATGTGTGCCTGGTGTGGGGTGAGGCGCGATGCAAACATGCCACCGCTGGGGTGGAGAGGTCAGAGGACAACTTTGTACACTTTACAGTCTCTATTCTTTCTGCTCTATGTGGGTACCAGGCACTGAGCTCAGGCCTCCAGACCTGTCTTTTCTTTTTTGAGACAAGGTCTCATGTGGCCTTGGCTGGCCTTGAATTCATTGCATAGAAGAGGATGACCTTGAACTTCTGATCCTCCTGCTCCAAACTCCGAGTGCTGTGATTACGGACATGCACCACGACTCCTAACTTTTATTATGTCTTACCTCATTTGCACTGATATTTTTAAGGACACGAAGACTGCCTTCCTGCTATGTAAACAAATAGGCGGGAGTACTGTTTAGCTTGAGGTCACTTTTTAAAAGACCTTCACGTTAGTTGTTTATCCGTAAGATTAATTTAGTGGGATACTAATTACTGAACAGCCCCTAATCCAAAACTCCCAGCGTGGAAATTCTCCAAAATCTAAAGCTCTGTGAGCACCACCACGATGTCAAAAAGGAAAAATTCTACACCACAAAACTTGGTTTCATGCACAAAACCATTAAAAAATATTTCAGTGCTGGTGGGTAGAAGTGTTCATAGGCAGACATGACACCTAAGGATCAAATCCCTGAGCCCACGTGATGGTGGGAAAGATATGACTTCACACCAAAGTCATGGTGTGCTTGTCCTTGAATGAGACACACACATACACACACACACACACACACACACACACACACACTCGAGCGTGCACGTACTCACTGCTAAATATAAATATATAACACATTTTAAATGATACAATCTACAAATACTCTGTAAAAATTACCTTAATGCTTTATGAGGTCGTGAAACACTGTCTTCCAGGTACAACTCTGATCACCCACAAGAAACTTTTACAAGGTCCTGTTGCCATCATAGAAGGAAGGAGTGGAAAGGGTCGTTAGATCCTCACTTCCAATCCCAGTGCCTCTCTCCCTTCTGCACCCCTGCCTCAGCAGCATGTAATCCTGCCCCAGTGGTCTTAGGAGGTGCTGGAGTTTACATAGGGTGTCTGAAGGGGGCTTCACCCATGAAGCTTCCTGTGGGTCATCACCCACGCAGGGAGGGATGAGATGGAACTTGTGAGGGTTGTAGCTGGTTGGGGTCACTCACACTCGTGTAAGGTCTGGACCGATAATCCTTTTAACTAACCCCCTAAGCTAACCAATTCACCATGATGGGCTTCTGTCAATCACTGATGCTCTGTCTAGGATGAAAGGACACACTTTTCATGTCTGGCCAAGAAAAGGTAATGCAACAGAAAGGTATGTGAAGCACGGGTGGGTTTTACACTTACCTGTGGGTCCATCCTCCAGATTTCTCGTTACACAAAAACTTTTGGGAAAACTTCGAACACACCTGGGTTGCAAGCATTTTGGGTGAAAAGTATTTAATCTGCATGGCTTTATCAAGATTTTCAAATCTCATTGCAACTGCAGATGACCCTCAGTTGAAATCCAAGTCTTGGTCTTCCAAACAACAGTGAAATGAAGGTGGATTTCTGAAGGACCCTTAGCTTTGGGGTGACAGGAGTCAGGAGCGGTGGGTGTCGAGTGATGACAGAACACTGGATGCTGTTTGGCTTCGGAATCCCTCAGTCCTGGCCCTATGCTCACGGCCTTCTCATAGCTGACCTTCACCCTCAGGACCCAGCTCCTACCTCTTCCTTCCCTTCCCTCTCTTCCCCTGAGGGAAGTCACTCCTTCCCAGCCCATTCAGGTTATCAGGAAGGAATTTGACCCAAGCTCTGGTGTGTTTGATGAAGGGTGGAGGGGTAGATTAGAGAATCCTAGTCAGAGATGGCCAGATGAGTTCTTTGAGAGGCTGGAAAATCATCTATGTCAATGATGAGGGAGAGGGGCCAGATGGGAAAGGACCAGATAGGATGGGGGCTGGGTGGTCAGAGCATCTCTGGGCATAGGGACAACTTTGTCTCGGGGTACCAAGTGCTCTCTGAGAGACTGGTGTTGAAGACAGGGAAGCTTGAAGGCATCTTGTTTCTCAAGAGATGTCAGAAGTGGCTCCCCCTGAGCTGAAGTCCGGGTACCAGCAACACAGCCCTCCTCTCCAGGTGGTTCTAGGGAGCAACTATTTCCTTGGCTTCCAGTTCTGGAGACAACTACAGTCCTTGGCACTTGACCTGCCCACTATCCTCAGAGTATCATAGCATCTTCAGGAGTCTCTCTGCATCCCTTGCTTCCTTAAAAGAAGCCAGGTGAGTTACAGGGAAGGACCTCAGGAGGCTGCAGATAATATCCCCATCTCAAGACCTTTAATTTGGGCTGGAAGATGTACCTCAGTTGGTAAAGTGCTTACCTACTATGCATAATGGATTTGATCACCAGCACTTCATGAAACAGATATATGGTGCACACATGTACTTAGCATTCAGAAAGTAGAGGCAGGAGGATCAGGAGTTCAAGATCATCTTCAGCCATGTAGTGAGTTGAAGGCTAGCCTGGGCTACATGAGAATCTGTTTTAAAAAGAAGGAGGAGGAGGAGGGACAGGAGAAGAAGGAAGGAAGGAAGGAAGGAAGGAATTAAGACAATTTTTTGGGTAAGATTTATTTTCACTTTTTAAATGTGTGTGTGTGTGTGTGTGTGTGTGTGTGTGTGTGTGTGTGTGTATGTGTGTGTGTATAGTGTATGAGTGTAGGCATGAATGCAAATGTTGGGACAACTTCAGGTGTTGATCCTCACCTTCTACCTCCTTTGAAACAGGGTCTCTCGCCCTCACCAGTCTAGCTGTCCCAAGAGCTCCCAGAGAGTCCTCTGCCTTTATCTCCCATATAAGATAAGCACCACTTCATCTGCCTCTCACAAGTTCTTAGGACCTGAACTCTGATCCTCAACACTTGCCTGGCAAGCGCTTTATCCATCTCCCCAGCCCACCCTCTTAACTGTTCTGTTCAGTCCAGCTAATGACACACCCGTAGTCCCCCATCCACCCCCAAACCTTCCACTTGACAAAACCAAAATTCCATGTGCATTCACCACTCCCGTGTTATGACTCGCTGGCTCCTGGCCTTCACAACTCTGCTTTCTGTCACTTCATGCGAGTGCATGCAGAGTCACACAGCATTGGGCCTTCTGTGACCGCCGTTCTCCACTTATCACAATGTCCCCTGGGGCTCCTCTGTGTTGCAGCATGGTGCAGAACACCTTTGGGAGGCTGACTGATATTGCACTGTATGCAAATGCCATGTTGATATAATTCTTGTCCGTCCCAGGCATGTGCTTTTTTGGCTCTGGTGATACTGTTATTATGAATACAGATATACAAACATCTCTTTCAGGCCCGGCTCTCTCTCTCTCTCTCTCTCTCTCTCTCTCTCTCTCTCTCTCTCTCTCTATATATATATATATATATATATATATATATATATATATATATATATATATATATATATATCATTGCTGAGTAAGTCCATAAGGCCAAGGTCACAGTTGCAGTGTTTTGTACCATAAAGGAGCTAGCTAAAGAAAGCCATGGTGAGGGTGCTATGAGAAAGACCTTAGCATTTATTTATTTATTTATTTATTTATTTATTCTTTTCTTTTCTTGATGTATAGAACAGTCAGGCCTCAACATCATGTAGCTCTCCCTCCACTTCTTCCTCTAGACTGCTGAGATAAAAGGTGGATGACACCACGCCCAGACTCTCAGCATCCTTTAAAAACAGCAGTGAGAACACTGTGGCCACACAGGTTCAGTGATGCATCACTCTCCCACAGATCCTGGGAAGCAGACCAGGAGCAGGCCTGAGCCTGGGAAGCTACCAAGCACTGAGCCAGCATGCATGGAAATTAACTGCCTGTGGTTCTGGGTGGCAGAGGTGGGCCTGTGATTACGAAGAGGAATGGACCACAAAGACATGACAGCACAGTGTCAGAGCTCACTCTTTGGTTGGGTAAGAACATAGGTACACAAGGTCTGTTTTCCCACAAAGTTTTCCTGAATCAGCTGCTGTCTTTTCCAAGTGAGGGTGCGAGGCAAAGACACACCGTTTTCTTCAAGCCACCTCCTCAGTCTGTCCTCTGCATGTGTCATAAAGACACTGGTCCCTGTTGCAGTCAGCTTCCCGAGATACAGACCTCCACTTCTAATTTACACACTCACACTCAGTGGTGTTTTTGGTGGATGTCATAGCCACACACACGAATGGAGTTGTGGAAATTCATTTCTCTGTACGTCAAGTGTAAAATGCATGCTAGCTCCCAGCTCCTGAATCTTTCTCCCATAAAAGCGCGAGATTAATTTGCTTACACACATTCTGAGAGCTGATTAAAAAGCTGGTTTTACACACATAGCTTTGGCTGACGAGCAAATTAGACATTGAGAAATCAGATGCAAATGAGTAGTTTACAGACACTCTTGAAATTATATAATCACCTCCCAGATTGTAAGGTTTCTAAGTGTTTATCAGCTTTATTTTTTTTATTGCTTTTGTCATATATATTACATTCATTTATTTATGTGTGTGGATGTGTGTTTGCGTGTGTGTGTGTGTACATGGGGTAATCAGAAGGCAGCTTTGGAGGATTTGCTCTCATCCATCAAGTGGGTTTTGGGAATCAAACTGGGGTCTTCTGAGTTGGCACCAAGCACCTTCACCCTTTGAACCATCTTACTGGCCCTTGCTACAGATTTTTAAAGTATCTTTGGAATTTAGTTTTGGGGTATTTATTTTTTGGGGGGTTTGTTTGTTTGTTTTGTTTTGTTTTAGATCACCTGCCACAAAATGTTGGGAGCTCTTGTGGGGTTTTAGGATTTAATATGTCCGGTGAGTGGTTCATTTCAATGGACCCTCTGAACAGAGAGTATGCAAAACGACAACCAAAAAGATCTCTTTTCTAGGCTTCAAATGTTCACTGGAAAATATAAACTCTAAATATAAATTCCTTGTAAATGTTTATGGGATGGCCATTGGCTGTTATGCTAGCTGTCAGTCAACCATCTATGACCTCCAAGGAGATTGCTGGAGGTCCACACATCTCATAGTGGTCCACACATCTCAAAGACAAGGAGAGGAAAGGGTGACTTGCTCTACAGCCAGAGGACGGTGACACAGAACTCCCAGGTGTGAGCCTAGGTGCCTTTTCTCTGAGCACAAGGATGCTCCTGATTTTATAAATGAAAGGGATGGCATCACCAGTCTGATGGCAAGGCCAGTCGGAGAGTGCATTTGACGAATGCGCTGAACTCCTTCCGGGACTAGGTAATGAGTATTTGCATTGCTTTAGCCTTGTCTCCTCCCAAGGCAATGTTTTTTTCACTGAGTTTTATGACCTGCCCAGCTCAACCTTCCAGCTAACAGCAGAGTCCTTTCTTCTGAGGCTGAATGGGCAAGACAGAGGACCCGCCAGCACACGCCCACTGGGACCCTCACCGTAGTATCCAAGGGGGATTCGCTCCAGACTCCCAAGGATAGCAAGACCCACCATTGTTCCCAGTGTGGTGTTTGCATGGAATTGGTTTACACTCTCCCCTATACTGCCAATCATCTCTAGATGACATATGATAACTAACACAATGGGAGTGCTTTATAAATAGCTTTTACGGGCCTCAGCAGAATAAGGACCCATCTGGGCTGCAGAAGACACTGTCTCAGAACAATAGCTGTCACTCTGTGTCATTTAGGGAACAAAGACGAGAAAGGAGTTTGAAGCATTTCACACACCATCACAAGCTAACTACACAGTCCACAGAGACGCCTGGAGAGGGAGGTGACTGCTGGTCCCAAGTGTGTGTGTGTGTGTGTGTGTGTGTGTGTGTGTGTGTTGAACTCACAATATAGAATGCTGACTCTGGTGTTCTGTGGCTCTGTCATCATCTCTGGGTGCCACCCACTTGAGACAGTTCCGTAAAGAGGCAGAGCCAGGGCTAATATGGGCAGGGAGATTGGTGAGGAAGCCTCTCTGTGTTTTTCTTTTTCACTCCCTCCCTCCTTTGCCTCTACTAGCTCCCTGCGCCCTGCAGCTTCCTATCCAGGCCACATCCTTTCTTTCTGTTATCTGTTTAGCAATGCCCAGAGTCCAGCTGACAGGAACTTTCCATTTTCCTTGTAGAGATAGCTCTAATAGCTTTCCAGTTAGCCCATCTTCTGACCATCTCTGGGATACAGGAAGAAGGAATTTACAACGATGGGGGGGGGGGGAGGTACTGGGTAAGTTCAAGGAGTAGAGATATGCCCCTGTAGGTCACCCTGGCCCCACCCCCAACTTCCCATCACCTGTACAAAGAAATCCTTTCCTGGGCTTCTGTTTTTCTCTTCTAAAACATATCATCAAGACCACAAGGCCTATAGGCCATGCTGCTTGGACTTGGATCCATGTACAAGTCACCAGAACCTATGTAAAGTACAGGTTCTGCCACATAGGTCTAGGCTGGGATAGGTTCCGAGATCTTGCACCTTCCAATGCCTGGAGAAGTTGTCTCGCTATCTACGGCTCTCATGCTGAGCAGAAAACTGCAGTGACCCGTTTACTAGGATCTCCATCAGACAGCACGGTATGGGTGCGGGTCTCGGGCTGACAAGCTCAGCTGTCCTTGGGAAAAGACCTTTCTTGTCCTAATGCATGCTACTACATTTCTCTATGGGGCCAGTTTTGATGGTAAAATACCTGCATCACATGCAGGAGGCCCTAAATTCTATCCCAGACACTAAACAAAACCAAAATATTTTAAAGGTTTATTTATTCATTATATATACAGTGTTATGCCTGCCTGCATGCCAGAAGAGGGTATCACATTTCATAAATGGCTGTGAGCCACCACATGGTTGCTGAGAATTGAACTCTGGACCTTTGGAAGAGCAGTTGGTTTTCTTAACCTCAGAGCCATCTCTTCAGCCCCAAAACAAAATATTTTTATCCCAACAAAAAAATGCAAACATCAAAGACAAACAAATACCCCATAACTTTATAAATGCTTTAGACATACCTAGGGAGGTGACTGAGTGATTAAGAGCACTTGCTAATCTTGCAAAAGACCTGGGTTCAGTTCCCAGTACCCACATGGCTATTCACAACTCCAGTTCCAAGGGATCTGATGCCCCTTTCTGGCCTCTATGGACATTGGACATACACACAGTGCACAGACTTATATGCAGGTAAAACACCCATACACAAAATTAAAAATCAGCCTTTAAAAAATTTTCAAGCCACAGTTCTCTTTTCAAGGAAGCTAGCTATATGTATATTTTTTTTAAAAAAAGCATTTTGTTTTGTTTTGAGACAGTTTCTTACATAATCCAGGCCAGCTTTAAATTTGCTATGTGGTGGTTGGACCAATCTTCCCTGCCTTGGAATCCAAATGCTTGGGATGACATGCATGTACTACCACACCCTGGACAAGTCCCTAAAAATTGCTTAGAAATGAACTCATTCCTGTTTCTTTCCCTCAAAAATCACTTTCCTGGGATCCAAAGGTCTTGCCTGTTCCATGACTATACACAGTTTGCCTAACTTTTTAGATGCAAGAACTCATTTTCAGATTGAGAAGGTCAGACGTTTCCAGAAGGGCCTGTGTGGTACCCTAGATGGATGAAGAAACAAGAGGAACACTCACATGGTGGAGAAAGGACCAGAATCCTATGTAAGAAACTCTCAAATCTAACGACAGACAGCACTGCCAGTGCTAGCCCCATGATTTGGATTCTGGCTCAGACACATCTGCCTGACTTGTGGGAACTTTCCCCTTGTCTTGGTTTCACCACTTGCAAAACAGAGCCTCTTAAAAACCCCAATCCTGTGTAATAATATTACAGTATTTCTGGGAATGGGTCCCTCTCACAATGTCATCAGAATGTGAGAAACTTAATTCCCACACATACAATTACATTGATTAATGTTCTTTTACACTTGTTCTCATACTCGAAGAATAGCTAATGGTTTCTGGGAACGCTTCCCTCTGCAGTAGCGGCATGTCTAGGCTAACCTGGGCTTAGCGTAAACACAGAGTCATGAACTAATGGACAGGGAGCCACTGAACACAGGCTCTGTGTGATGTAGTACACTGGTAATCCAGGGCACCGTGGTAAAAGAAATGCAGTCACTTCCTTCTCAGAGCTGTCGGGGTGGACAGAGCGCAAGTGAACACCTCCTCCTCATTAATTAACTAACATCAAGGGTGTCCTCTGAGGACTTGAGGTAAGCCACACTTTACCTTGGCTGTGACATCTACCAGCTTAAGTCTGGGCCACGGTTCCCTCTTCCTGTCTCCTTAGTTCATGTGTTTATTACCCTGCAGTATTTGCACTCTCCTTTGACCTTGACCTTTATAAGCCGAACTCTAGAAACACACTTTGAGGACCAGGAGTTGGTAAAGCCTTGGTAGGGCTTATGTGTTTGTTTGGGGGAAAGTGACTACAGATAAAGAAGAGAGCTGAAAAGCCTGTGGTGGTAAAGCATGGGTCTTCAGTCCTTGAGTGAAGAGATGGAGAGATGAGGTTGGTAACGGGCAGGGAGATCTCAAACTGGGAAGAAAAGCAATGTGACTAATAGGAAAGTTTCATTAAATTTTACTATATGGCACCCTTCACTCTCCATATAAAATCGGTAAAGTCCACATTACATCCGCAGCGTTGGACTTGACTGTGGATTTTTTTTTGGGAGGCGGGGGCCCAAGTGCTGAGTCTATGAAAGAGCAGTTAACATCACTTATAGATTCCACCTCCTACAGCTATGGGTGCAATGACTGAGTCCAAGCTGGGGGATCCTGCCTCACCACCGTTTGCTAGATGAGCCTCTCTGTGACCTCTCAGGAACCCCTGTCCTACAGTGTTGTCCTATCCTGGGCTGTCGAGGGCTACAGAGAACAACATATGGGTGAGGGCCCGGAGACAAGCACACTGTATCTTAACTTGAAGTAAAGGCTCCTTGATGAAAATAGACAGGTGGTTCCTGGTGATGGATGGGGTGAGAGTGAGAAATGCAACGCGAACCAGCTTTATGGAACTGGCTTCTCTGAACTGTGTGCCTCAGCCATTGCGCCATGGGTCCCCTGGATGCTGGGGACATTAGTAGGCCAGGCACACTGCTGTGAGAGACAGCCTCTAAGGCAACCTCCCCCCCCCCCACACACACCTCGCTTTGTTATTCCAGCAAAGTGGCATTTCAGGTTCACCTATGATCCAAATAGATAGGTGAGGGCAGGAACCTGAGTGACAGAAAATTGCTTCATTTCTTATGTACCTCAGCTGAGCTCACAGACTACAAAAAGACTGAGCCGTCTCCTGGGCTCAGTCCGGTCTCCCGAATACTCGTAACTTTCCGCATCTCTGTGAGGGTGCATGGCTTTGTTCCCTCGGCATGCATGCATCACACAGGCTCCTCTGCAGAGCAGGGGCTGGTATAAATCCTCAGGCAGACCTGGCCTCAGATGGCCCTGGCGCTTCCTTAGCAAACAGTCAATAATGCTTAGCTAGATTTTGTCTCTCTCCAGATTTACACGTGGAAGCCCCAGCTGACTCTCAGTGTGACTGTATTTGGATGTAGGGCTTTGGGGAGGCACTTAAGGTCACTAGCAGAGGCACTTGACATGAAGTGGGATCCTAAGTGGCCTTATTTTTTAAAATCTCATTCTTTCTACGGATACACACACCAGAAAAAAAAGGCCCCGTGAAGACAGCAAGAAGGTGGTGTGGGTGGTCTTTATGCCAAGAAGAGTCCTTAACAGAACCCGACCATGTTAGTACCTTCACTTAAGACTTCCATGGACCAGAGAGATCACTCAGTATGTAAAATGCTTCCTTCAATCCAACCACCAGAACCTGAGTTTGAGCCCTAGAACATGTACAAAATTCTGGGGCAGAGGGCCAGAAATAATGGTATATGCCTTTCATCTCAGCACTCCAGGAGCAGATGCAGGAACGTCTCTGTACATTCAAAGTCAACCTGTATTCATACAGAGTTCTGGGCCAGTCTACATAGTGAGACCCATGTCTTAACACACACACACACACACACACACACACACACACACACACACACACACACATACACACACAGGCATGGTAGCACATGCTTGCAATCCTAGTATGCTGGGGAGGTGGAGATAGGTGGTTCTCTGAGGGCTTACTGGTCAACCAGCCTATCCAAATATGCAAGCTCCAGGACAGTGAGAGACCCTGCTGTACAAAACAAACCAAAAACAAGGTGGATGGTTCCTGAGGAAAGATTCCTGAGGTTGACCTCTGAGCTCCACACTTGCATGCACACATGTGATTGTATACACATGTATGCACAAAGACTTCCAGCATGTAAAGTAAATTTCTGTTTTTTAAGACATCCAAGCTACAGTATTTTGTTATACTTAATGGGGCTAAGATAGCTTCCTGGCTTCCTAGCTCCATTCTCCCTGCAACTCGTGGGCACTAAACACAACTATACCCTGTCTGGCAAGTGATGGCAACATGTTGAGAAAGTGTTTATAGCTTTGGCCTTTCAATTACAGTCCTGAGCCTTTTTAGAAAGCCATTGAAATATAGGGAAGAAAATTAGTCTTTCAGATAATCCCATCAGAGGGATGTGTCAATATAGAGCTTTCCTACAACAGGGAACTGTGTCTATGTGGTGAAAATGGAGGAATTCCCTCATTCAGATTGGGCTGTGGGCATGTCTCCGCAAATTGTCTTCATTGTTAATTGATTTAGGGCCCAGCCCACAGTGCTTAACACCATTCCTTGGGTGGGTAGGTAGTCCTGAGCTGTTTAAGAAAGCCAGCTAAGCATAAGCCAGGGAGCAGGCCAGGAAGCAGCTATGGTCTGTGCTATCTGTGTCAGTTCCCGCCCTGATTTTCCTCAACGATGGACTGAGACCTGCAAGTATAGGCTGAAACAAACCTTTCCTCCTTTGCTTCAGGTCCTGTTTATCACAGCAACATAAAAGCAAACTTGAACAGCATTGCTGTGGAAATGTATTGTATGAGCTTTTGGAAGGAAAAAGTGCTACCTTTGGTGAACATTTTAACCAAATATGTGAAAAGTATGTACCCATTTGAAGGGCATAGAAAGAATATGATACTATTTACCCAGGGAGATGGGATATTGAAGACTTTCAACATGTCCACTGCAGCTAAAGGTTCATCAGTGAACACAGCACACCCACCCTGAGGCTTGAATCCTCAGTAGTATCCTCAAGCACATTTCTTTTCCAGAAGTTTCTGGACCCACAAAGACTTCCATCCCTGGTCCCATAGAAGAGAACACCCTCTTGTCACAGGTCCCCATTTCTGTCACAGCATAAACACCTCCTCAGCACCTTTTCCCTGATTCCACACTGGTTAATGAGAAGTCTCCATCAAGCCCACAGCCAAGACCAAGTGTGATTTTCCACAGTATTGTAGCAACCACCCATTCCGCTTGAGGCTTGCTCTTCGTGACAAAATTCCCTGGAACCAGATCCTTCTCTGAGTCAAAGCTGAATCCTCTGCTGAGTATCCGGTGGCTGCAGTGAGCTGATACCTGCCTTGTTGTTTTGACATTAGGACCATCACTCCAGCTTGCAGTGTGTGCTGGGAGTGGCCTCCATCACCCGGGCCAGGATGCCTATGCTACCTTTATACATTTCTCAATTTACACAGCTCTTTCAGGGTTACACTTACTCAGGAGATGACTGTTTTCCTATGTATATGGCACCTTCGTTCATTCTTGAAAACGTTTCATTTTTAATGTACACAAATGAATGCAAATGTTGAAAGGCAAAAAAAAACAAAAAACAAAAACAAAAACAAAAAAAACCCAGAAAGAACAACAACAACAAAAAATCTAAAAGGGGGAAACAAAACAATGCTCCCACACAGAAGCTTTGGCCATTGAAAATAACTGTTAGCCATTCTTATGGGTTTTTTTTACTATCTTATTTGCATATATGAAAATACATATGGATATTCTGAAGGTCTTGAAGACAAAACAAAACCAAGTTAATATTGTCCTGGGCACTGTGTAACTATACATTTTTTTACTTCTTTGGGGGGGCTTTATATGTTCGTTCTCTCTCCCTCTCCCTCTCTCTCTCCCTCCTTCCCTCCCTCCCCCATCTCCCTCCCTTTCCCTCCCTCCCTCTCTCTCTCTCTCTCTCTGTCTCTCCCTCTCCCTCTCCCCCTCCCTCTCTTCTCTCTCATTTGTTTGACAGATCCTTACTCTGTAGCTCAAGTTGTCCTGGAACTCTCAGTCTTCCTCAGCATCAGGGGTGCTGAGGTCAGAGGCACATACCACCACTCTGCTGGCGCACACAGATCTGTAGTGGAAATGCTGTACCTCACTGCATCACTACAAACCGGGTGGTTTTGTTTCATTGTGTTGTGTTGGCAGTACTGGGGAGTGAGCCTAGGACCTCATGCACTCTAGGCAAGCGCTCTAACTCCTGTGTAGTAGCCCCACCCTTAATGTTTTTAGACAGACTCTCGTTATGTAGTCCAGGCTGGTCTATAACTCCTGATCCTCCTACAGAGTGTTGTGGTTACAGGTGTGCATCACCACACCTGGCTTATTGTGTTGTGACAGGTGACATGGTAGGTAACCACTCTGTGAGTGTAATTGCGGGTACCTATATCTGTGTTTGTAGCCCAGATTCTTTTTCTAAACATCTAGTTAATTGATTAATTAATTAATTTTAGCTGTTTTGAAATCAGAGCTCACTCTGTAGCCCAGGCTGATCTCCAACTCAGGGCAATCCTCCTGCCTCACTCATCTAAGTTCTGGGTTTACAGACATGTGCCACCATGTCTGGGTTGCAGGGTAGTAGATTCTTTTTCCTATAAATAAGTAAGTAAATAAATATAAAAACCAGACTATCATGGTGGCATAGTTTTAATTCCAGCACTTGGGAGCAAAGATAGATCTCTGAACTTTGGGCAGCATGGTCTACATAGTGAGTTCCAGGATAGCCAAGGCTACATAGAAAGACCTTATCTCAAACAAACAAACAGCCCCCATAGCTTTATTACACATTATTTACTTATTTTGCATCCGTGTTTGTGTGTATGCACATGTGCATGCCACAGTGCACATCTGGAGGTCAGAGGACAATTTCCAGGAGTTTCTCTCCTCCCACCATCTGGGCCCTGGGAATCAAATTTGGGTCCAGGTCATCAGGCACCTTAACCCTAGGACCTGTAGTGTAAATTCTTAATGATAAAAAAAAAAAAAAAATGGATCTAAGGAACCCTGTATTTTAAAATCTGGCTTCTGCTGGCACTGTCCCCAGAGAGGTTTCTGCAGTTCACTGTCCCAACAGTGCGTGGACTTGCCAGGCTCCCCACACTCCAGCTGAGCACATACAGATCGCTGATGAGTGACCTCAGCCATGACTTAATGACGCCGCTGTAATTATGTAATTTGCATTTCCCCAATTATGAGGGAAGTTAAGCGCCATTTAATGTAATTATATTTTTTTGTTGGCCATTTATATCTGTGGCTTTAGAAGGGCTTTGTCCTTTTCTAATTATTTTATTAAGGAAATTAGCTTCTTATCTGGTTATAGGTTGAAAATCTTCCTTTGATTTTTCACTATTTGAAACTTTATTATTTTTCTACAATAAACACTTAAAATTGTGTACCTATCAAGTTGAACAATTTTATCCTGGTTTCTAGTTCTTCCATTATTTTTGGAGATTTCTTCATTCCACAATTCTAAAGATCTGTGCTCATTTTTCTCCTACTGTTCAGTTAAGTCCACAGTTAAAACTGCCAAAGAGTTGCACCATCTAGGACAGCTTAAGTGAATAGAAACACAATGCTGGAAATGTCCCACAGCTACATATGGCTCTTAGACACTTGAACTGTGGCTGCCCCAACTGAATAAAAGTGTTTTAAAAAAGTAAAAAAAAAATACAACTTTTGCTTAATTTAAATTTAAGTTTAAGCGTATGACTGGCAAATATTTTTTTAAAGTTTTGTTTATTTATTTTGTGTATATGAGCGTTTTGCCTGCACTCAACTCTGAGCATCATTTGTGTGTCTGGTGTCCTCACAGACCAGAAGAGACCACTGGATCCCTGGAACTGGAGATACAAAGGGTTATAAAGTACCACATGGGTGCTAGGGATTGAACTCGGGACTCTGGAAGAAGAAGCAGCTAGTGCGCAACCTCTGTGCTGGCTAATTTTATGACCACTTGACATAAGGTAGAGTTATCTGAAAGGAGGGAACCCCAATTGAGAAAATGCCTCCATAAGATCCAGCTGTAGGGCATTTCCTTAAGTAGTGACTGATTGGGGCGGAAAGCCCCAGCCCATTGTGAGAGGTACCACAGAGATCCTCCTGCATCTGCCTCTCAAGTGTCAGAATTAAAGGCATGTGCCACCATACCCAGCTTTAATCTTTAAAATTATTTTCTTGTACTTATTGTATGTGGATGCATGTGACGCTAAAGGACACCTTTTCAGGACTTGGTTCTTTCCTTCTACCGTGTGGGTTCTGAGGATATAACTCAGTCATCAGGCCTGGCAGCAAGCAAGCAACCCACTGAGCCTTCTTGCTGGCCCAACTCTTACTTTTATAAATGTTAATTTATTTTATTTTGGAGCAAAGACATTTTAATGAATATAGTTTACAAGTGCACTGGAGAATCACGCAACGCTACTTGCATCGCATGCAATCCTGGGCCACAAGTCTGCACACACTCCTTTGCAACTGACCTGTGATAGCAGAACTTTCCTCTTGCGTTTGTTGCTTACTGTGACCCTGCATTACCCTCAAAATAAAGAAACACTCCCATCTTTTCTTCCATAGGACTTTCATTGTCGAATTACCACTGCTGGATGGACCTTTTTTCCTAGTTCTGGCTTGCCTTTCTTAACTGTGGCCATCGCCATGTGGCCCACACCAGCAGCAGGATGCCTGTTCAGCCATCCTTTGATTCCCTTTACAGAGATGATATATGACATTTTTGGCTCCTGTATTGTCAGCACAGTTGATCATCGCTCCTACGAGAAGACCCAGGGAAACCAGGAATTTCGCTTCGGAGGATCCACCACATCCTTGCTTTGACATCTTGAGCTCCCTGAAATAGTCAGAAAGGCTATTTTATTTTTAAATAGTTGTATGCGACTAGTCATTTTTTTAAACAACCCATATACAAATGTAGACTCCCCCCCCCCTTTAAAGGGACTATAGCCAAGACTGGCCTGGAACTCACTTTGTGGCCCAGGATGACAAAACATTGATGAGAATCTGCTATCTCAGCCTCTCCAGTGTTGGGGTGGCCAGCGTGAGCCAGCACACACTGCTTAGGACTTATATCAGTGCTGAGGCCTCTGAAGTAGGACTCACACACCTCCTCTGCTGTCAAATGCCTAACAACGCCCACTGGACCCACCCGGTCCCTGGCTCTGAACCATCTCCGTTATCACAGGTTCAAGCCCCATGTCTATGTGTTTTATTTCTGGACCTCTGCTCAGTTCCATTGATTACTGGGAAGCCTCCTGCCAGCGCTGGGCTCCCAGTGAGCCTCCCCAGCCAGTGGCGCTCTAGGCACATTAGGGTGACTTAACAGCGCACCCCTTCACAAACTGTTGCGCAGAAGGGGGCAGCTCATTCCTACTTCCTATTCTGTTTTTAAATTTTAATTATTTGCTTTACGTTTCAATCATTGCTTCTCGTCCCCCCTTTCCCCCCAGTCCCTCCCTCTCACTTTTCCTCTCCCCCATCTACCCTTCCTCCCCTTTCCTCAGAAAAGGGGAGGCCTCCCATTCTGTTTTAAACTTAGTATTTTCACCTAAACTTACCCACAGTGGAAAAGAACATAAGAAGAGGCTGAAGGCCAACCACAGTGACATTAAGGTCAGGGTTAGGTCAACATGAGCACCTCCATTTGTTCGTATCACGTTTCTGGACCATGCCACCCTGCACAGCTATGCATCATCAGGCACTCCGGTCTCCAACATCCGTTCCTCACTAACTCTCCGGAGAGGCTGGGTTGGTATCTTCTAACAAGAAAGCACCACTGATCGTTTCAGGATGAGCTTCCTTTTCAGAGAGAAGAATGCTAGCTTTAATAATAATAATAATAAAAGAAAACTTCCATGGAATTTCTGGTTCCATACTTAAAAGAGACCCATAGTGAAGTCATCTCCTTGTCTCCTAAGGAATTTTATTTGGGTGGGGATAGGGTGGGGGGTGGGGAGGGGGAAGACCAAATCTCATGTAGCCCAAGCTAGCATCAAACTTGGTACAAAGGCAAAGTGGATCTTTTTTTTTTTTTTTTTCTTTTTGAGACAGGGTTTCTCTGTGTAGCCTTGGCTGTTCTAGACTCGCTTTGTAGACCAGGCTGGCCTCGAACTCAGAGCTATCCGCCTGTCTCTGCCTCCCGAGCACTGGGATTAAAGTTGTGCGCCAGCACACCAGGCGGCAAAATGGATCTTTATCTCCCTGTCTTCTTGCTTCCGCCTCCCACGTACCCTTGCTGCAGGCACCTGCCACCACCCGCTCCTAGGAGATCTGACTTGTAACTAGTCAGTTCAACTGTCATCTCACAATCTGGGCTTCCGGCACACTTTACCTGGAGTGTCTGCACGCTCGCTCGACTCATTTTTCTGCCCTCTCCTGGCTAAGCCTGAGGGTTGGGCCAGGGGGAGAAGGGACTTTCAGAAGGACGCCATCTGTTCTGAAGTATTCTTCACAGCCCTCCATGATTCCCAATGTCTTTAGCCACCATAGGTAGCTCAAGTGTAGTCTCCAGTCACGCTTAAGGGGTCAGCTCTTGGAACTGGCAGGTCCCTGATGAATAAAATAGAATTCCTGAGCTCTTTGGATCTACTCTAGTTTCCTAAAATTGAGGTAGATTCACTCTCACTGTGGGGTGTATGTATGTGTGTGTGTGTCATGTGCCTTAGAGTATTTTTTTTAATATTCATTGTCCTTCAAAACTCAAGCATCAGGCTGGGTGTGGTGCATGCCTTAAATCTCAGCACTGAAGAGACAGAGGCAGGCACATTTCTGAGAGTTTGAGGCCAGCCAGGTCTACATAGTGAGCTCTGGCTGGACACAGGGGTTACTTGGTAAGACAATATCTCAACAAAAAAATCTACCCCATCCACCACAAAAACTACATCAAAACTCTCAAATAATATCTCCTTCCACTCAGAAAACAAAAATGTTGTTCAGCTTTTCCTAACCACTACCCACCCCACCCCATCCCCCAGTTTTTGGTTCTTTTGGTTTTTTGAGACAGAGTCAGAGTTTCTTTGTGTAGCCTTTGCTATCCTGGACTTACTTTGTAGACCAGGCTGGCCACGGAGCTCACAGAGATATGCCTGCCTCTGCCTCCCTTAGTGCTGGGATTACAGGCGTGCGCCACCGGGCCTGGCTTCTCCTCTGATCTCTTGACACAGCTCACTTCTCTACCCAGAGCTCAGAAAATTTAGCACAAAATACAAGAGCAACACTTAGTTACATTAAGAAGAGAAATTCAAGTTGGCAGGGCAGGTACTCAAGCTAGTTTGAAGTTTTGTTCCCTGTGTTACTGGGAAAGCTTTCCTACTTCTGGCAGAAGTGGCATTCATTCCATCCTCTTCCAGGAGCAGGGAGTGCTGGACAGTGGGAAATCCTACACCTGGCTTTGGCAGCCTGCTGCAGTTGGAGCCAAATCATGCAGGTGTAGTCCACAGGGAGACTCAGATGATTGGCAAGGCTACATGGCTCCTCGTAGGATCCGGTAGAAATGATAAGAGGTATCTGATTAATGAGAAATTTAAAGAAGATCCAATCTGTGCCCTACAGCCAACAGTCTTTTACAAATTCCCCAGACCAAGGCTATAGAGGGACCGCATGGTCACAATGGGCCTAATTGTCCATTATTGAAAAACAGTAGGGCACAGTGGATAGTCAGGGATCCGGCTGTGGGGAAGGAGGGGGCATCCAGTTCCAATGTCTTTCTTTTCCATTGTTGGGGTACAGAGCTATTTTTCTCACCAATGAAACACAAAGGGTTATTTTCCTTGCAGCCAACACTAGCTCTGAAAGTCGGGCTGTGGTGGCCTCTGGTGTCATATTTAAGTGTGGGTCCCTTAAGGCTGTAAATGGAGCCCGCCTGGCCACTCTGTATGCAGCTCTCAGAATCTGCCTGCTTCAGCATTTTTGCTCAAACAGAGTCATTATTTTGTGACCACGTCCCAGGAAAGGCCTGGTAATTGGTTCCTAGGTGAACAAGGTGGTTGAAAAGGAAGGAAACGTGGGTTCTAACTCAGAATCTGGACTAAAGTCTAAGGCTGCTCCTAACTAGTCCATGGGCTGCTACAACAAAGTGCCAACTGGACGCTTGAAACAGCAGAAATGTATTTATTATGGCTGCACATAAAGCATGCCTGGGCTTCAAATGGCAGAATAATGATTGTGAGTATTATTTTAGTACATTCATGGGTAAGTATCTTAGTTGTTTTTCTATTGCTATGATGAAACACCATGGCCAAGGTAACTTATACAAGAAAGAGTTTCTTGGAGATAACAGTTTCAGAGGGCTAGAGTGTGTGCTTATCACACCAGGGAGCATGGCAGCAGGCAGACAGACATGGTGCTAGAGCAGTGCCTGAGAGCTTACATCCTGAGGCAACAACCACAAGGCAGACAGAGAGAGACAACTGGAAATGGCAATGGGCTTTTGAAACCTTAAAGCTGGACTGCAGTGACACACCACTTCCAATAAGGCCACACCTCCTAATCCTTCCCAAACAGTTCCACCAACTGGGGAGCAATCAAACCGCTGGTAACCCCAACAATGTGCACCAGTGTGTGTGTGTGTGTGTGTGCATGCGTGCGTGCGTGTGTGTCAGAGGAATACTTCTGAGAGCCATTCATTCTCTCCTTCCATTGTGTGAGTCCCAGGGTCCAAGTCAGTGGTTAGGCTTGCTGGCAAATGCCCTTTACTCACTGAGCTGTCTTGCTGGCCCACTTTATTTGATGATACAAACCCAAGCTGATGCATTGGAAAAAAATATTAAGCTGGGCAGGTGTGGTGGTGCACGCCTGTGATCCCAGCTCTCAGAAGGCTGAGTCAGAAGAATCAAGACCTCAAGGTCAGATTGTGCTACATAGTGAGT